>NW_008351958.1:3097215-3142870 GCF_000622305.1 Nannospalax galili | reverse complement strand
TACTCTGGAGACAGAGGCAGGAAATGGAGAGTTTGAGGTCAGCTTGGGCTACAGAGAGGACCCTGTCTACAAAAAGGTAAGGGAGGAAGACTTTCATCCTCTAGCTATTATTCTGTGCTCCTGGCATGTTTGGGACCCATCTCCTTTTTGGGGGAGGGTCTTTTTGAGACAAGGTCTCCCTGTAGCCCCAGCTAGCCTGGAACTCACTACTAGATCAGGCTGGCCTTGAACTCAGAGAGATCCACCTGACTCTGCCTCCAGAGTGCTGGGATTAAAGACATGCACCACCACACCCAGGCTTATTTCTTTAATATGTTTTTAATGCACAAGTGCCCCACAAAGGCACAAGTGTCCAAGTCCATGAAAGTTGTAATTTAGCCCTGCTCCTCTGGAACCTTCCTGATGTGTCTGAACTCCTGTCTCGGAGTTTCTCTGGTGCTTGCTCTTCCCTCCACATCCTCTGTCTGATTTGGAGACTCATACTCACTTCTTGTGTCCCAAAAGCCAACCCAATCTCCTGAACCAGCAGCTTCTGCTCTCCATGGTAGTGAAAGAACTAGCCCTAGCATTGGGTGGGGTCACTTTCCTGGGGGCCGTTTCCGGTTTCTTCTCCATCAGCTACACTTTTCATCCCAATTCTGACTACATAGTTATGAAGTTGGTTCTGGTTCTGATACATGAGGACTTTGGAGTAAGATACAGACCTTTTTCCATGGATACTGGGTTGGTGAATGATGAGTAGTGATATTGGGATACAGTCAGGGGTCACATTTTAACCTCCAGGGACCAAGATGGAGCACTCTATGGATGCAGGGGTGCAGCTCTGACCCATGTGTTCCCTTTTACTTCTCCATCAACTTCCTCTATTTTGAGATTTTCTAATTTTCTGTCCAAACCAATTCAGAACATTTTATTTCATGTCTTTCTGTATGGCTGGGTTATATAACTAAGGCAACTAAGAGAACAGTGTATTTAGGTTTAAGACAGGATCTTATGTGGTCCAGGCCTTGAACTCACTATGTAGCTGAAGCTGGTCTTGAACTCCTCCACCTCCAATGCTGGGATTAAAGGCTTCCTAGAGCCTCCTTAAGAGCACAGCCCTTACTAGAACTGGAAAACGATTATTAGAATTTTTGAAGTAATTCAATGCAAAAAATAAGAATAACACACGAAGCACCCGCCACTGGCTTGCAGAATGCTACTTCATTGACTGATGACATGGATATGTGCTATGTTTGTAATACTCATTTCAAAGAATTAGACCACATACTTCCTGTGAATATGCATGTCACCTTGGGAGATAAATGGTGAAAAAAGGAAACAGCTTAGTACTGTTGGAGCGAGCGTACTCATAGCAAGTGGTCATGCTCTGCTGCTCCAATGTAGAAAATGACCCCAGCTATGTAATCGAGTGACACGGGTGCTGTCACCCAACAGGCTGCTCAGGTTATCCTCCGCCTGCTGTGGCTTCAAAGCTCACTTTCAGGCTGTGTGGATTTACAAGGCATGCCTTTTCAAAGCCCCAGTAATCAGAAGCAAAAGAATAAAATAGGTGACAACTCAGTAATTAGATTCATGACAAATGAAGGCTTTATCACTGTGGACTTTTCATAAAGGTCTCTTTAGATTACAGACTCATTTGACTAACTGAACTTTAAACAAGAGTCACTATTATTATCAACAAGAAAATCTCCATCGCACTGCTGTAAGACACACTCAACATGGGGCTTACTTCTCAGAACGAAGGTAAGAACATTTTCTTATGAGTAAATATTCATACCCTTAACTACTGGATTTCTCTTCCCAGGATATACATTTTACAATATGGTTATTTAGTGATATATTAACTAGATGTTATTTGTGCATATAGACAATGTCTAAAACAGAACAAAATAAATCAAACAGTTGAGCAATTGACTAGTGCAACTCCAAACCACTGGTTTATCTATGATGCAGAAACCAAAAGACACATCAAGCACCCATCGCACCCCTGGGGCTGCTTCCTGGAGAAGATGTCCTTCACTGGTGTCACTTTCACCTGCAATCAACTTGACTTCTAATTAATTTTCTTTGTGTGTGAAATAGGGTCTCCCTGTTGCCCCAGCTGTTCTGGAACTTACTATGTAGACCATGCTGGTCTCAATCAATCTATCTGCCTCTGCCTCCTAACTACTGGGACTAAAGGTATGCATGAGCCACCACAGTTGGCTAGCTTGTGATTAATTTAAACACAGATCTAGTGCTTTTTAAAATAATACTTTCCTACCTGCTTTAAAACATTTGAATAAATAAATGAGAGATGAGAAGTTTTATTTCAAGGAACTCTAGATAGGCTGACTAGATTCAGCGGATGGACAAGCCCTGGGGAATGGCTGGGGGTGCTGACAACAGAGTGGACAGTAACAGGGATGATAGAGTGTGTGGACTCCAGTGGGGGGTGGGGTGGAGGCTATGGGAGGGTGCCATTTGAGATGAGGGTGTGTAGATGAATAAGATTGTTTGGGATGTTTGACACAAAAAAGTCAACAAATTAAAAAATGAGTTATATTTGAGGAAGAAGCATAAAAATTTGCTTCATGTTAATTAGTAGAGGTAAAAAACAGTTTCCCATATTAGAGATGCTCTAGTGACTCTCTTTCAAGGCCCTTTCCTAGGCACAGACCTTTGGCCTTTGAAGCAGGTAAAGTTCCTATTTTCAGGGGAATGCTCAAAGTATTTTCCATTATTGACTGTTCCTTGCAATCCTTTTCCCTACCATCTGAATGTAAATTTGTAAGCGATTACAACAAATGGCCAATTCAGTAAGAATTTATTGAATGACCACAGAGGGGGAAATGCCTACAGGGACTACAGAGGTGAAGAAAGCCTTCATGCAATGAAATGAAAGCCTAGGGTGAGAGGTGAACGTTACGATGGAGTACTGCAAACAGATTGTTATGATCATCAGCAAGTGAAGGGACAAAGTGAAGCTAGGATGTGGGTGGACTCCTGAGGGTGGCTCAGGCACACCTCCCCAGGGGACATGCCCAAGAGACCAGAATGATAAGCCAGAGACAATGAAGAGAATACAAGTTTTCCACCCAGAGCCAAGTCTGCAGAAGGCTGGAGAGTCAGTGTGCTGGTAATATGAGACTCAAAAGCTTTTAAGGAGGAATGCTTCTTATATGTACACTAATACAGCAGGGGAAGAGATTAGGATCTATTTGTTATTATGAGATTATTCTGAGTGAGTTGTTAATGACAATGATTATCATTATTTTTGTTTATTACTACTTGGTGAGTCCTAAGTACTGTACAATACACTTGAAACATATATTCTCAAGAAATCCATACCATAGGGGCTGGAGGGATGGCTCAGTGGTTAAGAACACTGACTGCTCTTGCAGAGGACCAGGGTTCAATTCCCAACACCCACATGGTGGCTATGAACTGTTCTTAACTCCAGTTTCAGGGAATCCCAAGCCCTCTTCTGACCTCCGTGGCATTGTACAACACAGGTGCACTCACGTACATGCAGGCAATACACTCATACACATAAAATAAAAAATAATTTTAAAAAATATTAAAAAAAGAGAAATCCATGTCATAAAATATGTCCTTAGACTTTAGGGAACATTCCACTTTCTCTGAAAGAGGATGGAGAACAAATAGGTGAGCAAAACTGAGGTATAGGCTTGGAACTGGGAGATTTGGGGCAAACTATTCCTATAGGAGTGGAAGTGGTGCTGGGCTCAGGGAAGAGAACCCCAGGTTTCTAGGAAAGAGGTGGTCGGTGACCACTGGCTATGGGGTTAGGGAGTGGAGGCAGGGTGAATGAGGGATCCTCAGGCACTTCTGAAGGGACACCAGACTGTTTATTGTTTCAGACAAAAGCAAGATGCAGTAAAGGGAAAGAGACCTAGAGTTGTCCCTTAGGTGGGAACAGTTGCAGCACTTCTGAGGAGAGACTCTGAAGGCTAAGCTTGGACAGTAGCCATGTACATAGGGGAAGAGGCACAAGTAAGAGTGTTGGGAGGCAAACACAGCCAAAGCAGATGGTGTGGGGTCAAGGCGAGGAGTTCTATATTAGAGAATTTGAATTTGAGGTGTCAGCAGGACAAGCGCATCGTGTAAGTAAACTATGGTTCTGATTCCTTCTCATACTCATTTCATTAACCCAACAGAAGTCCTTGCTTGAGATTTAATTAACCAGGGCTCCCACATAGCCTGGACAATGTAATTTATATTTCCTCCCAAATGCTCTTGAAGGACAGATGGCTAATCAAGCTGCATGAGGAAAGAAGAGTAAGTGCTCGGAGTGGCTCCATGTCATTGATCATTAGCTCAGGCTCACCCTCCCCTGCTGCATCATACTGTAGGTAATATATACTCTGGTTGATCCTAATGGAAAGCCAATCAATTATTCATGCCTCTTCTATAGTGGGCAGAGGGTGTCGAGTCATAGAACCGGTCTGGTTTTTGTTGCTGATTTCAATAACTAGAAGAAAGGTAAGAAAACATCTTTAGAATAAAAGATCCACTTTTTTAACTTAAAAACATTTATTGAGAATTTCATACCTGTATATAAGGTGTTTTGATGAAATCCACGCCCACTCCCTCCCCTCCAACTCCTCCCATATCTCCCCATCACTTTTTTCTGACAACTTCATGTACTCTTTCTTTCCTTTTTTTAATGGGGCTTTTTGCTACTCTAACATTTCCCCCTCTGAAGAGGTAACTCTAACATCTTTTTGGGATTAAATAAAAGATCCACTTTTTAAAAAATATTTTATTAATTTTATTTTGTAAAAATACATGTATTGCCTGCATGTATGTGAGTGCACCCGTGTCCTGCAATGCCACGGAGGTAAAAGAGGGATTCGGATTCCCCTGGAACTGGAGTTAAGGATGGTTCAAAGCCACCACGTGGGTGCTGGGAATGAATCCGGGTCCTCTGAAAGAGCCATTAGTGCTCTTAACCCCTGAGCCATCTCTCTAGCCCAAAGATCCACTTTTTAAAGATATAAAAGCTAGACTTTAAAATGAAATCACTGTGCATTTTCATAGATCTACTTAGCACTTGTTTTTAGTAAGGAACATGAAGGATTGTGGTGAGTCTTCAGGTAGACAGAGAGGTATGAGACTTCAACTTGATGGTATTATGTATTTAATGACTTCTGTGTCATCACGGAAGCTCTGATTCCATAGCCTTCCTCAGGGCACAGCCAGCCCACCAGGGGTACTGACTTAGGATCAGATCATGGAGCATTTATTCATGAGACAGGCTGAAGTTTGGTTTTAAAAGCAAGTTCTTCCTCTGTCACCCGGGTATGTGCAGTTAGTCACACTTTCACAAATTGGCAGGCTCTTACCAAGGTTCAGTTGCTGGAGGTCAGTGAAAAAGTCCCCTCCGGATGCTATTAGGTCACTGACTGCTTAACAACAACTGATGGTGAGGGCTCCTTGTGGGATGAGAGCCCAGAGAGCACTGAGTTGATGAGGAAGGCGATACAAATAGTGGCTTCTTCCTTCCTTCCTTCTTTACTCCATCTTTGCCTTGCTAGTCCTTCCTTCTTTCCTTTCTTTCTTCTTTCCTCTGCTTGTTAGTTTGTTTCTTCTTCCTTGCCCCCCTTCGTCCCTCCCTTCGTCTTTCCCTCCCTCCCTCCCTTCCTTCTGTGTTTCCTTCCTTGCTTGCCTCCTTCCTTCCTCTTTATTTTTTTAATTTTTTTCCTTTCAAGGATGTGCTAGCTGACTTGAAATTTTGGATAGTCGTCTGGTGTGAATTTTGAAACCCATTAAAATCTCCAAAAACCTAATAAAAATTCCACTATTTCAGAATTTATTATCATTTTGATAGACCCAAGGTGGGTTGACTTACTTTTGCTTGGTAAATGCATTCTTAATAGTGTAAAATTAATAGTGCAAACCAGATTGCAAAATGTTTAAAATACTTAAAGGACAAATTGTTTTCAGCACTGACAAGCCCTGTAGGAGTGCTGTTTACACAGAAACAAATGGCATGCTGCTTACAAACCATTAGAATTTATTAATGGAAGCAGATTCCCCCAACACTGAGTTGGTTTAATTTGAGTTCTTTTATGGTTTTTGTCTTTGTTTTGTTTTGATTTTTTTTGAGTCAGGGTCTCATGTTGCTCAGGCTAGCCTAAACTCATGATCCTTCTGCCTCAGTCTCCCATGTGCTGGGAATACAGGTATGTGCCACTGTTAGAAATGTGTCTGGGGTCTCAAGAAAATTACCACATAATCCAAAGTATTTTGGCAAGGCAAAAAGTTTTACCTCTGCAAAAGGGTGCAAAGTTGCTCTAAATCCAGCAGGGAAACACACTCAGGGGACTCCCACTGAGTTTTTATCTCTAAAGCAAAAGGGTCCTGTACCTCACTGACTGGTCAGACCTCGGCCTCATATTCTTATGTGGTTAGTTAATTCACAATGATGCAGCTGATAAGCAAAATGCAGCTTTTGAGAGTAGGATGCAACCTGGAGCATAATCTTTAATCTTAGGAAAAAGCTGACTGGGAGAGGAATTTTGCCAGGTGGTATTTTTTACAAATTACTTTAAAGATGGAACTTTCTTTGTCTCACTTAACTCTTTGATAGAAAAAGAGAGTATATTTTGTTTATATTTTCCACAGCTATCATGCCCAGCTATAGTACACTTTTCTGTATACTGAGAGAGAGAGAAAAAAAAAACCCTGTAATCCATAGTATCATACTGTAATTGAAGATTACTGGGAGTAATACAGAACCCAGGCTTTTGCAATGAAAATAATATGGGTTTATGTCATGGCCTTTTCATTAACTATCTTTGTGGCTTTGGGTAGGTGGGCAGCTTAACCTCTGTGAACTTTAGTTTTCTCATTAGGTGAAGTAAGAATTATATTCTGACCTTTGTGAGTTATTGTGAAGATACAGTAACTGTGCTCAAGTAGCTAGAACCATCTTTAACTATCCCAAGGATTCATTCTTGTTTCTACCAAGGCGCCTGAGTTGGAGAAGTAGAAATGCGCTCTGCAAAATGCAAGCTCACGACCGGAGAGCATGTGAGCGAGAAAGGTGACTGTTCTCTACAGTAATAGTAAAGAAAGAAGATTTTAATGACTGAGTGGAAATAATTACTAAATCCTTTTTACATAAATAGAAAGACTGGAAATTCCCATCTTTTAAAACTTTGGTGTGAAATCCCAAGACTTACTATTTACAAAAAATTCTCTATAAAAATAAGATTTTAGGGGCTGGAGAGATGGCTCAGTGGTTAAGAACACTGGCTGTTCTTGCAGAAGACCCAGATTCAAATCCCAGCAACCACATGGCAGCTAACAAGGGGATCCGACAGCCTCTTCTGTCCTCCGTGGGCATTGCATGACACGGGTGCACTTACCAACACACAGGCAATACACACATACACATAAAAGAAAAATAATAAATAAAATATTTTTTTAAAATAGGATTTTAGGATCTGGGAATGGAGCTCAGTGGTAGAGTAGTTGCTTAGTGTGCTCTGAGGCTCTGGGTTTAATCCTTAGCAAAGCACACTACAACAAAATCCCAGAATTTTAAAAATCATAGCACCTTTAAAATTTTTAAATTTAATGTATCTTGAAAATACATACTTTAAGTTTTTATAACAATTCAAAATCTTATGTCTCAAGTTTCATATAAATATAAGAAACATATGAAAAGAGTTAATGGAAATAAAAGTTAACTTCATAGTTAGTGGTCACTTTGCCACAGTAAAAAAATAGTGGCAAGTTTACAACTTTCATTTCTCTTTACTTGAAAATGAATTATATTTAGCCTCCATTTGTATCTGAAGGTTAAGTATTTGCTTGACTTATTAAATTAACACTTAAAGTTGATGTGATGGCTAATCTTGGCCATATACATGGCCATACATCTTGGCCATGTATACTTGATATACATGGGAAGAAGGAACCTTAACTGAGGAATTTCCTCCATCAAATGAGCCTATAGGTATTCCTATGGAGCATTTTCTTGATTGTTAATTGATGTAGGAGAGCCTACTGTATGTAGGTGGCACCATCTATGGGCAGGTGGGCCTGGGATGTATAACAAAGGAAGCTAAATGTGAGTCTTGCCTCTATGTTCCTGCCTTGAATTTCTGCCTGGCTTCCTTTGGTGAGGGACGTTAACCTGTAAGCTGATATAAAGCCTTCTCTGAGTTGCTTTTGGTCATGATGTGTATCACAGCAGCAGAACGCTAACCAGAGCAGTTGACTTGTGTTTATACTTATAGAAATCAGAAATGGTGTTTATAAGTTCCTTTGAATTTCAAATTTCTAGTGTCTTTTAATGAAATCAGGCTTCAACTAAACACTATAACTTGATAACAGTGGACAGTCATTGGTTATAGGAGACACTCTATCCCTACTCCACAGTGCATTTGAGAAGCCCAAGAAGTCACTTGGATCAGTAGTCAGTAAACTTCCAGTGCAGCACTTACGTTAATAAGATTTGTGATCTTTTGTGAATTAGCTGTTTTGGGGGGAGGAGAGTCTGCAAATTGAGATTATCTTTTTGCACGACACATCAAGTCCAAGCCTGATCTGGCTGGGTGAGGTACCCACTGAGGCTCGCCAGCAAGAGTGCCTGCCAGCAAGGGTCATCACCAAAACCAGGCTGGGCCCCTCATTACACCGCTCTGCACAAAGACACTCTTGGCTCTAAGCAGCGAGTCTTGATGAGTTAACTTTCAATTGCTCATTGTGTCAGGCGCTCCTGCCCACCTTTGGGCCAGTGCTGCCTCTTGTGAGCTTTCAGCTCTCAGGATGCCTCTGGAGAGTAGAGCTATAATTACTTTGAAAGGTTGTCAAGGGAGAGAAAGAAGCAAGAAAATTCTTCTTGGCTTTAAGTTGCATGGATATGATTAAATTCTTATTTTTTACCAAAATTACATTATAGCAAATGACATAATAGTTTTGAGGTTAGAAATACACAGGAAAACCATAATTTGCAAATTTGATCATTTGATTTGTTTCCATGAGGGACATTTGCAAATGTATAGGAGCTCAACATTTATAAATGGACTTTTTTTCAGACGAGCCAAGCACTTAGATTGAAAAACAAAGAAGGTCACGCTCCTCATGATGGACTTTACTATTCCAAGAACAAATTAATGAGTAAATAAAGAAAAGAATCTTTCTGAGTCTTTCTAGGTTTTTTTAATGGGTTTGCTATGTGCATTCTTCTGAACTAGACATTTCAGCTGGTGACATACTTGTTTGTGAGTAGCTACCATACACTATGTATTTGCAATATGCTTTAAAGTTATTACAAGAGTAAGGCACAATGTTGATTTGGAGTAGTTGGTACTGTAGTACATGCAAATCCAAAAATGAAGTGGGAATAATGACACATATCATGGACAAACTACTATTACAAAATAATTGTGATGGAGTCCATAAAACTATTATATTCATCCATTAGTTTCTTTATCTGAAAATGATTTAAAATAAAACAACACACAAAAAAAGTTCAGCACCATCAATAAGTCACCATAGGAATTGCACATATGCAACAAAAGCGAAAAACAGATAAGTAGGATTTACCAGAACTAAAACAGAATGAAGAGACAGCCTATTGGCTGGGAGGAATATTTGCAAACCACGTATCAGGTAAGAGATGAATGCCTAAAGTCTATGAAGAACTCAAACAAAGCTATAGGAAGAGGCAATCTAGTTAAGAAATGTGGGGGTCCTTGGGGCTGGAGATATAGTGCAGTGGTTAAGAACATTGACTGCTCTTGCAGAAGACCCGGGTTCAAATCCCAGCACCCACATGGCAGCTAACAACTTCCGTAACTCCAGTTCCAGGGGATCCAATAGTCTCTTCCATCCTCTGCAGGCATTGCATGACACAGGTGAGCTTACCTACATGCAGGTAATACACATGTAGGACCCTGAGACCCTCTTCATTCACCCACTATCCCCCAATCCCTCCAGAACCCCACTAATTGCTCTTTTAGCTTCTGTAAAATGCTTGGCTGCTGCTTTAGACATGCCTAGACATGCCCTGGCATGCCCTCACCCCTCCTGCTATTCCCCCCCCCGCCACTTCCAGGAAACTATAGATGAAGCAAGCATGGGCATGAAAACTGCCCTATAAGGTAAAAAACGGAGACTCCTGGCCCCACAGATAACAGTCAGCACATTCCACAGCCCTGAGAACAGCACCTACCAATAAGAAACTTCCAGGGCTGCATCTTATACATCCAATCAGTTTAAAATTATGTTGGTGAGCGCGCGCATGGGCTCCTTGAACCAACCAAAATGTATCTTCGGTATCCCCCCCCCTTTGTCTAAAACCTATAAAAGGCTCCACTCTCCCTTACTCTGGGCTCTCAGCATGGATCCGTTGAGTTGGTGAGGTCTGAGAGCCCGAGCTTAAGCCCAAATAAACCATAAACCTTTGCTTTTGCATTTTGGTGTGTTGGGTCCTTGGTGGTCTTTTTGGGGTCCAGTGGATGAGGTACAACACACACATACACACAAAATAAAAAAATAATAATAAAGAAAAGAAATGTGGGGTCCTTAATAGACATTTTTTAGAAAAAGATAAACAAATAACAAGTAGGTGCATGAGTCCATGTTGTTCATCACTAACCATTAGGGAAATGCCAAGGAAAACTACAGGAGACATCACTTCTCCATGTTAAGATGACTAGTATAAAAAGACAAGGTGTGGAGAAAAGGGAACCCCATGCACAGCTGGCAGGAATATCACACTTAGCAAAACCACAATAAAAACAATAGGCAAAGTTCTCAAAAGACCAAGCAGTATTCTTTTTTTTTTTTTTTAAAGGCAGTGTTTCTGGCTAAGATTGTTCTTGTACTTTCTATCTAGTTGAGGATGACCTTGAGCTTTTTTATATTTTATTTATTATTTTTATGTGTATGTGTGTATTTTCTGCATATAGGTAAGTGCACCCGTGTCGTGCAATGCTCGTGGAGGACAAAGAGGCTGTTGGATCCCCTGGAACTGGAGTTACGGACAGTTGTTAGCTGCCATGTGGGTGCTGGGATTCAAACCTGGGTCTTCTGAAAGAATAGCCAGTGTTTTTAACCGCTGAGCCATCTCTCTAGCCCTGACCTTGACCTTTTGATCCTCTTGCCTCCATCTCCTGAGTGCTTGGGTTATAGGTATTCGCTACCATGCATGGTTTTATTGTAGTGTTGGGGATTGAACCCAGGGCCCTGTGCATATAAAGCAAGCATTCTATTCATTTACCGTCCCAGCCTTCAAAAAATTTTTCTCTGTGGCCTGGTCCCACTTGCAGGCAACATTCACCCAGAGGATCTAAAATCTGTGTGTTGGGATGCATACCATGTCTGCATACCATATTCATTGCAACTCTGCTTACAATAGCCAAGTTATGAAACCAATGTCAGTGTCCAACAAGGAATGAATTGGTTAGAGAAACTATGGTACACAATGGAAAAATATCCAGTTTCAAAGAGGAAGAAATTGTGTCATATGTGACAGCATGGCTAGGACTGGAAAACATTGTCCTACGTGAAGAAAGCCAAATACCAAAAGACAAATAGTGCAAGTCCCAGTAGCACAGGGTGTAATCTCTGTTTATGGAGCCAGCTGGTGCAGGAGCAGTCACCTCAGCCTTTGTAATCCTATGATGGAGGCAAATGAGATAAAAAGCTTCATTCTTAAACTAAGACTCATTTACATGCGGTAAAGGGCTCAGAATCCAGAGACTCTAGTTCCCCCTGGAGAACTGCATTTATTCAATGAAAGTTACCAGGAAGACAAGCAACTTATACCACATAAGACAACTGTGCTGAAAAGGAGAGAAATCCCTAGGAGAAAAGCTAGGATTCCGGGTGGCCCCACCCTGTAGTCACAGTGCATTCCACTAGATATTGATAGACAACTACATTGAGACTGCATGTAATACCCACCCGATTTCCAAATCTTTTTTTGATGTGCTGCTTTTTTTGTATTAGAGGGCATGATCATAGTGTTATATTGTAGAGAAAAACCAATTTGTGCTAGTAATTTAGCTCTGCAAAGTGGGAAAGATGCTTAGCTTCAACTCTTAGCATAGTGAAAATGCAGTCATATGCAACTATTTAACAAACTTTTGGTGGAAAGTAGCTTAATGGCACATTAGAGAAAGTAAAGTTACTCCCTGCTTTGCACATCATTTTTTTCATTGCAAAAGCACACTTTAAAAAAACTAAAATTGAAAACTTGCTGTTTTTAATGGCTATGGCTTCCTTTTAAGACATGTTGAAAATTACATCTCATACAATATGATTGGACCAAAGCCATTTAATTTGGCTAACTTTGCTAAATGATTTATTTACTGTTATAATTTTTGGAAAAGGAGAACTATATGAACTAGATGTGCTATGATAAATGTAGATTAATGTGTCACCTTTCTGTCAGCTCACAGATGGCAAGCATGCTATTTATGACTTACACACGCAGGAAGGTATAGAAGTAATGAAATTCTTAGTTTTAACATTAAGGCTAGACAAGGCTTTCCTAAGCAACTTTCAATGTAAAGCACTATCAGTATTTAACTTCATTTCCCTCTCCCTCTCTCCCTCTACCTGTCCTTCCTTCCCTTCCTCCCTGTCTCCCTCCCTCCCTCCCTCCCTCCCTTCATTTTATTGTACTGGAGATAGAACTTAGGGCCTCATGTATGCTAGGCAAGTGTTCCATAGCTCATCCCTAAAAGTCATTCTTTCTTTTTTTAAAAAAATTTATTTAAATATATATTTTTTTATTTGTATGAGTGAATTGCCTGCAAGTATGTAAGTGCAGTGCCTGCAGAGGTCAGAAGAGGGTGTCAGATCCCTTGGAACTAGAGTCACAAACATTGTTAGCTGCCATGTGGGTGCTGGGAACTGAATCTGGGTCCTCTGCAAGAGCAGCCAATGCTCTTAACCACTGAGCCATCTCTCCAGCCCCCAAAGTGACTCTCTCAACATGGGCAAAGTTTCCTTGGTTTGATTGCTGAGTGGAAGAGCCTTAGCACTGTGGTTCTGCAGATCTGAGTTTACATGAACTTGTCCCTTGTGCTTCATTTACCTGCAAAGATTAGTAGGCAACCATCTGGTCCCTTACGTTTTGTTTCTTCATTTCAAAATACACTTTAGGGAAGACTGAGCAAGGTAACGTATGCAAAGGCCTAAGCATACAGGTTTTTATTGAGTGGATCTCCCTTCCAGGGTCACTACACCTTGATCAATGGTACACACCAAGCTTTCATATTTTATTGTGATTAATGAAGTCATCTACTTTTCCTCCTTGATTCTTCCTTCTTCCCCTTTTGCTCACCTGCCTGCCATTTTCCCATCACTGCTTTATTTAATCTATTCACCACCACTCCAGGCCAACAATTAATATTCTTTTTCACCCATCACAACTAGCTGTCTCAGAGACACCTGGGATTTTCACATTTTTAAAAGCGTCTTGTCAACTGACCCCTGGCTTTCTTCTGCAGGCCTTTACAGTTCTCTTCAACTAATTGTATCCAACTACTTCATATATGTCTATAGATTCAGAATCAAGGAAAAGTGCACCACAAAGAACAAAGAAAGGCTTACTTGACTTAATTTTTTTTCCCAAGAGATAACAATACCTAACTTATTTAAAGATATGTAAAAACTGGCAGAAACACTTCAGTCCATCAAAAATAGAATGAGATAACTAAAAATCCTTTAAATTCTGACAGTTGATTTCTTCTCGGTCTTTTCAGTGAGACCCACATTGCTTTTTTTCAACTCATTCTCAGTATTTTGTTTTGTTGTAGATGCTGGCCTTACCAGGATATCAACAATTTAGATCTGTAATACCCAATATTGTGGCTGTCAGACACAGGTGGACTTGAGAATTGACATCTGTTGCAAGCTTAAAATATATACCAAATTTCTGAAAAAGTAATGTAAGGTATTAATTGTTTTAAGCTACACATTGAGGTGATAGTTTGTTCAGGATACGGGGTTAAATAAGCTACAGCAACGTTAATTTCCCCTGCTCCCTTTTACATTTGTTTGGATATGGCAACTTGGAAATTAGAGACATCTCTTTCGTCGTCATATTTCCATTTGACAGTACTAGTCTACATTCTTAGACAGTTCATTTAAGCAGTTTAGAAATCTGAAATACAGGAGAGACTAGAAACCTGAAACATTATGGTTAATGCCAATTCTGATGAAAAATTTTATGACAGCAAAAGTAGTGTGGAGTTGCTGGAATGTAATGATGCAGAGAGAGATGAGATGGAGTAGGCAGTCTAGTCTTGAAGGGTTCTGCATACAAAATTTTATCTTGAAGACAAGGATAAACTTCTGGAGAGGTTAAAGCAGAATCCTTTCAAATAGCACTAGGAGGGAACAGTGCTGAATGGGTTTAGTCTCAAATCCATTTAGCCCGGTTAGAGATTATAATACATCTTAGACAAATAATACAAGGTTCTGATTGTTTTTAGGGTCTTTAGCATCAGTGTCACGTAAGGACCTTTGGGAGGCACATTCGTAGATGGCTGTAGTAGAGTGGAATCAAGAGGTGTTGTAAGGTCTGTGAGGAAAGCCTGTTCCATCTAAACTGAACACAGTCCCTTGTTTGCAGTGAACACAAAATATACTTTGATTGGATTGAGAGATCACTCTAGTTGGGTGGCCTCTTTTTCAGTTTTGCTCATCTTATTTGGGTTGCTGCATTAAGTTTTAATGTTTACCTTATTACCTTAGACAGCTAACCCTGATGGCAATAGCTGGCCCTACCTCTCCTGCCACAGGGCTTCGGTATTTACTAGTCTCTGAATGAAATGCTTTTGCTCATTCTACTTCCTCCTACTTTTCTTCCAATGTCAGCTTAACTTTGGGAAGCCTTCTGATAACTGGAGGTTGGTCTCCTTCCACTATCCTGGATGGATGGAAATATCCATCGTTGTTACATTTAGCCATTCTTTGATTAAAGCCAGCCTAGCTATCTATACTGCAATTTAAGGGGTGGGGTGCTTCATGTTTCTGCTCGGTATCCTCAGCTTCTTAGTGTGGTGTCTGGCACCCAGTAAGTCCTTGACAAACATCTGTTAAGTGAATGAATGAGTTCTTACTCTTTGAAACACAGTGAAATCTGCAAGTACTAGGTCGGCATGATGGACCACGACGTCAAAAATAAGTTTTAGATAGTTTCCTACCACTTCAAAAATATAACTGATTCTTGCACATTTTCTCAGGGATCTTTTCCCAAGACATGTATAAGAGCCTGTGATTTTACTCGCGATGATTTTGTTTTGCCCACTTACAAAAAATGCATGGTTTTTGCAAAGTACCAAGATCTAGTATTTAGGGAATGCCATAATAGCTTTCTTAATTAGGACTGATTAATCCAGGAAACAATTAGATGTTCTAAATAAGTAGATGAATAGTCCATAGATAAGTATCTCATAGGGATAGAACAAAACAGCCTAAATGGTCCTAATTTAGTTGGGAGGAAATGTCTTAGACTTGCAGATGAGTTGTCATTTTTTTGGTTTATATGAACAAGAGAATAATAATATCACCAATAGCAGGGTTGGACAGGAAAGCTGAATATTGCAATTATATCTATGTGCTTTTAGAAGAAACACCATTTAGAAGTTTTTAAAAAGTAGACTGGGAAAAGAAAAAAGTTAGAAAATTCTTCAAGTCATTCTGGTGTGAAGATGCAGAGACGGGTTTGTCACATTTCTTTTATTAAAAAGACATATGGCATACTCTGGGGGAGGGGATTTAAAGCCCAGACAACTAGAAGAATCTGTTTACCATTGCTGATTTTAGAAATAATATCAAAGAAGGCAACAGTTAACAAAGTATTTTCATACCATGGTGCATCACTTAATTTTCATAGTAATTCTATCAATGTGCTGTTAGTTTTATTTTTATAGATGAAATCTTATACACTGGGTGATATCTTAGTCAGCTGCTAGAGGCTGGGATTCTTGTTCTATGATGTATGATCAAACAGAGACCAGGAAAGTGAGGGGTACCTGGAATAAAAAACAAAAACAAAAAATAACTCAAAAACATGAATCTGCCAGAGAGCAGACTCTGCTCATCTCCGAGAGGGTTCTGGATGCCACGTGCTGGTCCCACCTAGGGGCCTCTGTGTCTTGTGTGAGCTCATCACTGGATGCTCATGCATATAACTTCTCCTTGACCTTCCAAGAGCCTTCATGTATAGAGAAGCAGAGAGCTCTGGTCTGTTGCTAGGTAGCCTTCAGAACAGTGGAGGGATGGGCACAATATAACTTCTCCTTGACCTTCCAAGAGCCTTCATGTATAGAGAAGCAGAGAGGTCTGTTGCTAGGTAGCCTTCAGAACAGTGGAGGGATGGGCACACTGGCCTGACAGGGGGATGAAACTGAGGAACTAATGGGGGCATTATAAATGATAAATGACTGCTTGAGAAAAGCAGATGAAGAGGGTCAATTCTGCTTTGGGTTCAAACCTTTTTACAGCAAGGCTAATACTCCTGTTTGTGTGTATTTGTGTGTGTAGTAAATGCTGGTATGTATGTGTGTGGTATATCTAAGTGTTCATTTGTGTATGTATGGGTTGTAGGTATATAAGTGTGCATGTGAAAGTCAGAGGTTGACAAGAGGTATTGTCCTTGACCTCTCTCCATTTTCATTTACTTATTTACTTTATTTATTTATTTATTTAATTTATTAATTATTTGAGACAGGATTTCCCTGTAGCCCCAGCTAGCCTGGAACTTGCTATGTAGACCAGCTGGCCTCTATCTTACAGAGGTCTACCTGCCTCTGCCTCCCAAGTGCTGGGATTAAATGTTTGTATCACCATGTCCATCCAGCTTTCAGCTTTAGTTTTTGAGACAGAGTCTCTCACTGAATAGGTAGGCTGACTGGCTGAGGAATCTGCCTGGCTCCACTTTCGCAGTGATGGGGTCATAGAACTGCACAGCTGCTGTGCCCAGCTTTCATGTGGGTGTTGGGGATTCAAACCCAAGTCCTCATGGTGGAATGGAAAACACCTTTCCAAATGAACCATCACCCCAGCTTCTAGTGCCCCTTTTAACACAACTGAATATAAACTAATGTACTTTCCCAAATGAAAGAAAATAGGCTATTTCTCTACAAAGAGGTGGATTTTATTAATTACATGCTAGTGCAAATACTCTTCATATAGTATGTTGATGCCTCTGGCATCATGTTAATGAAAAACATATGATCATAGATTTTGAGTTCTTTTGTGCCATGCAGAAGTGAATAATTTCTACTGCCTAAAAAGCTATCTAATAAATATAAAGGATTTGACATTTATTGATAAGTGACCAAACTTCCTTAATGATGGCTGATGACTTTATCAGTTCTTGGCAACTGCTGCTGTCCACTCATTTTTAGAACACCTTTACACAGAGAAATAAGACTGAACTATTAGCTGCCACATTCTATCAAAGTGTCTCCACCAGCCCCTGCAGAGAATGATGATGCGGGAACCTACTCGGTGCTGTATTATTCACTGTAGAATATAGTTATTGACTGCTTTCACAGAGCATGTAAATATTTAATAATATGTTCTGCTATAAACTGAAGATTAATGTAATGGAACTATGGGGCTTGCAGTATTTCAACTGTACTTAGTATCATAACAGCACAAATGTAAACAAAGCAGTAAATAAAATGAGATTTGTAATTATGAAACAAATAAGGCATCTGTTCAGATTCATAAACAAGCAGCACTATGGTCATGAAGAGCAAGGTGAAACTACAGCCCTTTCTAGAAGTAGTACCTGGGGGGAAAAATCTCCAAAACTACATTCAAAACAGCTTCGACTAAGCTAAAATTGTAATGCTGTTAGCAGTTAAAAAAAAATTTAAACTGGGACTGGGCATGGCGGTACATGCCTTTAATCCTAGTATTAGGGAGAGAGAGGCAGGTGGGTCTCTGTGAGATTGAGGCCATCTTGGACTACATAGTGAATTCCAGGTCAGCTGGGGCTACAGGGAGACCTTGTCTCAATGTTGGTCCTTGGACAAGACTCGATATTAAATTTCACCCACCCAGGGCTCAGGAACCATCATAGAAGAGGGGGCAAAAAGATTGTAAGAGCCAGAGAGGAGGTGCATGACCATATGGAAACAGAGTCCTATAAGCTCCTGGGAACCTGCTCATATGATTCTATGGCAATGCTGTCAGCATACACAAGTCCCATGCAAACTCAGACAGACAAAAATCCAGCATAGAACTGCAGAAATGAACAGCATACCCAAATCTTAGCTGAAGAAATATTGGTAACTGATTACTGCTAGGTGAGGAAAAACAAGGTGGCTGACTAGACCTCAGTGGATGGGCTTGCACTGGGGAACGTCTGGGGACACTGACTTGACACAGAGGGCCTTAACATGGATGACAGAGTATATGGATTACAGTGGTGGTGGTGGTGGGGGCTATGGGAGGGTGCCAGTGGGAACAGGGGTATAAGATGATTAAGATTGTTTGAGATATTCTGCATGTATGAAATATACAAAAATCCAATAAAAACAAATTTAAAAAAAACAAAACAAAAAACCCAAACAAAACAAAAAAACCCAAAACATTAAATTGATGTAATTAGGTTAATATTATACAAGAAAACTTCACGAGAAGCATGATATGGTTCCATTTCATTTTTTTTCTTTTTATTTGCTTATTTGCTTTTGATAGGGTCTCCCTAGTCCCAGCCAGCCTGGAAGTCACTATGTGCATCAGGGTGGCCTCAGTCTCCCAGAGATCTGCCTGCCTCTACCTCCTGAGGGCTAGGATTAAAAGTGCAGCACTATCATACCCTGTGATGGCTCCTTACCTTAAAAAATACTCATTCATTTGGTTTTCTAAAAATAATTCTATTAGTTCTTTGAAAATTTTGTATCATGTATTTCCATCATATTAACCCCTCCCCCAATTCCTTCCAGATCTACTCCCACCTCCCTGCCCACTCAGCTTTTGTCCTTTTATTTTTCTTACCCCTTCCCCTATCTGCACCCTTCCTAGTTCTCCCTCTCCTGCCACTGGATTTTATGTACTTTGTCATTTATGTTATTGAACCAAGTTTGTGTCCCCAAATAGCAAATGTCCTTTCATATGAGTCTATCTGCAGCAGCCTGCTTAACCTTTGTTCTGTGGGGTTTATTTTGTTTGTTTTTCATTTTTTTCTTTTTTTGAGACAGGGTCTCCCTGTAGCCCCAGCTGGTTTGGAACTTGCTATGTAGACCAGGCTGGCTTCAGTCTCACAGAGATTATACCTGCCTCTGTCTCCCAAGTGCTGGGACCAAAGGTATGCATCAACATGCCCAGCTTCTTTGTTTTTTGAAATCCTATTTGTGAGCACAATTTGAATTGCCCAGACACTCTTGGGTGTGGGTCCATTCACTGGAGTGTGGTCAGCCTATGCAGCGTCACACCCTTAAAGAAAACTGACTCTCGCTCTCCTATTAATTGCCAACAGTGCCTCAGCTAGGGGTAGTATTTTGTGCCCACCTCCACAGTCCATGCTGGGATTTTGTCTGGTTTGAACTTCTTTAGGTCTTGTGCATGCTGTCGCAACTGCTGTGAGTTCCTATGGGCATATGCCCTGTGGTATCTGGAAAATACTGTGTCCTTGTAGAATCTACTGCCACTGGCTCTTACAGTCTTTCTGCTCCCTCTTCTACTGATCCTGAGTCTTGGGGGGAGGCATGTGACATAAAGGTCCCATTTAATACTGGACACTCCAAAGTCTCTTATTTTACGCATATGGACCAGTTGTGGGTCTCTACGGTAAATGTCTATTACAAAAAGACACTTCTTTGATGAAAGTTGAGAGATGCACTATAAGTCATTAGGAGTTGGTTTAATACTATGTCCATAGTAGAGTAATAGTAGGCAATTATCCCCTAGGGTCTATGACCTATCTAGCCACAGGTTCTTGGCCCCAATAACGGCACCAGATATGGGTTCCATCTTGTGGAGTGGGTCTTAAATCAGAAAGTGTTTGGTTACTCCCATAACATTCATGCCACTATTGCACCAGTGGGCCTATCTTGACAAGCCAGTCATTATTGTAGCTCTCAGGGTTCACAGTTGGGAAAGACTGATGACTACTTCTTCTGGTAGCATGCATAGCACCTTCCAGCACTAGGAAAGCTAGCCAGGAGGGATGAAGCTTCAAGGTCAGTATCAGCTTGATTTCCCCATGTTCTGGGACTCAAGTATGTAATGTCTTCAAGCAATAGGGTCTTACCACAAAGTTCTGGAGGACAGAAGAGGCTGTCGGATCCCCTGGAGCTGGAGTTACAGACAGTTGTTAGCTGCCATGTGGGTGCTGGAATTTGAACCCAGGTCTTCTGCAAGAACAGTTAGTGTTCTTAACTGCTGAGCCATCTCTCCAGCCTCAATAATGAATGATTTTGAAAAGGTAAAACCTATTCCAGAGTAAATTTGCGTGAAGATGATCAAAAGGGCAATGTAATGAAATATTGAAACAAATTTGACACATTTTTTTATAAAAAAAGGAAAGGACACTGTCCAAGGAACAAAATGTGAGCCACAGGCATAATTTAAAATTTTAGAAGTCACATTAAAAATAATACAAGCTGGGCTTGGTGGTGTATGCCTTTAATTCCAGCACTCAGGAGGCAAAAGCACATGGATCTCTGTGAGTTGGAGGCCAGCCTGGTCTACATAGTTCCAGATAGCTGGGACTACAGGGAGACCCTATCTTAACAATAAAAAATACAAGGAAAAGATGAAATTAATTTCAATAGTGCATTTTATGTAACTCAATATATCTAAAATATCATTTAAACATGTAATGATATCAAATTTATTAGAGATATTTTGCATTCTCTTACTTTTTAGAGATTTTAAATTACATGTCTGTGTCTATGTGTGTCTATGTGCACCTCTGTGTGGGTGCACAAAGAGGTTAGAAGGGGGTGTCAGAGCGTCTGGAGCTGAAATTGTGAGCTGTCCCTACATAGGTGCTGGGACCAGAACTCAGGACCTCTGTTAGAGCAGTATGCACTCTTAACTGCTAAGCCATCTCTCCAGCCCTTATTGCCTTTGTTTATTTCTCTACTACATCTTCACATTCTGGTGGGAATTTAATTCTTTCACACATCTCAGTGCAGAGCAACCAGGCTACCCACAGAAGCTGGTAGCTGCTGTGCTGGGTTGGAGGGAACAGAGTCGTGACACAGAGTGATTAAACTGAAGGTGGCTCTCTTCTCCCTTTTGCAAATATAAAGGTGCTAGTTATGTATTCTTGTAATATTAGAGGAAGGAAATTAATTCTTCCCTTCCTATATTCCTTTTTATTCTTCATTTCAACACTCCAGATTTGCTCATGTCTGATCAGTTCTTAAAGATTTTAGGGAACCTTTCAGAGCTCAACAGCAATCTTTTTCAACTATCTCTTAAATTTAAAAGGTTGGGAGGAAAAGGAAGAGGAAGAAGAAGAGGGTGAGGAGGAGGAAGAGGGGGAGGAGGAAGAGAAAAGGAAGGAAAAAAGGAGGGAAGGAAAGAAGGAAGGCCTTGCTTATTTCATGGAAGCATCAGCTCTCTTCTCCAAAGGAGCCTATGGCGTGTTGGACTCTTGCAAGAAGCTGCCTAGCATTTTAGAGTGGTATATAGGTTTCAGTGACAGTCCTGGGTTGGAAGCCAGCTTGCCTGCTCTGAGTAATCATGCCATTTACTAGAAAGTGATAGAAGCTCAGTAGAAAGGTACACTCAATTTGGCTTTTGGAGGAAAGCTGCTAACCTTGTCTGGTTCTCTAGAAAGATCTAAGGCTATTTCAAATTCTCCTTATTAAAATTCTTTCTCAATTTCAAGTGGTAAGAATGATACAACTGAAACATGTGAATGCAATAAAGTGTGACATGGTATAACAAAGATACCTTTTCCTTATTGTTCGAACAGTTTCTAATGCATCATCATAACCCCCTACTTCATTCTACCTTGGGGCTAACCATGGAGGAGGCATGTCGAGGATTTGAGATGCAAGGTGGCAATGCTGAGCATGTCTTGGTTTTGATGAGGTGTTTATGAATTAAGGAGAGGTAGACTTTTCTGTGGTTTGTTCTTGAAGATGTTCTACCTCCTTCTCTAGAAAGAGCCAGAGTGTTTATGGACTTTGTAAGTATTTCTGCATCAGCTGCAACATCTAGGAAAATAATCAAATTTAGCTCTTCTTAGTGTCTGTGTCTAGCTGCCTTTGTGTAGACCTTCCCACTCATGGCTGACAGTACATACTGTAGACTTATAGGATAATGAGGGGAGCCATACAGGACATGGAATTAGAGTCAGCCAGGAATACTACATTTCCAGTTACAGAATTAAAATGACTGTAAAGGAAGGAACATTTAAGATTGACACTCAATACAAACCATATGTGTATGTGCATATATATATATATATATATAACAATTTCAAATCACATACACTCACACATGCACGCACACACACAGAAGGATAGGAATAACAGTCTTTCTAATTTATGTGTTAACTCTTTTTGTTTTACTTACTCAGGGTTCTAAAAGTGTTCTACTATATTTTCTCCTCTGGTAGTCTTCCTTTAACTGTGGCTTAGGAATTATAGGATTGTGAGTACTGTACCCCATAAAATTCTCCATCTGATCATTTCTTTTGTAAAACAGAATTGAGCCTTGTACCACAGTTGTTCACCTGGCTCCCCTGGGCAGAGAGGCTTTTTGCAATGTATTAAACCTAAATGGCAAGAACAATCTAAGAAAGCACTTAGGTCATACACAGCCACACCTGAAATTTGCTGTTGTTACACTCAGCATTCCCTCAATAAACATTTTTTAGTATATTTAGGTGTCAGATCATAGTCGTTGTGACACACAAAGTCCAGCTTGGTATGGTCCTGGCTCCTAGGATGCATATAATTCTGCCTGACAAATGATGGGTGTCGGGGGTTCTCTTGAAGTACCCAGATGGCAGGACACTGCTTACCCCCACAACCTTGTTGGATGTTAGGGTTCACATCTGAAGTCCAAGTTTTTCAAAGATTGCCTCTGAAGACTTACGTTTTGTAGCCCTGATGGAAGGAAGGCAAAGCTGCCTTGTATTGCTGAAAAACTATTGAAAACCAGAAACCAGCCGTGCTTCTCAAACTCTTTTTTGGCTAGCTCTTCTCAAAAGGAATAAAGACATTGACCTTTCTCGACACTGACCTTTCTCACCTTAAAATTCTATACATTTCCAAAGAAGGGGAGGTTTTTTTTTTTTAAGTAAGCAGAGTTTTGGTCTATATTATGTATTTTAAATGATGATTGACAGATTAAAAGAGCTTGTATTTAGGGAAATGGATTTTATAGCTATATAAAGTGTGCTTAACATTAGAGAGAAGTCTGATAGAACAAATTTCAAAGTTTCAGACAGCTGAAGAAGATGAAACTGAGGGGAGTTATGATTCATATGCTGTACAATAGAGAATTATAAGCTTATGAGGAAAAAGACTTTTTGGGTAAGGAAACAAGAATAATAGATACTTAGCTGGTCCTTAGAGGAAATTATTTATAAGATGAAAATACTGAAAAATAAAATAATGCTAGATATTAAGTAAAAATAACCAGTAGATTTGTAATGCTAGATTTTCAGTTTCTGTTTTGGGGGATAGTTCAGTGAGAAGATTTCCAGCAGTGTGTATGCACCTTAAGGCTAGAACTGAGTTCTTTTTACTAGTGTATCCCCAGCATGCAGCAGTGTCCAAGTCTTAATAGTCTATATATATTTATTGAAAAAGTAGATGGATGAATGAATGAACAGATGCTTTGCATAGTGACTTTGGAAAGAAAGGACAGGAACTAGCATTCTTGACCTCTGTTCTGTGCAATGTCTCCTTTTGTTTTGCATAGATAGTCACAGAGCATCTCTCTAAGGAGAAACTCCTCAAAGAGCTTTATCTGGACCAAACCAACCTGCAAACCATCACTAATTCATAACAGGATATGAAGAGAGATTGAAAGAAATAGTTTAGAATAATAATTATTCAGTTATTTCGGTTTTGGGGGACAGGAAGCTCTATGCAGTCTAGGCCAGCCTCAGCAGCCCAAGTGCTAAAATTACAAGTGTGTACCACTTCACCCAGCTAGAATTTGTTTTTATAAGATTTGACAAGAGCCAAATAGTGAAGGGTGAGACTTTTTGTTTTGTTTTGTTTTTTGATACAGGGTCTCCCTGGAGCCCTAGCTGGCCTAGAACTCACTATGTAGACTGCCTACCTTTGCCTCCTGAATGCTATATTAAAGGCGTGTGCCACCATACCTGGCTGGCATGATTACTTCTATTCCAATTTATTTATCATTATTTCTTACAAAAATGTTGGTCCATAACAAATTGAAAGAAAACAAAACCCCCCAGAAACTGTTCACTAGAGAGTTTAATAAACACTGTTCTAAAGTATACACTACAATCCCCACTTTACTGATGAAACTAAATCAGTACTTGAGGTAGCCAGAATGGGTTGGGATACTTGGAGCCAAAGTCCTAAGCCCTCTCATATCTGGAAAACAGATGTATCCTCTGGTTAAGGGCTTGAATTTATGACCAATTCTTATTGACAAAAATGAAAACAGAAAGCATCTGGTTATCTTTCTATATTTCAAATGCAAATTGGGCATCCATGGAATAATAATAACAGCATCCCCAGCAGCAATCACAGGGTTCCTGCCAGATGCAAGAGGAAGCACACTCACAGCATGGAACCACCAGGGCAGGTCTGCTGGGGATTTGTAGCAAGGCGGACTAGTATGGGGAGAGGGACTGTAAGGTACCTCTCATGGAGACTCTTGCTCTACCCTCGCTCTCTATGCAAGCAAATATCACTCCAGGAGGTTGGTTGGTTTGCAGTGAGTTGGAGAACAGAGATGACCAGCTGAGTTCCGTTGGGAAACACTTATCTGCTGATTTGCCTGGAATGTCCAGAATATTGTAACTATTGGTTATGTTCTGTGCTTTCAGTTATTTGGGTAATTGCTATTTTTTAAGAAAATTTTTCTCAGTTTGAGTGGAGAGAAATCTTAGAGACTTCTTTGGAACCCAGGGACTACCTCTAAGGTTGCTAGCTGCAGATTTGATCAAATGATGTCAAAATGTTTTACATGTTAAAAATGATCTCTCGTCCTTGATTGGTTGGATAAATGATAAATAAAATGTATGATCTGTATGCAAGGATACTTTAATTTATGAATGCATTAACAAATATCTTGGAAATTGAAGCATTACTAAATAGCAATGGAGGAATGTATAACAAAAAGGAATCTGTTTCTAGAAGCTCTGTCCTCCATCCTGAGTGATTAAGACAAAGATGCCTAGAAGAAGCCAGGCATGGTGATGCGTGGCTGTCATCTTAGCACTCAGAGGCTGAGGCAGGAGGACTGTGAGTTTGAAGGCACCCTGGGTTATATGGCCTAATCCTGCCTCAAAAACAAACAAAACAAGACACTTAGAAGGTTGGCATTCTGTGAAGTACCTGTGCTTAGGAAGAGGCTAGAAGGCCACTTGGGGGCGATGTTGTACAGGGCACCTGGCAGTGCTTGTCCACCATGAGATAACACAGAAGACTGCTTCAAACTCTAAACCTTCCCCCGAAAGTGGGCTTTTATAATTTCTTTTGTGCGTCAACTCTTGATCTAAATGCATGAATCATTCTACATTTTAAAGAGGACCTTCAAATACAACTGAAGAATCACTTCGCGTTAGCTAGTCTATTCTACCTGCAACACGAAATGCCCTTGTAGGAATGACTGAACATGCTCTTTTGTGTATTTTTGTTTTTCCCTTGTAGTTTTCTCAGGGCCGAGTCAGTCTCTTTCATCTTTCTATGGATGCTTAGCAAAGTACGTTGCAAAGCGTGCAACGCATGTTCCAAAAGTGTTTGTGGTATACAAGTGGATCTGAGTTCTGCAAAACAGAAGGGATGGCTTGTAAAATTGATTTTACTTGGACATTTAAATAACACTGATTGTTAATTAAAAATAAAATGCCTGGGGCTGGGGAGATGGCTAAGCGGTTCAGAGAATTGGCTGCTCTTGCGGAGGACCCTGGTTTGATTCCCTGTACCCACATGGTGGCTGACAATCTTCTGTAACTTCAGTTCCAGGGGGAATTTGACACAGTCTCCTAACTTCCTTGGGCACTGAATGAGATGGGTGCACTTACATACATCCAGGCAACACTCTCTTACACATAAACTAAAAACAACAGATGAAACATTTAGAAATGCCTGTATAAATGTTGGAAATACTTATAGGATGAAAAGAGAATAAAAAATACTGTGTGAATCACAAGTTATCTAAAATATGTACATTTGGTAAAGGAGAAAAAGAAGAAATGGTGTAAAATGGAAAATAATTGTCTAGGATGATGAGCATGCACCAGGTAATCTTTTTATTATTATCACCATTGCTTAAATAGATTATCACATTCAATTACCTTTTAAACAAAAATAAAGAAAAATTTTCAAGTTAATATTGAAAATAAGCTTAATTACTTCAAAAATTATTGGTGGCTAATGCTGCCAGAAAAATGACAACAATCATTTGTAGACATGTATTCTATAGATATGGGAATTTTAATGTTTAAAAATTGTATGTGGGGGCCACATGTGTAGGTACTCTTAACTGCTGTACCATCTCTCCAATCTTTAGACACAGGACTGCTAATGTGACGTTACCTTACTTGAAAACAATTATGATGATACTTATAGACTGTATTGTGAAATAGTCAGCTAATGAATATTTTAAGAGAGTATATATTTCACAAAGATAATAGCAATAATAATATAAGCATAAAGAGAAAGCCCAGTATGAATACATAAATTGAAGTCTCAAAATATTTCTAAGAACATACAGTTGTACTCTTTAAAGTTTCCCCACCAAATATTTTATTTTACTTTTAAAATTTGTTTTTGTGGTGGTGGGGGATCAAAACGCAGGGCTTTACATACGTTAGCATTCTAACTTCCAAATATTTTATAGTTTGATTGGTCCTTACGAAATGACTTTTTCAGTAAATAAACTGGAGATAAAAAGGTTCTAAATTAGCATAGAAAGTGCTTTAGAGTACCTGAACCTGAAAAAAATTTGTTTTCCAGCATCTGTGACATTTCCTCTTGCTATGGATTAATTGCTATGGGATTAGTAGATCTTGCTCTGCCATTAATTGGCTCAACAAAATATTATTGAGTAGATAACGATAAACAATAAGTCCATATTCTAAAAGTCATGGGTTCTATTAAAATATAATATTCTTAGAGAACTTGATATAATATATTTTATCATGTTCACCCCTCACTCCTCCCCTAACTCCCCCACAGATCTGCCCCTTCCTCCCCATTCCTCCAGGTTTGTGTCCTCTCTCTCCCCCTTTAAAATAGTCCACAGAATCCAATTTGTGCTGCTCATATACTCATGGATGTCGGGTCATCCACTGGACCATGGTCAACCTACCAGGGGCCACACCCTTAAAGAAAACTGCAAAGTCATGGATTCTAAAATGGTGGGATTCTGAAGGGAACAGACTTTATTGTGCGTAATTAACTGCTTCCCCTCAAATAACTCCGGAGCAGAGAAGACTGAGAGAGTACCTGACCAAGGACAAGATGTCTGTACAATTTCTAGGACTAGTTTATGCATCCATAAAGGGACCAGAGGATTCTAATGTAGAAGATGGTTGGTACTCATTAAAAATCAGGTTTCTTTACTCAGCTTGGGTCATGCCTGGGTAAAAGCTTTCCAGTGTGTATACCCTCAGGTCAAACATACACCTCAGCAACCCCTCAGTTATCTTGGTAAGTAGGCTCAATAAATTCATTGGTTCCCCAGTAAAACTTTAATCAAACATTGGCTTAACACTAAAACCTTAAAAGGGAATAAGCATTGCTTAGCATCCCCAGGAAAAGAAGTCCACAATAGGTGGAAAATATATTTGTTAATGCTATTATGTCTCTCAATTATTTTTTTAAAAAAATAAAATGAGAAAGTAAAAGATGTTAAAAGGATATGGGAATGGAGATATTTTCCAAAATAGAAAAAAATGAGTGAGCCTAAGCAAGTGATGAAGGTCTGTTTAGGTTTGTAATGATATGTAAAGATGAGACAAAAATAATATACACAAAATCTTAAAATGTCTATGGTCATAGTTTAGTCAACTAGTTTAAGGAACCAAACATATATCTAGTCAAGATTTATCTGAGAATATTTGGCTTTTTTATCCTAGCCTTATCTACATAGCACATGATAATTAAAAGTACCAGACTGGTGGAACTAATCTTATTAGATGTTTAAGAGCCATAGTTTGCAGCCTATACTAATGTGGTCAGAGTGACTTAAAGGACAGGTTTTGCCCCTTGCCCTCCAAGGTTGACTAAGTTTCAGGGTACTATGGAACATCTCTCAAAATGTCCTGTAACTGTGGTGAATCATTTGTCCTCTTGTTCAGGGAGGCCATGAGACCCCACAAGATGGACTTGAACCAGTGTCCAGTGTCCTACAAAGAGGAGGGTCAACTCAGAGGAAACTTCTCATTCATGCTTCCAAGTGAAGCCAGACATGGTTGAGCAGGACCTTTGCCTTATCTTCACAAAGATGGAACTGGTAAAAGAAAGGCTCCAGGGGCTCCTCTGAAGCCCATGTGACCCCTGAGGAACAGATCCTCAAATGACCTTAAGTGTAAAAATAAATTGATTTATTTGGGCCAACTGTATGGTCTTAAACACCCAAAAGGAAAGTATAACCAAAGAGTAAAGTCATCAGTATATTTCTTTAAGAGTTCAAGGGATGAGACTTCCCAGGCATTAGGCTTAAGTTTATACAAAAAGTTATTTAGACAATTATTTCTCATTGATGATTTTGTTCCTAACCAGAAAGTGCTGCTTAGATGTAAGACTTCAAATCTTGGTCTCCAATACTGTAGTGCCCACCTGCAGGTAAGGGAGACAACCAGCTATTGTTCTAAAATGATGGATAAATTTGTTTTCTCCTCCTATCTAGAAGCATTTGAGAGGGAACTGTCACTGATTCTAACTACTCCAACAGCTATCAACATACCTGAAAGCCAATCCTAAATCCATCAGTCTAGAGTTGAGCCTTGGCAGACAAAAGAAAAATGGGGAAGAACCCAATAGAGGGATGCTTTTGGAAGCCCTTGTCAAGAAATTCCAAGGGACTCTCATATGAACATTTGAAAATTGTCCTGTACTGACTTTTTTCTAGTTCCCTGTCTAGAACTTGTAATGCTAATTACACTTGCTGTTACTTCTCCTATACATCTCCTATTCACGATTCAAGAACTTTCCTTTCCCCTTAGAGATAAGAGTTATACACTTTGGGAGTCTTTTAGATAGACCCACTGAAGGGGTACTCCAATTGCCTCACCCTGCATCCCTATTCAGCATGGAAGAAACCAGAGCCATCTGTGTCTCAATTCCCTATTGGCAATTTGGGTAAACTCTTCAGAGGACGGTGTGATAAGAATAGGAGGTAGGAACTGGCTAGGCAGTTAGGGTAAAAAGACCCAAAGAAAAGTAGGCAGTTTTTGGCTGAAAGTCAAAGTGTCCTTGGTCCTCTTAGCAACATACTCTGTTCCAAAGCCAGAAATGTTGAAAGCATTTGGGATCTTCCATCTAATCCTTAAAAAATTTTAGGGTTACCTCTTTAGAGGGGGGAATGTTATCAAGTAGCCAAAAGCCCCATAAAAATAAATTAATTAATTAAAGAAGAAAAAGAAAATCAGGTTTCTAAGAAGTATCTTTAGAAACCAATGGGGTGTAAGTTAGTTCAGCAGTCATGCTGGGCAGATGGCTTTCCAGTCAGGAGGACAGTGGGTACAAGAGCCCCTAATGGTATGAAGGTCTCTGGAGGGCTCTAGTTAATAGAAAGGACATGGTTGCTTGAGATGGACCCAGAGACCTCAAGGCCCTTTTAACTGAGTGAGGGGCAGGTGGATGGTGCTCTTAACAGCTGCAGCCCAGACAAAATCAGAAACAATTGCTCTGGTTCCTCTCAGAGGGGCTATGGTCATTTTAAGGATATTAAATTGATAAAACAGAGTACATATTCTTTTTGGCAGAATTAGAAACTGCCACCTGGAAAAGTCCTCAGCCCTCAAGTCAGGGGCGCTGTGGAGAGGTGTTTTATTGATGTCACCTTGAATCTGCAGTATCTGGGCAGCAGGAGAAAGTTGCTGATAGTGTTCTGAGCAGGAAAAGTAGACTAAGGAGATGAACAAGTAAAGAAATAGCTCCACGATTCTGTGGCATGGTACCTCTGCTTGTATAAAGGATGCTCTAGTTTGTAAAATTTCTAGGAAATAATGAAAATTCCAAGAATCCTTAGGTTGGTGGTTCAGTTTGTAAAAGCACCAACCAGACAGTGGATCACTGTGTACCCCTTGACTAGAGACTCCAAACGAAGCACACCACGCTGCGCACTGCCACTGGTGTTTCCCTTACTATAGGCTTGTTTTAAAATAAATTCACTTTATGAATTGTGACAGTTTTTGATAGAGCAAAGCGATATCTGAAACGTGGAAATTTTGAGTAGTATCAATTTAGCAAATCTCCTATGAATCCTGCTTCTGTGACCCTGGCCATAAACTCTTGGCGAATGCAAGAGAGGACAACAATTTAGGTGATTAGAAATTAAATCGATCTAGTGTTATTTCTTTTTTTCTTTTGTCCATTGTTGGTGATTGGATCCAGAACTTCACACATACTAAACAAGGACTTTACCCCTGAAATACCTTTCCAATTCAAATAAATCATAGAGAATTCTTTGAGTAAAACATCACAGTTGAAAATTTACTACTATTCCCCTAAATTAGTAAAGGATGAGATAAAGTAAATATAAATTGTTAGAAACAAAGAAAAAGGTGGCCAGGTCAAGACTGACATTCCCCTTGAAGGTCCAGTGTTGATCCCTGTGTGCTCTGTGATATGTTTGAGTTCACAGTTAGCACACTGTCTATGGATTTGCTGAGCTCAGTAGGACAGCAGAAGGACTGAATGTGTGGAAAGGAATGAGTATTTTCTAGAAGCAGGTTTGCATTGGAGCTACATGTTGGAGCTGATTTATCCATTTTAGCTTGCCACAGCATTCCATCAGATAATTGTGAATTTTCAACTTGTGCCATGTGTGATTTGTACTTTCTGTTCACTTACACCTCTGGGGCCTTGGAAATCACACATCTGGGAGCTCTTTGCATGGAAAACCAGAATGAGTACAGGTTTTTATTGTGAAGCACTATAAGTACTGTCAAGTCCAGTTCCCACAATTCTTGCATCAACATTGAAAGACCGAGGCGATTAGCTTCTAAGGTATCTTGCCAGACTCATAATAAAGAAAACATGATTCCCAGAACTCTCTGCCTCAGGCACACTCCACCTTGTCCTGTCTGGGAGGTCATGTTTAGTTCGTTATCTTTCAGGTTCCTATTGCTTTTTTTTTTTTCCTGATAAGGCAAAGCAACCACCACCAACACAGTAGCAACTGGGTTTAGTTTCGTTTTGAGGGTGGTGAGGCATACTATTTCTTTCTACACTAAATAAAACATCATAAATTTCTTCACTTGAAGATGCCACTAGCACTCTGTTTATGTGAAGTCTCAACAGAATACTTCTCTGAGCCAAAGTGGTTTGGGTCAGCATTTGTCCTGGTTAGCCTGCTTGCTTCACTTGCTTAATTTCTTTGTTTCAGTAACGTGCGAGTTCCAAGTTACTTATTAAAGGCAAATTGCTATTGGAACACGTGGAATGAGGAATATTCCTCACTAGAGGAATATTCACTCAAAGCTTGCTTGATCCCCCTTTTCCTTCCTGTTTTTCATTTGGCATCATTGATACTACATGTTAGAATCAGTAACCCTATTTGCTGGACTGGTGCAGAGTGATGATGGAATCAAGAAACAACTGTATACCTATTTCTGGAATGATTCCCTGAGTTGTATTCAAAGATGGTGATCAGTTTCTTTCCTGAAATAGTAATTGTTTCCTAAAGTCACTGGGTACAGACTGCCCCCTCATTTCTTTTAGAGAAAGGCAAGACCAAATTGGACACATTCTTTCTCACCTATTATTTCGGATACTAAGATCAATATTTCTGGGGAAATAGTAGATAAAAGTTGCCTCAGGAAAGTCACAGCTCCTTGGAAGACTATTCTAGGCAGGGCTCAGAGTTTGCATCTAGGACTTCCAGCAAGGGCTTTAGTTTGGTTCTGTGCCACACTGGAGTCTTTAAATTGCTTTGTGAATTCTCGTCAGTTGGGCTTGATCTGGATCCATGGGAACTATGTCTCCCAGGCACTTGGTCAACGTTGTCGCTCAGCTGGCTCTGGGACTGACCTAGAGGCATGCCTTGTCCTCTTTAGATGCTGTTTTATCCTAGGAACTATTTTTCTCTTCCCATGGCAGTGGTTCTGTGAACATGAAAGTTCCAGAATCACCTAGCCCGCAATCTGCAGGGTCAGAGGTGTACTTATCAGTCAGTTGCATTTGGGCGACTGAGGACATAATAGAGGCAAGTACTGAGGAATGTTAAGTGTACAAAATCAACTTTAAGATACTTGTTTCCTGTGCAGGTTAAAGGATGTCTGGACTACATTATATGACAAACTGAGCAATCCACCAAACTGTCAATATGCCTTTCTCAGTTAAGTATTATTCAAAAGTCCTATAAGGAGAAAAACTCTTCTTATGAAAAAAGTAAAAAGCACCTGGTCAGCATCAAAAGTATAACATCACTTCAGTAAAAATAATGTTTTCTGAGGTAACAAAATATATAGGCCAAATAACAGTGTATGAAAAGGGTCAAAGTTAAGAGGAAGGGAAGATGGGGTCCTGTGTGTGCACACTGCTTCCTTGGTTATTCTCTTAGTCTGTTGGTCTCCTGCTGACTTGATCCTTGACTTCCTCAGCTCAGCAAGTTTCACCTGAATTGTACCTCCTCCAGGCATTCTTCCCTAAGGCCTTTTTCATTTAGAACTTCCCCTTTCTTTAAGTGCAGTCCAGATCTGCCTCCACAGTCCAGCTGTCTACCACCTCTCGAGTTCTGTCCTTCCGCATTGCTGCCGGACAGCCTCTTACCTTCCACAATTTTTGTTTTAATAATCTTCCTACTTCTGTCCTAAACATGTCCACAATTCCTTATCGCCTACATCTTCCGCTATCGTTCATCCTCAGTAAGTTTCCTCACTTGCTTTCCCCGCTTCTGATTTTGTAGAGCAGAGAGAGATTGGGTAATGTCACACACTTTCATATCCTCTTAATGTAACCTTCCCCATTGCCAGCCTTGGGTGATCCTACCTCTTCACAACTGGCCTCAAGCTCTTCAACTCACAGCTGGCCTCAGCTCTTCATTCTGATGAACGTTCTTGGCAGCCTCCCACATCTTCAGCATTCTGGCTTGTTACTACTTACCTGTTATTACTTGCCCTTTCCTATTCTACATAGAAACTATGTCCTCTCCTCTCTAGAGTCAACATTACCTTCAATGTTTTTGTTGTAAATGTGGATTCTAGCTCTCCCAATACCTTTTAGAACCTTTACCATGAACTATCTTTGTTTGATTCAGTGTTTCCACTTACTATTGGAAACCAATTCATGAGTCTGTTGCGTTCCTGCATAGCTTTGACCAGAATCTTGTTCTGCCTTTGTTCTGGACGGTTATCACAAGGATGCTTGGATACAGTAAATGACCTTTCAGGATAGAGACAGTCTCTATTACCAAAACAGATTAGGTCCACTACTGTTTATTACAAAAGACCTTCAGTCCTTAAACCAAGGGTTTCTTTCCTGTTGTTGCAGGTTGACCTGGTTTTCTCTGCATTTCCCTGTGGGAACTGGGATATGGTGACAGGCACATACACACAAAGCCACAGTAATCACTGGCTACTATCAGACTCCTTTCCCTCTGACTCAGTGGTCTTGTGTGTTCTACTGTGAATTCCTACTCAATAGAACTGTAGGAATACTCATTTGTCAGGCTGAGAGTGGGGCTAAATCTCAGATCTCTTACAGTTCTTGACAAATAAAATGTAGGCTTTCTAAATACTTGAAAATATCTTTCTTCAATTCTGTTACTGTTTTAATTTTGGTCATCTTTGCTCTTGCATTCACTGTTTAATTTCTTCAAAGTGATGCTTCTATGTCATTATACCTGCTTTGAACCCAACTTTGCCTCCAACCCTACTAAAGCTGCTCTTGGAGAGGTGATAGTGACTTTTTAATTGCCATATTCATAAAATAGCCTTTTCCTCATTATCTGAAATATGCCTTTAACACATCATACGCCTAAGATTCTTTGATGACTCGGTATTTTCTGCAGAATAATATCCATCATATTTAGTTTAGCATTCTAGGCTGTCCGTTATGACTTTCGTATTTCTCTCATTTGTCTGCTTTTTGTCCAGAAAACTTGGATTATAGCCACTCTTCCTATACCGTACTTATACACTGTTGTAAGAATATGTTTGAATGTTGGAGGGTAAGGCGATGGCTTAACAGTTAAGAGCACTTGCTCTTGCAGAGGACCTGAGTGGCTCACAACCCATCCTGTAGCTCCAGTTCCAAGGATCCAATGACCTCTCTGGCTTCTTTAGCACTGCACAAGCAGGCACACATCATGCCCATAAATGAAAAGAAATAAACTTTTAAAAAGAATATGCTTCCTTTTTTATTGCATTATATCTTTCTAAGGCATTTGCTTTGGTTTTAATTGAAATAACTTTCTCTTTGGGCATTTATTTAATTGGTATATGTGGTACTGAATTAAAAGACAAAGTTCTAATACAAGTGCAAATGAGGTGGTAAGTCGGCATGGGAGCAAGCCAAGCTGGTTCTTGCAGGGAGCAGGTGTAAGCATGAGCTCATAGTGGAGTATGCCATGGCTGAAGCATTTAGCATGTGATAAGCCTTGGTCAACATGACTACTGAGGGGAAGGAACATTGGGGATGTGCTGTTAATGCAAAAAAAGTTTGAATGTTTATCTACAGCATTTAAAACTGATTCTTACTTTATATCTGTAAGAATGGGAGCAAAGAAGAAATTGTTTCAAATTCAAAAGCAAGGAATTTAGGCTTGAGCAAGAGCTTTGATAATCCTGGGATTTTATGTGAAGTCATAGAATAGCTCTATCTTATGTTCACTTTGAATGAAGGCCCTGAATTTCATGATTCCACACAAATTTTCTTTCTTTCCACAAATGCCACACAGATAGAAGGTGTTATCTGGGACAAGTTAAAATGGTGTCTGAAGCATGCCGAGACTGGGTGCTAGTGATGAGGTCTGGTACAGCCTGTGGTAGCACAGCACGAGAACATGTAAGTACAGATGTGCCAGATGTTGCTCAAGAGCACAGAAGGACTGAAAAGCATTCTATCGATCCTATGAGAGAGACCACAGCCACTGAAGTGTGGTTGCCATGCACCAGGTTTGAGGAGAATAAATGAAGCATGGAACAAGTTAATTCTGGAATGGATAGGATATGGTGTAACAATAAACATCTGACACGTAGTTCTTACATGGACAAAGAGTTGCCTGGCTTGTCCTGTTGAGTATCTAATATCCTAAGAGTCCTTTGTTTAGTATAAATTATCACTAGAATGGGTTTTGAAGACCCCCTTCTTGTCTTTGGCTGTTGTGATAAGCAGGACCTGTGGGTGGGTGTGCAAGTTTCCACATTAATTGTGTGTCTGATTACCTCCCAAACAGGAAAGTGGGGGGGGGTCCCCTTTTTCTCCCTCTCCCCCTTCCTTCCTTTCTTTTCTGGCAAATATCTACTAAAACTTTTATTCAGCTCTATGAATTCTGCTGTTACAGCAACATGCATTGGAGTATGTCATTTGAAGGCAAGAGGACCATGATGGAGTGGGTTGTGTTACACTAGAAGCAGAAGAAATAGTGAAGAGCCAAAGAAATACGATTCTGAAGAGCACTGGAGATGGTCAATTGACAAATAGCAGCAATTTTCAGTGACCAATTACGGAATAGCTGGCTTTTTCCTTTTGAAGCAATGATATTTTTACCACTCTCCATTCTTTTCATTCCTGTTATGCTCTTACCCCACAAATAATAATAATTTCTGACACAATCTCACTTTCTGCCTCTCAGTAGCACATAAGGACACACCTGCATTCATGGTTACAAAGGTCAGCTACATAAAAAGAATCATTTGGACATTTTAATCTCACAGAGATTGTTTTTGTCTTATTTACTTTAGCAAGGCCTTGAAAAAGGCTTACAAAGTGAAATACTCTGGTGTTTCAAAAGCTGATATGTAGAGTGAACCATAAAGGAACAAAGTAGAAGCCGATCTATGTGGCAGTCCTGAGCTACTTTTTAGTGTTAACGTGACCTGAAGCAAGTGGCCTGGATTTTGCAGGTCCCACTCTCTGCACCTGTGTGCTGTAGAAACAGGATCTTCCTTAGAGTCCTGGTGAGAATTTGAGAAAATATTTTCAAAAGCCTTGGGAACCTCTGAAGAACTGTGAAGTGCTTGCCACTGTTATTTCACAGTCGCTCTGCTCAGAAGCTGTCTTATCACTGATCAGAAAACAAGTCTGACAATAGGGGCTTTCTATTCATTCAGAGGATTTCAAATGGACCCAGAGTGAGAAAATACTTTGTTTTTTCCCTTGTGGTCTGGGATTAAACCCACAGCTTCCTGCATGCCGGGCAAGCACTCTACCACCAAGCTATATCCCCAAAAGTACTTTCTTCAGTCAAGGCTGCTTTCTAAAGGGACGTGGAGAGCACGTTTTCTGAGTGTCCCCAAATACAGGGGAGCTATATCGTAGTGTTTTCAGGAATATACATTGGGCCTCTAATGACCTTAAAGTTGGAGAACAAGTTTTGGGCAGTGTGGTCTAAAATGGTTTACTGATTCAACCCTTCATTCCACTAGAAAGAATTTTATCTTTAGGGAAAGATATTCAGACTCTTCTCTGGGCAGAACCATGACAAGGCAAGCGATGTTACAGTGAACCCTGGGAGGATGTTTGCCCATAGGGCCAGCCAGGTAGAGTGGAAGAGAAATGAGGCAGAATAGGAGATACAAGGGGCTGTTTCCAAGCTCTCAGTAGTGCCAAATTTTCTGAGAGTTGGAAGAAAAAGACCAGCAGCCTTATTTGCAGTATCTGCTTTATTCTGGGGTTTTTGATGAAGTACACCAGGGACTTTCTAGGTTTAAAGTGTTAGAGAATGGGTGAGTCTAGCTTCCTCATTCTTAGAGGGTTTAGAAAATGAATGATCTTAGCTTGGCTTGAAAACTATAGGATAGAATATATTTTTAGCATAATAGATCTCTTCAACCCGTTCAAAAAATAGATCCACAGAAAGAGCAAACAGATGGAAAGCCATGTGCTGTTTTGTAACAGGTCCAGGGTTTTAAACTGGATAAACAATGAAAGCCTGCAGCCACAAATCTGTCCTTTCGCAAACAAAATCCTATGAGATTATCAGAGCTGCTCTGATTAAATATGCACACTGAAAAATCCAGGAAGTGCTGCCATCCTCTCTGTTAGTGCCATATGATGAATGGCCTTGGCACATGGACATTAACCCATTTCTTATTGATGGAAATATGCATAAATACTCCAAGGATGCTTATTACTCCAACAACCCAAGCTCTCTTGTTATTAGGCCAGATAGAAAAACATGCTGAGATACTGTAAAACGAAGTTATCTTCCCATAGGCTCTCATCATATTACCTAACAAGACTCTATGATAATTTCAGGCTATAATATAATTTGATTTTTTTTTTCAATAAATAACACGTAAGCTGAAACCTCATGAGAGAAGAGGTTAGAAATGAGCTTGTCTTTTAAATCTTGTATTCTTACTGTATGTTTAATGTTATTCCTTACACAACACTTTTCCTTTTCAAGATGGCAAATACAATTAAAAAGATGTTTTGTTTAAGGAAAAATAATATTAGTTGGAGTCAAAGGTAAAGAACAGAAAGTGAGTTCGTCCAGGGGAGAAATAAGGCCCTTTTGAGGCTTGCTCCGCCAATATGTTTTGTTTTGCAAGTAGGCACTGCTGAGTATTTACTGAATGAATTAGTGGGTGAGTGAATATAAGTTGGAGGATGAATTCTCTTTACAATTCTTGGGTGCTGTTGTAGCGATTAAAGTATTTTTCTCACTTGTCCTTTACATGTTTCTTTTAAAGTCGTGGGTAAGTAAATGTCTTAGAATCTTCCACTATGATAGAATATCTGGATTTAAAATAGCTCTAAGATAGATTTCAAAGGATAGATTTGGTTCCCTTACTTTAAAATGCAACTGTGAATACTTGTTTAAATACTTTAGAAATGCTAGTTGATACAGGGATGGTAATTTATTCATATTACCACCACAAACATTTGCATGCTTGATCCAGGAACCCCCAGGTATGAACATGCTCCATCCCTTACACAAAGAATGAAGATTGGGACAGATGCATACATAGACAACTACAAAGTATTGGAATTCCATGACAGGATGCCCTGGGCACTGTGAAAAAAATGTCATTCTACTCAGGGTAAAGTGCAAAAAGCAAGAGGATTTAGTAGGGCCTGAAGAAGAGCATCACTACCAAGCAGGAGAAAGTGTGGAATATGCAGAAAGGAGATACTCAGTGGACTGTTGGAGGACTAGAGGGGTTATGTCTAAGGAAGGGCTTGAGCAGAGACAGAGGGGAGAAAGCAGTAAGAATCAGCCAGAGGGTTAAGCAGAGGTTAGGGCCAGGAGAAAAGCCAATTGAAACTATACAAAGGCTGAGACACGTACTGTCTGCATTAGTCTAGAACGTGAGACAATACAGTAACAGAGCTGTCCGTGGACTAGAAAGGCACACATCCCAAGGAATATATAGACGAAAATGACTTGCGTTTCTTAGGAAAAAAACAGAGGTCAGAAATTGAAAATGTCATCAGGTCAGCTCACATATCAATGGATTTAGCAGGTTACTTGTGGGAAAAAGTCAATGTCAAATTGATTTCCTGACTATGCCAAAGTTACTCTGCCCTTCCCCTTTCCCTGAACATTTGGTAAATGCTCAGAGGATGAAAACTGATTTTGTTAATAGCCAGTTTTCGCCACCCTTAACCATCCTAGGAAGGTCAATCTCTGCTTGCTAATCAGGTGACAGATTCTAAAACCGAACAGAAGTTAATTCTTGGATTATCTGAGGCTGTAGATGCGCAAGCCAAGATCCCCTTTAACACAATGGCCAACCAAGAAGCAAAAATAAAAACGTAGTTTGGCCCTTTCCCTACAGAATTCAAGCATTTTTGAAAAGGCAGAGAAATAAGAAGCAAAACGAACATAAAGATTCTATGTAGCTGTCATAGATGCTTACGTTTAGCTATCACAAACGGCACAGAAATTGTGTACAGGAAATAAGCAGCAATGTATGTGGGAACTACCGCTGAGAGTGCTTTGGGCTTTAATTCTTAGAGCTCAAAGTTATTGACAAGCCAGGCAAGGATATTGATTTCTTTCAAAATATGGATTTTTCTCCTGCAATATCATTTTCTAATTGAGAAGACAAAGGAGCCAATTGCTTCACCTCCTTTTATTTTATCTAAGAAGAAAAGTCTCTAAAAAAGAGACTTAGCATCCATGGTAACCTAGATACACATTCTCAGGAAATACCTAAATTAATCCCTCCTGCTGTAATTGAAACCTATTTCTTTTTATTCTTTCTTCTGTGCAGTGAGGGAACAGCTGTCCACAATCCTTGTCATATGCCTGCGAGCTATTCTTAGCACACCTCAGTCTTCCCCTCTTCAAGCTGGATACACCTATTTCCTTTCCTTACTGTTCCCAGAAATCACAGTGTTGCTGCTAGTTCACTTTTGGAGGATGAGACACCCCAACATGTGGAGCTGCGACCCTAGGAGGACGTGTGCTCTATGGGATCCAGCTGGAGCACAGTGGACAATTTGCAGTTTCAATTTGTATTTCTATCAGACAAATGTTGGAATTAAATTCTTCATGCCACAGCTCTAACATAGACACTACTAAGATAGGTAATTGATGCCAAAGTAATTATAAGATGAATTTACCTACGGAATTTCCAAAGAAAATCCATGCTACTAAGATATGGATTGAGACCTCTAAAGGAGAATGTACAAAGATCAATACAAAATGAATGAAGATTTAAGTATAAGAGTTAAAATTTTAACTTCCTTTGGAAGAACACACAGGAGTAAAACCTCTATGTGGAGCTGGGTTTAGTAAAGATACTAAAATCACAGGCAAAAAAGGAAAAATAAAACATAAGCTGGACCTTGTTGTTACAAAACTCTCATCACAGGGCAGTTTGTCAAGAGTGAAAAAAAGCCACAGGATGGGGGAAAGCATAAAAAGTCATAAATATGACAAGGAACTTGCATCCAGAATGAAAACACAAACAATTCAATTAAAAATAGGACAAACAGAGTCCTAGATAGTGGCTCCAGCAGATGAATGAACACTGAAGGACATTTGGGGGCATAAACTTGGCTTGATAGGCCTTAACATACATGACAGAATACATGATATCCAGTGGAGGAGCTATAAGAGGGGTGCAGAAAGGGGAAGGGGTCTAAATATGATCAAAATATATTGTATGAAATTTGCAAGAATTCACTTGAAAATGAAAGAAAGTAGGACAAGAATTTAAGTAGACATTTCTCCAAAGTAGATATACAAATGATCAGTAAGTATGCGAAAAAATGCTCAGCATCACAGATCAATGGAAAATTCAGTTAAAACTAGTATCACTTTAGTCCCATGGAAATGGCAATATAGAGAAAACAGAACACAATTGTTAGGAAGGATGTAGAGAAATTGTAATCTCATGTGCTTTTAGTGGGAGCAAAAAATAGTATAGTTACTGTGGCAAATGATAAGGGAATTCCTCAAATAGTTAAGCATAGAATCAACATATGACCCAGCAATAGTCCCTTGCCTTTCCTTCCTCCCCCAGGGACAGACATTGGCAAGGGAAGGGGCAGAAGGCTCCCAAACAAGCTGAGAGAGAGAGAGAGAGAGAGAGAGAGAGAGAGAGAGAGAGAGAAAGAGAGAGAGAGAGGAGAGCTGGCATATTATCGAGTTCCAAGTTTTGAACAGTGACTTAGATTTCTCGTTTTTGTTTATGTTTTGTTTTGTTTGTTTTGAGACAAAGTTTTCTTGTAGTCCTTCCCATCTGGTCTGAAACTTCCTATGTAGACCAGCCTGGCCTTTAATCGCACAGAAATCCATCTGCCTCTGCCTCCTGAGTGCAGGGATTAAAAGCATGTGCCACCACACCCAGCAGATTGCTCATTTTAATGTGTCATTAAAACTGTATTTGTTGCTGGGCATGGTGGCACATTCCTGTAATTCTAGCAAATGGGAGGCTGAGGCAGGAGAATAGCTGTGAATTCAAGGCCAGCCAGGGCTACTTAGTGAGTTCCAGGGAAGCTTGGGTTACAGAGTAAAAGCAAGTCTCAAAAAAGAAAACAGAACAAAATAACCAGCAAACCCCAAAACAAAACCAAAAATAACAAACAAAAACTGTTTGCTGTAGGTAATGCTACTCTGAGTGAAGAGAAAAATGATGATGTCTGTGGAGAAAAGAAATGCTGCCCAGATGCACAGAGTTTAAAAGTTTAAAGGGACACAGAAGGCAGAAAGAAGAGAACATTTTGTAAGATTTATTTTTATTATTTTTAATTGAGAGAAAAAGAGAGAGAGAGAGAGAGAGAGAGAGAGAGAGAAAGAAAGAGAGAGAGAGAGGCAGGTATGTGTACCTGAGTATAGGTCCTATGGAGGTCAGAGGCATCAGATCTCCTGGATCTGTGAGCTTCCCCATGTGGGTGCCGGGAACCAAATCTGGGTCCTCTGCAAGAACAGTACACACTCTTAACAGTGGTGCCATCTCTTTAACCCCGAGAAGCATTCGTTGTGATCACCAACCACTTGTCATGTTTGTCAGGGCTATCAGCTCCAAGCTAGAGATCCTAGGTCCTTGAAGAATCACTGTAGAGTTTCCTGGAAAGCCCTTTGCAGATGAAAGCAAAGTCCATGGCTCCCAGGTTGACACTTGGGTTTGGTTGGTCTGTCTCAGTTTTAGCACAATCTACTTCACTTCTTTGAGCCTTGATTTCTTTTGTAAAATGAAGATAATTATATTATCTGCCACCTAGATGGCTCTTAAAATTACGAGACAATGAAAGTAAGTGCTTACTAAATGTGGACTATAATTACTATTATGGGTAGAAAAATTACAAATGTTTGCCTTTTGAAGATTTAGCTTCTAATAAAGAACATCGAGAGTCTTCTCTATGAGATCCTGGAAACTGGCATTTGACAAGGAGCTTGGCAGCACAGTGTTATAGGTATCAAAGTCCCAACTCAATTTAACTCAGATCAAGATTAAGAGAGGGTCTGCCCTGAGCAATGCCCTTGGCTTGGTCCATTTGGAATCTGGTGTCTCTGCAGAGACTCCAGAAGCACAGAGAAGTTCCTTCCCAGTCCAGCTTCATTTTATAAAGCCTTTACCATGGCAACAGGGAAACACTTGCAGAATCCTGCAGCTGACATTGTGAAAAAATATCACCTGCTCTGAAGGTACCCGAAATTGCACAGCATGGCTTGGCTCAGAATGGCTTTCTCTTTCTGGTTATCTGCTGGGTCATAAATGCTGAGCAAACACCGGCATTAAAGAGGTTCCTAAGCTATATAGAAGCTCAAGACAGAGAGATTGCCCTCACGAAAGCAGAGATGAAGGATTTGATTTCGGAATGACCTGTTCAGGACATGAGCGAGTGTTTATCATTTCAACAATCATCCTCTCCTTGCTTCCTAGGAGTCAGGGAAGGCAGTTGGGAAAGCAGAGGAGCTACATGGCCAGCTACCTCATGCTCAGTAAGCTAACAGGGTCACAGTAAGGGTGGAGGGCCACAGTGACAACTAGCCTTTGGGTAGTCAAGAAAATGACTTGGCACTTATGCCAAGATATAAGTGACAAGTAAGACATGTGTCTTAGGAAGATCTCAGCAAAGAAGATTCTAGCCACAAAGATGACAGAGAACTGGATGAGGACCCACAAAGATGGCCACAAAGGTGCCACAAAGATGACAGAGGCCAGAGAACTGGAAGAGGACCCTAGCCTAAATTTGGATTTTTTTTCCAAATTTGGTAAGAAATCACTAAAGAGTTTTAAATTTAAAAAAATTATAATTTTTATTTCATGTGTATGAGTGTATTGCCTGTATGTATGTGAGTGCACCCATGCTGTGCAATGCAGCGGAGGTCAGAAGAGGGCGTTGGATTCCCCTGGAACTGGAGTCAAGGATGGTTTGTAGCTGCCATGTGGGTGCTGGGAATTGAACCAGAGTCCTCTGCAAGAGCAGTCAGTGCTCTTAACTACTGAGCCATCTCTCTAGCCCAAGAGTTTTAAATTTTTTTAAAAAAATTTTATTATTTTTATTTTATGTGTATGCGTGTACTGCCTGCATGTAGGTAAGTGCACCCGTGTTGTCCGATGCCCGTGCAGGATAGAAGAGGCTTTCAGTTCCCCTGAAATTAAAGTTACAGGCAGTTATGGACAGTTATTAGCTTCCATGTGGGTACTGGGATTTGAATGCAGGTCCTCTGTAAGAACAACCAGTGTTCTTAACCACTGAGCCATCTTTCCAGCTCACTTAACTTTTTTATTATATTTATTTGTATGTGCGTGCATGCGCATGTGCCACGACACACATGTGGAGGTCAGAAGACAACTTGAGAGAGTTGGTTGTCTCTTTCTACGATGTGTGTCCCAGGGATTGAACTCAAGTTCTCAGACCTGGAGGCAACTGCTTTCACTAGCTGAGCCATCTTGCTGGCCCCATTTAGTTTTAAACATGGAGCGATGATAATGTGGTTTGTAAACACTTAAGACATGATTGTGGTTGTTGTTGGAGATTGAGCACGCCAGGTAGGAGGTGAGGGACAAATAGACACTGAGCCATTGGAATGATGAATCATGATGGCTGGACTATGGGAGCAGAGTAAGAGAAGGGAGGTGAGAGAGGCTGACTGTGTTTGCTTCTGTCCAAGCAAGGTAAGCACTCTTCACTCAACACAACAGCCCGTAGCACACAAGCACTGGACACTCGCTGCCTCTAACTTACTCCCCACCCTTGTATCTGTGCCTCATCTTTGTAATTCGATCATCACAAGAGTCAACACCGAGATACCAAGCACTGGCCTCCCCAGAAAATACATACTTAACGAGCAAACAGTGCAGAATATGGCAACTGTCACAGCAGCAAAGGTATGTCTTGTCAAAGGACAGGGTGGCCTTTTCACACATTCAGAGTGATATTTTTAATTCCCCACTTCAAACAACTCATTCCTGAGGAGAACTCCCTGAAAGGACTTGGAGTCACCAGAAACTTTGTGAAAGAAAGTTCTTGAAAAGAACGTCACCTTTGACTGAACTTTCTGTGAAGTAGATTAACTGATTAAAACTTCAAGGATGTGGAGGTTGGACTGTTCCAAGTCCGGAGCCAAGGTATCTTGGAGCATCTTTAACCCTAATAGTCATTTATTTCTCTCTTCTATATGTAACCTACATTTTATGATCATTAAATAAATCTGTTGGAATGTGTGAACAGACCCTGCTCTAGTATGCTTTCTGTTGCTGTGATAAACACTAGGACCAAAAGCAATTTAAGGGAGGAAAGGTTATATTTGGCTTACACTTCCAGGTTACAATCCATCACTGAGGGAAAGTCAGGGCAGAAACTCCGGCAGAGCTTGAGGCAGAAGCCATGGAAGAGCACTGCTTACTGGCTTGCTCCTAGGTGCTTAGCTACTTTTCTTATATAGCCCAAGACTACCTGCTCAGGGATGGCACTGCCCACAGTGAACCAGGCCCTCCCACATCAACCAACAATCAAGAGTTCTTCAGAGACGTGGTCGCAGGTCAGTATCTGGACAGTCCCCCAGCTGAGACTCCCTCAGATGACTCTGGGCTGTGCTAAGTTGATAGCTGAAGCTAATTCAGACAGACCCTCATTTCCAGTCAATCACAGGAAAGGCTATGATGTCAGATGTCAGATGGCATCTGAGGCTTATTAGCAGAGTTTTTCTCACTTTGCTGTAACCCACCTACCTAATATGTCCACCAATGTATTGGAAAAGTGCCTTGATTGATGACTTTCTTTGTTCTGTTACTATAAAAATTTCACGAAACTTACCAACACTGGAGCATGGAATTTGGGGTAACCTAAATCTGTATTCTCAGTCCATGGTCACTCATATTTGGCTTCAGAAAACTCTCTCTTATTCCCTTTGAGGTGATGGAAGTTGTATTTTTGTGTCAACAGTTTCAAACAGGGCAGTGATATCATCAAATTACAGGTGGGATAGATATGAGACAGTACAGAGAGATTGACGGCTTAGCACTTGGGTATGGCAGCACATGATGGGATGTGGAAACGGAGTGAGGATGGAGATAGAGGACAGGGGATGAGAACACGATACACCACAAAAGTGGGAGCCACTGAACTTGCTAATTGACTGCAGATGTGTGGGGATGGGTGGGTTGGGGGACAGCAGGGGGAAAAGAAGGTCAGTCTATCTATCTATCTATCTATCTATCATCTATCTATCTATCTATCTATCT
>NW_008351958.1:3048488-3097016 GCF_000622305.1 Nannospalax galili | reverse complement strand
ATCTATCTATCTATCTATCTATCTATCTATCTATCTATCATCTATCTATCTTCTATCATCATCTCTCTATCTATATCTGTCACCTAATCATCTATCTATCCATTCATCTATGTATCTATCAATCATCTACCCATCCATATCTTTTTCCTTTATCTGACTCCCCTTACCTCCCTTTCACCTTTATTGTAAAGAAACAAACTAAGCAACAACCTGTGACTGTCTGTAGGAGGATAATTAACCAGTGATACATTTTATTAATTATTACTCATTTTTTTTGAAGTTCACACAGAAAGGACCCAATATGTGGGGCTCAGTGAGTATATTTATATGTGCATACATGTGTATGTGTGTGTTTATGGAGCTCAATGAATGTGTGTGCTTGTGTACATGTGTGTCTCAATGAATGTTTGTGTGTGTACATGTGCATGTGTATGTCCACTGAATAATTAGGCTAGTGATATGTAGGAGCTGAATTAGAATGAATATACCAGAAACCAAAATTTTAGTTGAAATTCTTTTAAAAGTCCTAATGATCACATTTCCCCTTTTGTGAAGTTCAGGACAACCCTATTACACAGCTGTGACTACCTCACTGCATAGCAGAAACGGGGTCAGAGCGGCTAAGGGCCAATCCAAGTCATCTGACTCTAAAGGATTACAGCCAGGATTTGAACTTTGGCCTTCACACCCCAATTTAGTGTTCCCCCTCCTCTTCTGTATAGGTCTTTTTTAAGTTACATGTTTGAATATTAACAGACCAATACTAGGCTAATAATTAGACATATTAATAAACACTATGTTATGAATTTATAAACTCAGCAATACTTCCAGCATCTGGCCTGGCATATAGAGGCCAGCTTGGTGATCCTTGACAACTGATTAGCATGTGAACATGTGGGTCAGGATAAGTCAACAGTAAAAGCAAACCATAACAAGCTACGGTTCTTTATATTGTATGTTGGATATTGTCTTCTTTTGTGAAATAAACATTGAGTAAAAAGTATGCCAGGTATAGTGGCGCATGCAGGGGCAGGCGATTCTCTGTGATACAAAGCCAGCCTGGTCTATATAGTGCATTCCAGGTCAGTTGGGACTGCAGGAAGATCCTGTCTCAAAAAGGCCAAGAGAGAGAGAGAGAGAGAGAGAGAGAGAGAGAGAGAGAGAGAATATTCCTAATCCATGAGAAATATGATAAAACCTTGGTAGATGATAGTAAGCTATAGTAAGAAAACAAGAAAAAATATAATTGACTTGTATAAAAAGGATGTATAAGAACAGAAATAGGCTCTGAACTTTGTAGTATGAGAGTCTTGAGGGAAGGAGACAATACTAAAGTGAAATGAGCAAAGTCAATGGGTTTTTTAAAAAGGACAATTCTGTTTAAATAAATTAGAGTAGATGAAAGGCAAGATTTTTATAAAATGATCTGACAGAAGGGGTCCAAGTAGGGTAATATACTTGGAGTTGAGCTGGTTTGAAAAATTCAAGAAGTAAAAAAAAATAGAAGCAGAATTAGAGAAGTAACCATGAGGTTTACTGGGACACTGCTTCACAAATGGGAAATGGAATGTTTAAAACAAGTGTGGCATAGGACAGATACAGGCAGGATATCTAGACACAACTTTGTGTCATGGAGGCAGGTAAAGGCAAGGTAACTATGCATAAAAGTTGCATATGCTTATAGTGAGGGGTTAAAAATTCATTTTGAGTGTCAGAAAAGGCCATCTGAAAGTCCCACATGTTTAGAGAAATTTATTGTGTAAATTTCTTGGAAAAGGGCTCCTAGAATGAAGACACTACTTAGGGAAATCAAAAGCTTAATATGTGAAGTCACTCATTCAAAAAGTATAGTCAATGTATGACAGCATTATTTGTGATAAAAGAGGCAGGAAATCCAGTGTTTGATGGAGGCTTACACTTTAGATGAAAAGATGTGTTTGCAGGAACAGTAACCATACAAAGTACCTGAGTTACACTGCTTGACTTGATGTGGTTTAGACGGAATGAGCAGTGGAAGAAGAGGATTTTGCAGTTAGATGGAGGATAAGTATTTGGAGAGTTGGAAAGGAGACTCGTGCGAATGAAAGCATACAGTCCATGTGTGAATCACACTTTGAGACTTGCAAGAAACCAGCTGGCAGGAACAGAAGCATCTGGTAGAAGAAAGTAGAGACAAAGGTGCTTGGCTATAGCAGGTGTTGGTTCTTTGCTGAGTTAGGATTTGGAGAGCAATGGAGAATCAATGAAAGTTTTGAGCAAAGGAATAGATAGATGAGAATATCTATGAGTCACACAGAGTGGACTGGGATGGATGAGACTTGCACACATGTCAACAACGAGCCTGTTAACAATGGTCATAACGTCTACAGCATTGCTAAGTGCTTGCTGTGTGACCACTCATACTCAGCACTTTACAGCTGGTCTTCTCAATCTGTAGGTCCTGACTGTACAGATTCAAGTAACTGGATATTGATAATACTTCTTTTAAAATTTCAGGAACTTCCAGAAAGCAAAACTGGAAAGTGTTGGGGCTAGCACTCCATTGAATCTCCATGAATAAAATGATATGTAGGCATGCCCTGCCATGGTCCAGAGCCTCCATGTCCCCAGCACTCCTTGCTTTAATGTAGTTTACCTCCAGGCTCCTTCTGATGTTAGGTTATATCTGTAGTGAATGTGCAGAGACCATTTTCTTTCTTGTCATTATTTTTTAAACAATTCATTATAACAACTATTTACATTGTATCAGGTATTATAAGCAATGCAGAGATTTCAGGTGTATGGGAGGATATGGGCAGGCTATGTGCAAATACTAGGCCATAAGAGAGTTGAACAATAGTGGACTTTGGTATATATGGGAGGCCCTGGAACCAATCCTTGATGTAAGTTGATGACAACTGTGTATACATCACCTTCTGAATTCTCACAGTGTCTTTAAGGGAGTTAAATTACTTTTCATATAACAATTACATTATTATTCCTATTGTCACTATCCTAGTTAAAGAAACAGTCAGGACTATACCTGTAGTCCCATAAAGACAGGATTATTCAATTTGTTGCAACAAATGAGAGCCCCCTATAAGGAACCCTACAGTAGCTTGGTAAGAGGACTTCTTGTTGGATTTGGGTTGGGAAGAGTTAAAGAGGATGGGGACCTGGGCTGGAGAGATGGCTCAGCAGTTAAGAGCACTGGCTGCTCTTCCAGAGGACCTTTGTTAGGTTCCCAGCACCCACATGGTGGCTAACAACTGTCTGTAACTCTAGTTCCAGGGGATCTGATGGCGTCTTCTGGCCTCCGTGGGTGTTACATGACATGGGTGTACTTATATACATGCAGGCATAACACTCGTACACATAAAATATAAAACTAAATAAAAAAGAAAAGGGTAGGAACCACATCTGGATTGGATGCTGTAGCTCTGGTGGGATTAACAGAAATTGAAATTTAGCTCTCTACTATTTGCTGTTCTGAAGTGAGTTTAGCACTTGGGTATCTCTGTTGATCTTTTATTCAGGAAACAGAGGAACAAGACAAGGCTGGGAGGTCATTGATAAGTGGGCAGTATTTTTTCAAGAGAGAGGGGTAAGAGACACTGTGGCTGTGCTGAGACCTTGACAGAATCATTACTTCCTGATGGTTTTGTCATGGAACTTGTCTGCCGGTTGTTATAGCTCACTGTTGCCAGGATAGGCTTCCAATCCCAGCTTTACTCTCTCGCTAGTCTACAAATAATGAATCTGAGATACAGAATAATGGCTTTAATCAACTGGTAAGCAAGAGAACCAGGATTCAGCTTTGCATGTGAGGTTAGGAGTGTCCAAGCTGGAGGCAGCGTGGAAGGAAATTCTGAATGAAAGATTTGAAAAGAGCTGGTGATGAATCAAAATGAGGATGGAGAAAGAAGCTGCTGATGCAGTGTGTGCTGGTGCACTGTGGGGTGCCAAAGAGGGTATGAGGGGCAGTAAAGGGAAGGAATTTTATTTTGGGGTACTGAAGGGAAACATGCACCCGGAATATTAGCATATGATTTAAGAAAAGCGGGGTCCCAAATGTCATCATGAAATACATTCATTCACTGTCAATTAATTTTAAGAGTTGCATCATTATTACCTAAAAGATCTTCCTACTCACTTGGCATAGCACAGTATTAGTTCATATTACTTAGTCCTTAAAATAGCAGACTGTGAATGACTGTGCATTTCCAGGGGAGGCCTAAGGAAGTGGAAGCAGGATTACAGAGCAAGTTCTCAGCAAAACTAGGACTGTGCCGGTTTTATTTGCTAATGCTGTGTGTTCTAAATCAAATTCTCTTTTAAGATAAAAAGAATATTGGATTTGGAACATCTCAGTAGGTGCAATAGATTTATTTGGAAACTTGTTTGAATAGTAGGAAAAAACTTTGACAGTAAATAGGTTATATTTTTGTTACATATCAGGGTGGTAAGAACATATGTTTTTGCCTTTAACAGCACTGAATCCAGGACCTGCGCACTCTAGACAAGTGGTGTATTACTGAGAGACATCCCTAGTTTTTTGTTTTTTTAAAATTTTATTTTAAGACAGAGTCTCACTAAGTTGCCTATGCTGGCCTTGAACTCTTGATCCTCTTGCCTCAGCCTTGCAGGTAGATGGGATTAAAGATGAATAGTACCATTTTATTTTTTGAGACAGTCTGCCTCTAGTCCTAACTGACCTGGAACTCACTGGGTAGACAAAGTTGGCCTCAGTCTCACAGAGATCCACCTGCCTCTGCCTCTGGAGTGATGGGATTAAAGGAGAGGCTTTCCACGCTTGGCCTAACAGTTTTTTGTTTGTTTTTTAAAGATTCTTGTTGTTGGAGTATAACAAATTTCCTTGCCTGTCAGTAAAAGAATTGCAAGGTATATTTTCCCCACTTACAGTTAGAGATGAGTAGAACATTTTAATAGTGAATTCTAAAGACAAAATACAGGCCCTCAACTCTGTTGAGTAAACCTGCTGATAGTTATTTTTGGGTTGCTGTGGCCAAAATATCTGATTAAAAGAAGTTTAAGGGAGAAAAAGCTTATTTTTGGCTCACGATTTCAGAGCATCTCTGTCCATCATGAGAAGGCTGCAGGAGAACGTGGCAAGAGCTCCTCAGGAGGGCAGACCAGGAAACAGAATGCTAGACAGGAACCAAGGACTGGTATAGCCTTTACAGGCCCAAACACGGTGGCTTATTTCCACCAGCCAAGTCCTTCTTCCTAAAGGCTCCGCTGCTTTCAAAGTAGTGACATAGTTATGGACCAAGCCTTCAAAACATCAGCCTATTTGTGAGAGAAAATTCTAATTCAAGCCATGATACTTGTAGAGCCTCAAATCCCTCCAGCTATAATTTGTAAAATAACAATATTGTGAGTTAACCTTCCTAACTCATACTCCCTATTTGGTAGGAGATATTTATAGTTATTAGTAAAACATTTTCTTTGGTATACAGTTTAGTGTAACTACATGTTTATAATAACTTGTATTTTAAAATAATTGACAATGTGCATAAAAATGAGAAAATGGAAGGCTTTCTATGAGGAAAGAATTTCCAGGCATTTTAGTTGCTTTCACTTGCATCAGTCACTGAGAATCCCCTTTGAAAGGCAGGTAGAGTGGGTGGGGCCTCTTCTTATCCTGAAGGCAAATCTTTGAATAAATCTGCTTCAGGAAGGAGACGGTAAGAAGAGGGCACAGCCTTTCAATTACAGTTTGCCACACATGATTCTAATAGGGCTATGCCCTATGAATCACCGTTTCCTCCAGAAATATAAAACCATTGGCAAGATGTCACAGCTAAACCTTTGATTCATTCAAAGTCCTTTAGTCTTCTCCAAGAATAATGTTTTTCTTTCCCTCTGGAAGATTATTTTTCTACAGGCTATGTCCTTTTTCAGGACCTAACATACCAAGTATATGAAAAGTTAGGTTTCAGAAATTCTTTAATTTTGGAGAATTCATTGATCTTTTCACTGCTCTGGTGTATGGAAGCAGAAAAGTCTTTCACAAACCTGAACATTCCCTGGGCCAGCAAAGAGCTGTTTGTAACACTTGCTTTGAAAGCACACAGCTGGGGGCCTCACGGTGAGGTTCTGGGAGGAAGAAACAGCAGGTGAGGCTGATCATTGACCTGGCTTCTGTGGAATGGGGAAAGGAGCAAGCAAAAAAAATCTAATTTCATTTCTTCTTTAACAGAAGTTTCAAAAACAAAGATGCCCTTAAACTTTCTAGTGGGAATATTCCATTAATAGGGACACGCGTTGGTTGTAGATTTACAGTATATCAGGTAGGGTATTCTTTAAGGAAAAGGCGTTATCTGTGAATTCATACTGCAGAAAACATCAAAATGTTCAGCACACCTATACAGTCTGATTAAACTATTGTAAGACACATTTTTATCTGCTAGCAGGCTGCTTAAGGAATTGCTGTATTCTGTGCATATTTTGGACTTTACTGCTTCAAAACCTTGACAATATGTTTAGTTTGCATAAATCAGGCAAAACATATTTTGTTTTGTTCAGCATGCTCTGAACTTTCACAGTTATTTCATTATCTGCTCAGATGGTCCCTCAGCCTTGCTTCAACTGAAAGGGAAATTGTAAATGTTGTTAAAATAAAATGCTGGTGGTATATGGGCAGCTGTGCAGCTTGTGAGGGACCCGGGTTCAGGGATGCGGTTAAATCCAAGAAGATTATCGTCACTAGCTGCTCGTTGTGAAAAGCACGACCATTCATTACATAGCGCAGAAATCTGTTCCATCTTTCCCCCTGGTAGGAAATCCATTTTCATTTTAGTAGGATCAATTTTACCCAGCTAATCTTCTTAATTTTGAGCATTGCTGATTTCAAGCTCTTTCCTCTTCACAGAATAGCCTCAAATTTGTCCTCCAAGTCGTGTAATTTTGAATTATTTCATTATGAACATTTTAATTTTTGTTGTTTTATTTCTACCACCGCTGCCATCTTTTGCAGATAACACAAAACAACTGTATTTTTCTTCCTTCTAAAAATTATGTCATTGTTTCTCCATATCTTCACTTAGTTCTCACAAGTTTTTCGTATTAAGGTTTCAACTCTGGGGCTTGGCCCTGGGTCTCAGGGACTCTTCATGTTGTATCTCCTGAGCGTCCTCAGGACATTCTTCTTCCTCTCTTGCTCTTGCACTGCGGATTCCCTCGTGCTAAATACTCCTCTTGGATAAAAAATTTGCTATACTATGACTGGGTTTCCAACTTTTGCCTTTTGTTTTACAGCATAAGATATGAAAGATAAGATTTGGGGGTTAATCAATGAAAGATTAAGGAAAGGGGTAACCCATTGTCAGTTCCTGTTGCTTTGTTCATGCATCCATTTATCAAAGGTTCCACTAGTGTGATAAACATTGAGACAGAACAGAGAACAATGAGTAATAGATCCTGCTTTTGGGGGTTGCAGAGTCCACAGGGGATGAAGAAAAATAAGATACTAGCTGTGACATAAATAAATACTACAATATATCATGGTATTCTTTTTAAAATTTTTGTTGCACATGCCTATAATCACAGCACTCAAGAGGTTGAGACCAGAAAATTGCAAATTTGAGGCCAGCCTGGAATATATAGTGAGAACTTGACTCAAACACATAAGAAAATGTATTTTTAGGATTAATAAGAAGGGAATAAAACAGCATGCTCATCCCTTTCAGCACATATCTGAAGACATTCTGGGTAGAATTTGCACTAAAAAAATTAAACTGTCCAATACATAGTCATTATTTCATGAACGCGAGTCCTCAGAAACCGTTTGGACACTTCAACCTCCCTGCCTTTTACATTTCTATTTCCTTTCTTCCTCAGAACATAAGTAGGATGTGCTCAGAACTAGCTTTGTTAAAGCTAAATGTGATGATAGAGCAGACTCTTACTTTTACTGGGACAGAGTCTCCTAAACAGCCCCTGAACCATTGTGGAGAAAATGCCCTACATAGTCAAAGGTCTATCTCGCAACTCCTTCTCCACAATCTTTCACTTGCTGTCCACAAAGCATTAGGCAGCCTCCACAAAAATCTCTTTTGCTCTGCTTTACTTTGTGTTTCTTTACAAATCACTGACCTCTCTAATTTTTCTAGTAATTACTGTAGCTTGGCCTACTGTTTTTCTCTGTAGTTCATGCACCATTCTTTGGCCCATTGTCTTGAATTACTAATGTGGAGCAATTATTATTCCCCACACTTAGATATGCTATTTACTAGAACTATGGCATGCTGAATAAAGCAACAACATGAGCAGAAAAAAAAAAAAAAATTAAACCTAAAAGAAAGAGTTCCCTTAGTGCTCACTATGAATTAAAATGCAAATGTCCTCAGTAGGCTGATTTTAGCCTCTGAGTGAATTAAATGTTTTGGCTACTTAATTACTCCCTATTCCTTACATTATTTATTTATTAAAAAATAAGACCTTTAATCAAAATTAGCCAAAGTTTTAAGCACTGAAACTAACAGAATGGCTAAAATGCTGACAATGAAAACAAGTATCAGTGAAGATACAGAGCCTATAAAATTTTCATATGCTGAACGGAACGTAAATTAGTACAACTACTTTAGAAAACTGTTTAAGAGCAGAACATAAGCCTATCCAATGGCCTTGAGACTTCACTTTAGGTGTATACGCCAGAGCAAGAGTAATGAGAAACCATGCACAAGCATGCACATAATAGTATAAGAATTCATAACTACTGAAAACCAGAAACTATCTAAATGCTCGTAAGTATCAGTGTGGATAAATAATTCAGGCATGATCGTGTACACCTATAATCACAGCACTTGGGAGGCTAGAGAAGGTGGATCTCGAGTTTGAGCTTAGGCTATTTACTAAGACTCTGTCTCAAAAACTAAAACTCAAAACAATGAAACTAATAAAAAGAATAGATTTTTAAAAATTGTGGTATAGCCTGCAGTATGATACTATACAATCGTGAGAAGAGAATCAACAGGTAACCAACATGGCTGTGCTGTACAAATAGACTATCAAACAACAGAAAGTAGATATAAAAAAGAAGCTTGTACTTACTAGGTGAATAATCGTACATAAAGTTCAAAAACAGGAACACTAGTTTATGACGGTAGACGTCCCTTCCCTAAGATCATAGTTTATGATGGTAGAAGACAGTAGAAAGGTAGACACTCCCTCGGGGGGTGTTTGAGGGAGGTGATGGTTATCTGAGGATGTTTCATTTGTGAAAATTAATTAAGTTACTTACTTATTTGTGTTTATGTATTTTTATGTATGTACATCAGTTTCAATAAAAATTTACAAAGAGAGAACTAGAGAGGGCAGGAAGGAGGAAAGGGGAGAGATTAATTTGTAAAGAGAAAAGGTAATCTAATCATTGATTCATTAGTGCATCCTGGGTAGAGCCAGAACATTTTGTCAACATTTACTTTGACAATCCCTACTTTGGAGACCTCCCCATTATTTTTGCTTTCATAAATCTGGGGACAATCTTCACTATTTCATAAATCTGGGGACCTGGCAATCTTCACAGTTTCCTTTTCTATATGAAAATCATCCTTAAGAGCAGGTGACGATAAATCATTGCTTTAAGATATAAACAACTGGAAATCAACACCTCTCACAGGCAGCTGCATTCTGAGGCTTAGAATATTTCCAATGAACATGCATCTTTATTCTCCCACTAAAGAAGCGTCACAGCTACAGGGAAGCTTAAGGGTCAAGGCTTCCATCTGCCATTATCGTGAGAACCCCAGTACTGACTGAGCATACCACATGGTTCTTCATGAAGCTCCTCTTTAGATTGTCATAGCATCTCCTACATACCTTTACTGTAGAAACATGTTCTGTTATGTCACATGTTATTGACATGCTGTTCTGGTTTGTTTCTTCATTGCTGTGACAAAATACTCTGACCAATACCAACTTGGGGAAGAAAGGGTTTATTCAGCTTACATCTCCCAGATCCCAATTCATCAGGGAGCCCAAGGTAGGAACTCAGGGCAGGAACCTGGAGGCAGGAGCTGGAGCACAGGCCATGGAGGAATGCTGCTTACTGGCTTGCTCCCTGGCCCCTGCTCAGCCTTCTTTCATATGCAACACAGGCCCATCTGCCCGGGGTGGCACCACACACAGTGGGCTGGGCCCTCCCACATCTCTCATCAAGAAGATGCCCCTCAGACACGGCCAGAGGCCAGTCCAATAGAGGAAATTCCCCAATTGAGGCTCCCTCAATCCAGGCGTGTCAAGTTGACACTAACGCTATCCAGCACACATGCTTATCCCCTCCATTAGACCTTGACTTTCTTGAAATCAGAGACAATCTCATTCATCTCTGGATCTCCAAGTAACTAAACACAGTGTTTGACACAGAGCAGATAATCATTCAAACCTTTTGGAAATCTGACAGTAACATTAAGGGACCTCTGATTTCCATATGACTTATTCGTTGCCAGGAGACAGACTAATAAGGAAATCTTCAAATTTTTTTCTTGATGTTGTGAAACATGGGCAGAAAATTCTGAAAAGCACTGTACAAAGAAGGAAGCTACAACCGTGAAGAACTTATGTACATTAATGTAAAAACCCACACACAACCATAACAGGAAGAATTTGGCAAGACACTAAAATAAAAAAATCTGAATCAAGTAGAGACTGTTCTAGAAATTCAAGAATGGATTGATAGTAGGCTATCTACTAATGTAACATATTTGCAGACATAAGGAAAAGATACTATTTTTTTATAGAACCATAAAAAATGTGGTATATTTACACAATGGAGTTCTATTCAGCAGTAAAGAAAGATGAAATAATGAAATTTGCAGGTAAATGGATGGATCTAGAAACCATTATACTAAGTGAAGTAACACAGACTCAGAAAAACAAATGACGTATGTTCTCCTTCATATGTGGCTCCTAGCACCAAATCCTTTTAAATTCCATGTCCTTTTAATAAGATGATGCTATACAGCAGTCCCTTCTGCATGAAATAACTACCATTATCACGACTTCGGCTGAGCCCGATCGCTAAACATAGTCACAATTGTGCTTGTTGATGGGTGTGCTCAGTCATTAAAGGAGGGCCAAGCAGGGTCACTGGACCCTCACCTGAGTATCCAGCCACTCTTCCCTGCCAACTAGTCCAGCTGTGGAAGACAAAAGAAAAATGAGGAGGAATCCAAAAGAGGGATGCTTTTGAAATTCCTTGTCAAGAAACTCCAATGGACTCTCATATGAACATTTGAAAATTGCCCTGTTCTGACTTTTTTTTAGTTCCCTGTCTAGAACTTGTAATGCTAATTACTCTTGTCTTTACTTCTCCTTCACATCTCCTATTCATGATTCAAGGACTTTCTTTTCCCCTTAGAGACAAGAGTTATGCAATTTTGGAGTCTTTTAGATAGACCCACTGAAGGGGTACTCCAATTGCCTCACCCTGTGTCCCTGTTCAGCATGGAAGAAGCCAGAGTGGTCAGCATCCCTATTTCCTATTGGCAATTTGGGTAACCTCTTCAGAGGATGGTGTGATAAGAATAGGAGGTAGGAATTGTCTAAGCAGTTAGGGTAAAAAGACCCCAAAGAAATGTAGCTAGTTTCTTGGCTAAAAGTCAAAATGTCCTTGGGCTTTTTATCAACATACTCTGTTTCAAAGACCAAAAATGTCAAAAGTATTTGGGAGCTTGTATCTAATCCTTAAAAAATTTTACAGTTACCTCTTCAGAGGGGGGAATGTTGGATGGGAGGGAGTGGGCATGGATTTGATCAAAACACCTTATATGCATGCATGAAATTCTCAATAAAGCTTTTGTAAAAGTTTAAAAAAAAAGTCAACTTCAAATGGATCAAGATCTCAGTGTGAAACTGGAAACCCTAAAAATATTAGAAGAAAATATTGGCAGTAACTTACAAGATATAGGTGTAGGAAAGGATTTTCTAAATCAGACAGAAGTTGCTCAGGCATTAAGGTCAGCAATCTACAAGTGGGACCTCATTAAAACTAAAAAGCTTCTGCACAGCAAAAGAAACAATCACAAAAGTCCAAGAGAAATTCCACAGAGTGGGAAAATATCTTCACCAGTGTCACATCTGACAGAGGTTTAACATTCAAAATTTATAAAGAACTCAAAAAACAAAGAAGCAAGGAACCAAATGACCCAATTAAAAGATGGGCTAAACAGACATTAACCTAGCATATAACTGGGAAAATGAACAGCAGACCCTTAATCTTATCTAAAGGAATATTGGCAACTGATTGCTGCTATATGAGGAAGAGCTGATTTTCCTAAAACAAAGAACTCTAGATAGGCTGACTAGATTCAGCGGATGGACAAGCACTGGAGAACGGCTTGGTGGTGGGAGGGGGAGACAACACAGTGGACAGTAACAGTGATTACAGAATATATGGGCTCCAGTGTGTGGGGGAGACTATGGGAAGGTGCCATTTGGGACAAGTGTATATAGAGGAATAAGATTGTTTGGGATGTTCTGTATGAAATACACACAAAAAATCAACAAATAAAAAAAAAGAGTTATATTTGAGGAAGAAGCATAAAAATTTGCTTCATGTTAATTAGTAGAGGTGAAACACGTTCTCACTGAAATCTACCTGATGATTTTATATCCATGCTCAGGTGACAAGGATCTGAGAAAGTAAATGACTGTGACTAGTAATAATCATATATAGAGGTTAGAGATGCGTGTGCAAACATCTAAATGTTAGTAGCATTAAAAATGAGTTTTTCTGTATGAAATGGTATATTTTAAATTGAAATGGAGATCTCTTCTAAGGTTAAAACCTCATTCAATTTTATGTCTTATAGGGTTTTTTACTGAGCTCAATATTGTATAACTGTATTAGTTCCATGGTGAACCTAAAAATTTACAGCTTATTTTGAAAGAGATGCATCTTGGCTCTGGAAATTGTTATTGAATATGTTAATGCTGTAATGAAATGCTTCTTTTAATCATGTGGTTATTAAATAAATAATAAAGAAAAAAGGTGGGCTAAAGATCTAAACAGAGTTCTCAAACAAAGAAATAAAGACAACTAAGAAACATCTCAAAAAGTGTTTGACATCATTAGTAATTAGGGAAATGCAAATTAAAACCATACTAAGGTATCACCTTACCCCAACCAGACTGGCTAGGATCAAGAGGATAAATGATACCAAATGCTGGCGAGAATGTGGAGAAAGTGAAATGCTCATTCACTGTTGGTGGGATTGCAAACTCATGCAGCCTCTATGGAAAACAGTGTGGAGAACTCTTAAAAAACTAAAAATGAACCTACCATATGACCTGGTTATACCACTCCTTGGCATATATCCAAAGGACTCATCCTATTATAGAGACACTTGTACATCCATGTTTATTGCTGCTCTTTTCACAACAGCTAAGAGATGGAAATAACCTAAGTGCCCCTCTACTGATGAGTGGTTAATGAAAATGTGGTGTATTTATACAATGGAGTTCTATTCATCAGTAAAGAAAGATGAAATCATGAAATTTGCAGGTAAATGGATGTTTCCAGGTAAATGGATGAAACTAGAAACTGTTATACTAAGTGAAGTAACACAGACTCAGAAAAACAAATTATGTATGTTCTCCCTCATATGTGGCTCCTAGCACCAAATCCTTTTAAATTCCATGTCCTTTTAATAAGATGATACTGTACAGCAGTCTCTTCTGCATGAAATAACTACCATCATCACGACTTCAGCTTAGCCTGATCACTAGACATCATCACAAATGGGCTTGTTGACAGTTGTATTCATTCATTAAAGGAGGGCCAAGCAGGGTCATTGGACCCTCACTGGAGTATCCAGCCACTCTTCCCAGACAACTGTATGTAATTTGTCCCTAAACACACATGGTCTCCTACATTTGGGGAGGGCTAAAGTATACAATCTGGGGAAGACTAGGAAGAGAAGGCTTGACCCATGCTTAACGACTTTCCAGTGTGCAAACCCTCGGGTCATAGATACACCTCACCAACCCCTCAGTTATGTCAGTAAGTAAGTTCAGTAAATTCATTGGTTCCCCAGATAAACTTTAATCAAACATTGGTTTGATGCTAGAACCTTAAAATGGAAAAAGCATTACTTAGTAGCCCAAGGAAAAGAATTCTCACAACAGATGAAAAATGTATTTGTTAATGTTAATATGTCTTATAATTATTTAAAAAAGAAAATGAGACTGTAAAAGATGTTAAAAGGATACAGGAATGGAGATATTTTCCAAAAATAGAAAACATGAGAAAGCCTAAGCAAGTGATGAAGGTCTGTGTAGGTTGTTATGATATATAAAGGATGAGACAAAAATAATATACACAGAATCTTAAAATTTCTAAGGTCATAGTTTAGTCAACTAATTTAAGGAATAAAATATATATCTAATCAAGGTGTTTTTACTCAAGCTTTATCTACATAGCACATGGTAATTAAAAGTACCAGACTGGTGGAACTAACCTTATTGGATGTTTAACAGCCAGACTTTGAGGCCTACACCAATATGATCAGAGAGACTTAAAGGACAGTTTTTGCCCCTTACCCTCAAAGGTCAACTAAGTTACAGGGGACTATGGAACAGTTCTCAAAATGTACTATAACTGTGTTGAGTCACCTGTCCTCTTGCTCAGGGATGCCACAGAGACCCCACAAGATGGACTTGAACCAGTGTTCAGTCTACAAAGAGGGTCAACTCAGGGGAAACATTTCCTCCATACTTCCAAGTGAAGCCAGCTATAGTTGATCAGGACCTTTGACTTATCTTCACATAGATGGAACTGGTAAAAGAAAGGAGCCAGGAGCTCCTCCCAAGTCTATGTGACACCTGAGGAACAGATCCTCAAATGACCTTAAATGTAAAAATAAATTAATTTATTTGGGCTAACTGTATGTTCTTAAATACCCAAAAGCAAAGTATAAACAAAGAGTAAAGTGATCAGTATATTTAAGAGTTCAAAGGATTATACTTCTCAGACATTAGAAGTCCATATAAAAGGTTATTTAGACAATTATTTCTCATTGATGATTTTATTGTGAATCAGAAAGTGCTGCTCAGCTGTAAAACTTCAAATCTTAGTCTGCAATAATGCAGTGCCCACCTGTAGCTAAGGGAGACAACCCGCTATTGTTCTAAAATGATGGCCAAATTTGTTTTCTCCCCCTATCTAGAAGTCTTTGAGAGAACTGATACTTTTTCTAAGCACTCCAACAGCTATCTAAATGCCTAAAAACAAATCCTAAATCCATCCCTCTCAAGTCCAGCCTTGGCAGACAAAAGAAAAATGAGGAGGAACCCAATAGAGGGATGCTTTCAGAAGCTCTCATCAAGAAATTCCAATGGACTCTCATAGGAACATTTGAAATTTGCCTTGTTAAGACTTTTTTCTAGCTCCCCGTCTAGAACTTGTAATGCTAATTACTCTTGCCTTTACTTCTTCTTCACATCTCCTATTCACCAGTCAAGGACTTTCTTTTCCCCCTAGAGATAAGAGTTATGCAATTTGGGAGTCTTTTCGATAGATCCACTGAAGGGGTACCACATTTGCCCCACCCTGCATCCCTGTTCAGCATGGAAGCCAAAGCAGTCTCCATCCTGATTCCCTATCCACAATCTGGGTAACCCCTTCAGAGGATGTTGTGATAAGAATAGGAGGTAGGAATTGGCTAGGCAGTTAGTGTAAAAAGACCCCAAGGAAAAGTAGCCAGTTTCTTGGCTAAAAGTCAAAATGTCCTTGGACCTCTTAACAATATACCCTGTTCCAAAGGCTAAAAATGTCAAAAGTATTTGTGAGCTCTTATCTAATCCTTAAAAGATTTTAGGGTTACCTCTTCAGAGGGGGGAATCTTAGAGTTGCAAAAAGCCCCATTAAAAGAAAAAGAAGAAAGAGTACATCAAGTTATCAGAAAAAAAAGTGATGGGGAGATATGGGAGGAGTTGGAGGGGAGGGACTGGGCATGGATTTGATCAAAACAACTTATATGCTTATATGCCTGTATGAAATCTCAATAAATTAAAAAAAAATCACCACATAGTTATTCTTTATTGACAATTAGGAGAGTTGAGGAATCTTTATAGCTACAGTAGCAAACAAAATTGAAGAGATAATTTTTAAAATAGAAGTAAAGTAGGTTCAATTATAGATTAAGAAATAATTTCATGAATATACTGTAAAAATATCTACATAGTAAACTTTGTTATAATTTTGTCAATTTAATTTTTTTAATGTGTGACTTTATTCTTCACTCATCAAACATAACTTAGGTATCAAAAGTTGGGCATTGACTAACGGCCATGAACTTCAATGTAAATAAATAGTTCTTAATTCAAGGAAAACCAGCATTTCAATTTTATTTTGTAGTCAATCATTTACTGAATAAATGTTGAGAGATTTCCACACACACACAAAAAGAAACCATGTGACAATAAATGCTGGTGAGGATGTGGCAAAAGGGGAACACTGCTCATGCAGTGCTGGTAGAATTTCAAGCTGGTGTAGCCACTGTGGAAATCCATGTGGAGAAGTCTTAATAAACAAAAAATAAATCTATCATATGCCCTGGTTATACTACTCCTTAACATACACCCAAAGGACTCAATATCCTACTACAGAGATACGTGTTCAGTCATGTTTGCTGCTGCTCTTCACAATAGCTAAAAATGGAAACAAGTAAATGTTCCTCAACTGATGAATGGATAATGAAAACGTGCTACATTTATATTCTGGAGTGCTACTCAGAGGTAAAGAAAAACAAAATCATGAAATTTGCAGATAAATGGACAGAGCTAGAAACTGTTATACTAAATGAAGTAACACAGACTCAGAAAAACAGGTGACATGTTCTCTTTCATTTATGGATCCTAGGTCCAAATCCTTAGATGTGAATCTAAGGATGTAACTTGCAGTGAGTCTTGAATAAACTTCAGAAGCCAGGAAAATGGAAAGGAACCATAGGTGTAAAGGGGAAAAAGGAGCTAGAGACGGGGATAGTAGAGGCAAGTGTTATGAAGGGGGAGATAGGGAAAATGGAATACTTTAACTGGGGAGGCCTATGCAAGGGAAGATAGATAACACTTAGAGAAAAACAGAGAAATGTATTACTTAAAAAAAACTACTAAAATATACATTCAATATATTTATATATGAGCACATGTGTGTAGCTGAAGGATATAACAAAAAACTTCAGGGGAAACTCCCTTTGAGTTGTTGGTCAGGGTAGTCCAAGAGACTCCCAAAATGACAAAGGCTCTTGCTACAGCCTTTGACTGCCTCCCAGATCTTGAAGGTAAGAGCCTAATGCTGAACACAGGACATACTGCAGACACAAGACTTGGAGCAGTGGACCTGGAACTGACCTGGAAGCCTCCTCCTGAAGACTAGCTCCCATTGTATCAGAAGATACTATGCAAACTGCTAATGGAAAAAAATCAACCAACCATTCTATCCAATCTATGAATCACAACAATAACTGGTCCAGCAAATAATCTCTACTGGTGCAGTAGTGGTGCTTTTATCTTGGGGGTAATCAAGAGTTATCTAATTTTTTTGAGACTTTACTGGCAAGTTCCTACATCTCCCCCGCTCCCCCATGACATCTCCAGCGTAAACAAGGCATTCCTCATGCTTGTCTACAGGCAGGGACTAGACTGCACAGGTAAGACCACTGTAGTAGGAGTTGAGGTGAGAAGGATTTTAGGTCAGTGAGTTCTCAGGGTTCTGGTCCCTTTGACCATATGTAGAAAAATAAGGAAATTATTGTTAGAGTAATAGGAACTAAGATGAAATGGAATCCTACAAGATACAAATAAAAATAGTAAAAAAAAAAAAGGCTAGCACCCTTGCAAGAGGCATTAAGTAATTATTTACTTGAAAGCAAGACAGGTTATAATTTAAGATTATCACTTTTTCTAAATTTTAGGGTAGGAAGTTTGATTTCAGTCACGGTAAGTTTCGATACCTAGAAAGTAGACCTTCTGGGCTTCCTTAGAGAGCTTCTTGCATATTGATGATCTTTGCCAGAAAAATGACAGGGCCATATTTGAAGATGATATTAGGACTGTGGCTTCATTTTAAAAAGTACTTATCTGATAAAATTGAAAGATATCTTACTTTGTCCCAGAAACCAATGTTCCTGGGCTAATTAACTTTACTTTGCTTCAGTTCTCCAGGGTTATGTTAGCTTGCAGAATGGTATTCTCAGGCAGAGAAAGCCACATTCCTCTAAGTCCCATATTTTATATTTTATTCACTTAAATTTAATTTTAATTTGTAAATGCCACATTTACCAGTGGGGAAATGAGATTTATTGAAGGAAGGATAATTAATTTCTATATGTCAGAGGAGAAATTCGTTAGGAAATTTGTTGAAATGTTTGTCTTGAAAAAAAGAAAGCATGCACAATGTTTGAACTAAGCTCCAAATGTAACAAAATACCATTCCTACACCATCACATGGAGCTGGGCATTTAGGTTGAAATGCAAGAGCAGGATTTATCAGATTTAAAGGCTGCTTTGTTGATGGCTAAGGTGACTTAATGGGCCACACAGGTCCTGGACACAAAAATCATTTTATATCACATTTACTTGACAAATAGTTTTTGAACATTTGGTCTTAGGCAGGTATAGTAGAATAAGCCACGTTTCCCATGAGTCTGTCTTTGAGATCTTATTTACTATATGCAAGAATTACCAAAATAGATGCAAAATTCTGATTGTACAAACAATTAAAGGACTTTACTTTTGTGATGCTCTCAATAGAATCTTCAGCAAAGTTAGTATAATGAAAGCAGCACGGTGATGTAGACTGGGAGTCAGGAAATTTTCCACTAGGACATGACTCTGGGCCTAGAGGATAGGTTGGCGTCATGGAGGTGAAGAGCTGGCTTGGGGTTGGGACTAGCACCCTCAGGTACCTGGGAGCCCTCTTATTTTCCCACCAAGTGATCTAATCCTTGAAGGGGTTGAATGCTTTCCTCTTGGTGCTGTGACTAATTTTTTCCAGCCACAAACATCCTTTGATACTTCTTCCACTTGGTAAATGAGAATTCCGGATGGATTCTAGATGACACTAACGTCAGCACGTATGTAGATTACAGCGATTCTGTTATCCTCCACTTGATGGTGTTCTTTCAACATGCCCATTGTACACTGCATACAGAACTAGCTGCTTTTGTTTCTCTAAACTATACCATGAAACAAATCATTCAGTAGTTAAGCCATGTTTCATTATCCAAAGACTTTTTATCTAAGGATGGTATAAAGTTTCAGAAATACTATAGAGGATTGTTAAATAGACTGAAGCATATTAATTAAAAAAAATTTAAATTACTTTATTCTTAATTAATTAATTAATTAATTAATGTTTGTATGTGTACACTATGGTGTGTTTGTAGAATTCAGATGACAACTTGCAGGAGTTGATTCTCTCCTTCTACCATGTGAGTTCACGGGATTGAACTCAGGTTGTCAGGCTGGGTGGCACGTGCCTTTACCTGCTGAGTCATCTCACCAGCCTTAATGTAAACCCTAATCTACTTCTGTTTAAAACATCCTCTGATATGCATCAGTGATATGCAGGAAATTGCTGATAACCATTATCTCATTATATTGCCCAGGAGCTCATATTAAAAAAAGGACAATGTTTCAGAGCAGAACTGAGCTTTTGCTGTATGAGGTTTAGTGAGAGTAAATGAAAGGTTGTACTTGACAAATCAGAAAACACTGACATATGAAGTCTTTTGTTGTTGTTGTTTGCTTGTTTTGAGACAGGGGCTTGCTGTATAGACCAGGGTAGCCTCAAACTCATGATCCTTGCTCTTAGCTTCCTAAGATTCCTGATTCTCCCATAACTTGCATTGAAATTTTCATGAATATTACCATGAGTAGGATTATCACAAAAGTGGTATTTGGGCAAGTTTTCAGTCTTTTTGGTAATGGCTTTACCAGCTGAGTCTGCCCTCTGCTCCTTGTCTTTGGTTTCTTTGTTACAAAGTCCCCTTACTAACCCAGCAGTGGGTTTAGAAAGAAATGTTCATTTGTGTGTATTCCGTGACTCCCTTTTACCCTGTCTTCTTTCTTTCATTTATAATTTCCTGGAAAGACATGTGACCCAAACAGAGACATAGATTTATTCTTGCCTCACATTTGTGTGACACGGAAGTGGCTGCTTCTTCCTGCCCAGACGCTATCTAGATGGTGTTTTCCAGTTCACGCTCTTGAGCAGTTTCCTGGGATGCAGAAAAGAAGTCAAACACAGATCTGTCTATATAATAATTTAAGGCCACATCTTGTCTTTGTGATGCTTGGAGTAGGGTCCCAAGCAAAGTTAATCTGCTATTCACAAAGGAAGAGAGAAACAGGAAAGAACAAAGCTGCCCATAGAGCCAAATTGAGTGTCTAGAAGTGCTTGGTGCCTGCAGAAGCCATCAATAAGGTCTATATTAGTAGGAAGCACAGTAATAACTCACACCTGTAGGGAAGGCAAGTTTACAAGGACTTACTTACTTAAGATAGCACATATGGGTCTCACAACAACCTTGAATCCCAGAAAACAGCCTGCTTGTCTTGGCCTGCACACAGTGTATGGTTCATATCCCTCATTTCAACAGCTCTTTGGGGAGCAGTTGTGATTTGAGATATAGGGCATAATATACATGGTATGCATGCTGTGAAGCCATACCTCTGCAGCTTCCCAAACAGCCGTAAATCTCCCACTGGCTGTTAGTGTGTGCATATTTGGGTCTGGTAGTTGTGATAAAGATTCTAAGTATCTCTCTCCTTAGGGTTTTTACAGTGAGTTGTACCTTCTTTAGGAAATCTATTTTTGGAACAAACTTCTTTTTACCATTCTGATCACAATTAAAATCTCTCTCTCTCTCTCTCTCTCTGAAAGTGAGAATCCATGACTATACTCTTTAAACATGAGCAGTCTTCCGCTATTCTTTTTTAAAAATGTTTTATTATTATTTTTATTTTATGTATATGAGTGTACTGCCTGCATGTGTGTAAGTGCACCCATGTTGTGCAATGCCCACGGAGGTCAAAAGAAGGCATCAGGTCCCCTAGAACTAGAATTATGGATGATCGTTAGCCGACATGTGGGTGCTGGGAATCGAACCCGGGTCCTCTGCAAAAGCAGCCAGTGCTCTTAACCTCTAAGCCATCTCTCTGGGGTCTTCCCCCCCTCTTTTTTTTTTTTTTTTTTAATCACTCAGTTGTTTCCTTCAGAGAGCTTGCAATCATCTGAAATTACTTGTTGAATTCTTTATTGACTGTTTCATTGATTAGAATATATACTCCATGAAGTAAGGAACCCGTCCTTATCTACTACCTCAGTGTGGCAGCACAGAACTCGGTACTGGTATATACTAGGCACTAAATACATACCCGTGAGGATTTCTTCAGTCATACCTTTATTTCATGCTAATATGAAATAAAGCAGTAAAAAGATATCCCATAGTCAGTCTCCACCACTGTGCAAATGAGCAAATGGAAGCTGAGAGGTAGCGTTTTGTTCAAGGTCATGGCCAAGACTACAGGCAGGTCTCTACCTCATTCCCATCTTTTCCTACCACCCTTTCCAGGCTGCACAAGGGTTATATTTGCAAATTACACACTCACAGATTGAAAAAAGCATTCTGTGAAGCAGAGTAAAAGGGCTAAGTTAAGACACCAGTGGGTCAATGGAGTGAGCTCACTCTATCACCCTTTTCAAAATCTTTACTTGCAGAAGGAATAATTCTTGAGAGCATAGCTGTAATACAGGAAGACAGATTTAGAGACTAAGATAATGTCCTCAAAAATCCAGCCTCAAGTTCCTTAGAGGATCCACAGTCCACCATGCCACACTTCCTCAGGGAGGAGGCAAGATAGAATAGCGACCCCTTTCTTGAGTTGGCTGAATTCAGAGGGGATAGCTGACTAAAATCATGGCGAAGAGGGAAAAAGTTTTTTTTTTTTTCTTCAGTAGATGGTGGAAAGATGTATCAGTTTTCTTTCTTATTTATATGACCAGGTGTCTGATAGAAACAACTTCAGAAAGGAAGGATTTATTTTGCCTCATGGTTTTAATGATGAGTCTATGGCCACGTACTTGGGCAGAATACAAGATGACAGGATCATATACTGAGGCCTGTTCTTAGCAGACAGGAAGTAGAGAAAGGGCACAGTGCTCTGGGCAGGCCCACAGTATCCTGCTTCCTCCAGCTAAGGCCCACTTCCTACCTTTCACCTCCTCCTAATAATGCCATCTTATTATGAACCTAACAAGGGATTAATCCATCCGTTATGCCACAGGCCTCAAGATCTAATTCTCTTGAAAAACTTTCACAAGCACACCCAGAAGTGTATTTTACTAATCTCCTAGAAGTTTCTTAATCCAAAAAACAAAAAAAATGACAATTAAGACTAACCACCATAGAATTATTTAGCAAAGACGTTTTTCCCATGGCATATTTCACCTTGTTGAGGTCTATTTTTCCACTTTTCTGTTGTCAACTGTTTAACTATTGGTCGTAATAATAACGATGAGGGATAGCACGCACTGCTCTGAGTTCTTCCTATGCACGAGCTGACTATTGTGGTAAGCAGTACTTGTGATCTTCACACTGATGAAGTGAGCATGTCCATTTTAGTAGGAAGGTAACTGAGATGTGCGTGTGTGTGTGTGTGTGTGTGTGTGTGTGTGTGTGTGTAGCTGAGACTTGAATGAATCAAGGCAACCTGGCAAGAGGGCCCAGCAGGAGAAGTAATGTAGCATCCTATCTGTCATCTGATTCTTTGAAGTTGTACCCTTTACTCTGGAAAGCAAAGGGCCTACTCCTCTGTAAAGCCTAGAGTCCAGCATTTCTTAACACTCTGTCTTGTGCAGATTCTTGTTTCCCCTCCTAGGCTTCTGCTCCAGCTCCAGGAAGCAGGAAGTCTTTTCCATCTCGATATTCCCTGTAGTGTACTAACTGACAAATGCAGGTAACAGGTGCTCAGAGAGTGTTTGTTCAATGAGTCAATGAGTTTTCAGAACTAATTGCCATGCCTTTCATTTTATTAATTATATAGCAAATTCCCACAAGTCATTTCTAAATGTTATGTTTTAATTAGTAGTTAATTTGACTTAATCCTTGGAGAAGGAGGTGTATGCAGAGTGAGGAACTATAAAAGAAAGGATAATATTGATTAAAAATTTTGACTTGGAAAACATTTGGTGGAAGTTATAATCATATACCAATACTAATCTTCATCAACAAAAGCTTTAATTAAATTATCTGTGTGTGTGTGTGTGTGTGTGTGTGTGTGTGTGTGCGCACGCACACACTGGCTGTTCCTAAGAACTCAGCCTTCACCAGTGAGTTCATGCCTCTCAACTGGCCATTAACAGTTTACATTTTCTGTGATACTTTATAGTTCAAAACAGACTAGATTTTTCTAGGCTGTATACCAATTTAAAAGTGAGTATAAAAGGGTGGTTGTGGCAACATGCAAGTTGAAAAAGGTGGGAAGAAGGTAGGTGTAGGGAGCCATGGGCCCCCTGCCCAGAAATAGTAACTATTGTCTGCCTCAACCTTGTAAATTTCTTCATCCTGTAAAAACATCCTGCCTCGTGGTCTGGCTGTGGAAGGTGCGGTAAACAGCCGAACTTACCTGCCCAGCTTCTTCCGCCCTCTGCTTCCTTATAAAAGCTTTGTACAAACGTTCAACAAAGAGAAGAGACTTGAAAGTGAAGTGAACCTCATCTTGGTGTCCGTGTTGTCCTTTCCTCAGCTCTGCTGGTCAGAGTCCTGGCTTGCGGCAGGTAGGTATCCTTGTTTTTGTTTCCTGTTACTCTGGACTACTGGAGAAACTATTTTTCTCTTTTTTTCCCTACATTTTGCTGCATTTATGCTAACAGAAGTTTGATCTTATCACCCTTCTATCTAAATCCCTTCCATGGGTTTTCACTGCCCTGGGGAAAAGGATGCTCCTACATGGCCCAGCAGTCCTCAGTACTTCATCAACCTTCTGGGGCTCCACACCATCATATCCATCCACTCGCCCTCAATCTGGCCGTACTGAACTTCTCTTTTCTGGAACACGTCATGCTCATGAATATTTCCTCTTCATCTGTGTGTGTGCGTGTGCAGGTGTGCATGTATGTGTTCTCATGTGTAGGGAACAGAAATATACAGTGTATACAATGGGTCAATTTCAAGACAAAAATGCCTTAGGGGGTTTAGACTTTGAAGTTACAGTTAAGTGAGAGGCCCTAGACCCCTGCCTTAATAACCAGTACCTACTTGTCAGAGTCTCCTAGGCAACCCCGGATCCCATACCAAACCAGAAGCTGAGCTCAAAGTGGAAAATTACTAGCAGCCAAAACTTGCCCAAAGCTTGAAGATATGACAAAGTTCATGCATCTGGAAGGGCCCTGTGATGGACAGCTTTAGTTGTCAACTTGACACACCTAGTTAGAAGGAACCTCCGTTCGGGAATTGTTTCCATTGGATTGGCCCATGGCTATGTCTGTGGGGCATCTGCGTGATCGATGGGTGATGTGGGTGGCACCACCCTTGGGCAGGTAGGTGGTCCTTTATTGTATAAGAAAGCAGGTTGAGCACAAGCCAGGGGAGTAAGCCAGTAAACAGTGTACCTTTGTGGTCTGTGCTCCAGGTTCCTGCCCTGAGTTCCTGCCTTGGCTTCCCTTGATGATGAACTCTTCTGTAAACCAAATAAACCCTTTCCTCCCCAAAATGGTTTGGTCAGTGTTTTTTAAAAAAAATTATTTTATGTGCATGAGTGTATTGCCTGCATGTAAGTGCACCTGTGACATCCAGTGCCCACAGAGGTCAGAAGATGGCATTGGGTCCCTGGAACTGGAGTTATGGATGACTGTTAGCCACCATGTGAGTGCTGAGAATCAAACCTGGGTCCTCTGCAAAAGTAAGAGCTCTTAACCACTGAGCCGCCTCTCCAGCCCTTTGGTCAGTGTTTTTATCACAGCACTAGTAAGAAAACTAAGACAACTAAGACAGGCCCTAAGCAAACTGGATATTGGGGGAGGGAGAAACCAGCAAAAAATTCTTCATTGAAAAATGTCAACATAAGTGGGAAAGGGAAGAAAAGGAATACCCTGTATGGAAATAATGAAAGTTAGGCAATGTCCAGGAGGGTTCTACACCCCATAGTACTCAGGCAGTTTGGAACTGGAGAAGGGATCTGCATGCTAAGGGATAAAATGTTAGTTGTAACTGCCCCAGGTTGCCTGATCACCAGATATCCCATCTTGCAAGACTGCCATTAAAAGTCTCATTTCCACGTGCGACATGGTGGTGCACGCCTTTAATCCCAACTCTCGGGGGGGGCAGAGGCAGGTGATCTCTGTGAGATGGAGGCCAGCCTGGTCTACATAGTGCAATCCAAGCCAGCTAGCTTGGTCTATATTGCTAGTTCCAGGTCGGCTGGGGCAACCCTGTCTCAAAAAACAGAAGAAAACAAGTCTCGTTTTTGCAGTTGTCCATGTCTCCAAGTCCATTCTTTGGGTTTGAGCAAGGGCTATTTATTCTTCCTCACACATGTAACCCAGGCTAGCTTTGAATTTGCTATGTAGCTGAGGCTGGCCTAGCACTCTTGACCTTACTGCCTCCTCATGTCAGGTGGTAGGATTACGGGCACAGACCACCATACCTGGCCATTCTCATGCACTTTTACAAAATGCCTTCCTGCTTGCACACCCCACCTTTTATACTACAAAGGAACGGTGAAACTAGTGCTCAAACTTGGGGCCTACATAGCTTCTTTTTCAACATATTTTATTCATTATTTTTATTTTATGTATAAGAGTGTATTGACCTCATGTAAGTGCATGCATGTCATGCAATGCTCACAGAGGTCAGAAGAAGGCATTGGATCCCTTGGAAGTGGAGTTATGGATGGTTGTTAGCCACCATGTAGGTGCTGGGAATCGAACCCAGGTCCTCTGCAAGAGCAGCTAGTGCTCTTAACTGCTGAGCCATCTCTCCAGCTCCTCTTTGTTTTCTTTGCCTCTCCAGCTCCATTATCTCAGCGGCCTTGGGACAGGGTAAAGTGAGGTTTGGGACTCCTTCCAGCTCTCAGACCCTATTTGCATTCTCTCAGCATCTTGCTCACCTGTCATTAAACCAAAATGATCCTCAGAAACTCAATTCTTGTATCACCATTCTGCAAGCTTTCAGAATTTGCTCCACTCTATTCCAGACCTGTGAACTCACAGGATTATAGAGGAGTAAGGGAAGTAAAATGTCTCTACTGGACAGTCCTATATGCCCAGATCTTTCTGGAAGCTTCCTATGTCTCTCAGCTCTCATGGGTATGCATCACAAGTTACTATGCCTGTTTTATAAATGGTTGGTATTACCAGATAGTGTATATTCTTGGGAACAGAGTAGCTCCTAAGTACCTAGAATAATTGTTTTGGACTTGGAGATTTTTTTCAGGCAGAAGGGAAGTTGGAGAAAATGCTGGTGAGATGCTACAGGCACAAAACATGACCTGGGGACCTGAATCAAGTCGAGAGAAATTTGCAGCATCACAGAACAATTGGAAGAGTCAACTACTGTGTCTTTGAACTGGCTGGCTTGAGGTTATCCCAGTCGTGGCTGTAACATCTGTACTGATGTTCCTGATGCCAACGTTGGATATCAGTGCTACCCTTACTTGACAGATACCTCCCAATGCAAATGAACAGCCTTTGCCTTCCTTATTTCCATATATTGAGATCATGGCCACAGAACTACAGTTCTCTTAAGTGAGCAAGTACTTCATGGTAGCAACCACACTTTTGAAAGTTGCATGGTTTTTCAAATGTGAGTGATAATTTTAAGGACATTGAGATAGACACAAATCTTTTACTGAGCATCAATTTTCAAAGAAAGCTATTCAGGTTTTTCTACATCATTCATCCAAAGAGCAAAGAAATACTTGATGTGAAAAAGATGAAGAAGAAAGCTGCTGACATTTCTACTAACTAGGCCATCACCACTTACCCTGGGACAGAACTTTAACCTAAAATGAAGCTCATAATGGGTGGCAGAGAATGATGGTCTCATTAGAGGTGTCAAACATGGCCCTTAACAACAGCAGCAGCAAGAACGTGGCTCCCTAAGAGGAAGGCTGAATTCATAAAAGCACTGAAGTTGGACTTCAGAGTAGTTTTCAGCTGTAAAATCTTTCCAATCATTCAATCTCTGTCATTCCCAGTAAGATAGAAACAAGAAATGATGGACGAGAGAATGACTACAAACACAATGCCAAACATATAAATGGCCTAACAAACTTCCTCTAAGTTGATTAAAAAGCAAAATGAACATCTGTTCTTAGTACACTGCAGCATATATTTAATTAAAAGCAATATGATCTCAACAAAATAGCAGAATGAACATCAACACTTTGGAGCGTATGTCAACAGAGACAACGTATAAAGAAGTAAGGATCTTTCTCAGTGTATATGGCTTCGTAGATCAGAGACAGCACTCTGTGCTATTCTAAGGGTGATGACTGTATGGTTAGTAACCATTGCTATCAATAATTAACACAGCACGTCTATGCATTGTGGGATTATTGTCATCTCAAAGCTCTTGCAAAAGACTTTATTTGCCCTATAGAACTGAAATCACTACATTGCTTGCTGAAAAATATTCAGCTCCATGAAAGAACATAACAGCTGTTTAATACCAAATAACAACACTACACAACAATTGAAGAGAAGTCAAATTCTGAAGCCAATTAAAACTACAGGGATAAATTAGGTAGGAGGAATGTAATTATCCAAATTGAGATCTGGGCAGGCAAACAGGACTAATAATAAGCTCATCTTTTACAGAGACTTAATAAGGAAATCAGTTACTTAATTTTTCTTTTAAATGTTAAATTTTTCCTTTTATAGAGACTGAAGGAAGTGGCTGAAATGATTTTGCCTTTGTTTTAGCAAATATGTAAAATAGAAAATGTTGTTCTTTAGTTTTTTCCATAGCTTTCGTTTGGTCTGCCTGGGAAACTTGCTTCAAGCTTCTACAGGCTCTTCCTGGATACTGTGAGGAACCTCGCCATGGTCTCAGTGACCCTGATTCTACCTCTGTCTATCCCAGCCCTCAATATACTATATGATAGTGAAAGGCATGTTCAGTCTCTCCTCCTTACCATGCTTGACGGCAGAATCTGAGTCATCTATTTCATATATCTAGTACCTTGATTCATGCCTAATAAATAGGGCTGGAAATCAACAAATATTCCAGAAAAAAAAATAGAGCTTTTGGAAAATATGATGACAACAAAGTGATCGTACCAAATTAAGAGACCTCGTTAACTGAGCTTTGAAGAATTTAATTCTAAAATCTAAGTATTAGTCAGGGCAGTACTCATTTTCTCCAAGTGAATTCCATACAAAGGGGTCAGGGGAGGTCAGTAAGTATGTCCCAGTTCTTTAAAAAACTAGAAAAATGGGGCATGGTGATCGATAGATATCTTTGGCTTTGGGGACAAGTATCTAAAAGAAGGTATATAGCTACCCAGTATGCTGTGTAACCCTAACTATTTCAGTCATGGGATGGGATCTTTCTGAGTCAAAAGACGCCAGAAGAATTGGTGTTCGTTCTATCCTCTCAAGGTCTTATCAGGCTCAGTTTGCATTGTTTCCCCAAAGTGAGCCAGAGAAGCACAGATCTGATTTCACATCTTGATATTCCCCTTTCACGGACAGAGCTGATGATGAACCGTTTTTTTGTTGTTTTTTTTTTTACAGGAGACAGGGTAGATGTAATGTGAGGAAACCCCCACAAAGAGCAGCTGGCAGCAACCCCAGCTGGAATCATAGCTGCCCTCTTCCAGGAAGGCTCTGAACCTGTAAGTTTTAGCTCGGATGGAAATCTCTTCATCATTAGCATCTCAAAAGCCATTTTTATTATCAGGAGGCATAAAAGACACTTCACTTTACCACAGGTCACTTTGGGAAACAAAAATTCTTTCAGCCATAACAAGAAATGCAACTACAGCCAACTGCCTTCTTACTTTTTGTGGATTTAAGGTCAGAAGAATGTCTAAAAAATTAGTACCAGCTGAATATGGTGGCACTCTCCTGTAATCACAACGCTTCTGGCAGGAGGATTGCCACAAGTTCCAGGTCAGCTTGGGTTACAGAGTGAACTCCTGTCTCTTTCTGTCTCTGTCTCTGTGTGTCTGTCTATGTGTCTGTCTGTCTGTCTGTCTGTCTGTCTGTCTCTCTCTCTCTCTCTCTCTCTCTCTCTCTCTCACACACACACACACACACACATACACACATACAAACACAAACAATCCGGATTGAGCGAACACACACACACACACACACACGTATACACATACACAAACAAACAGTAGGGATTGTGCGATCCAGAAGGCGTATTGATTCATTGTCAACAGACAGATTAGGGCTTGGATTTTTTCTCAAGTATGGAACATTTGGGAGTAATGGGCGGATACTCGGTGAGTGACTGGTCTCACTGGGGCTTCTTTTCCTACTCTCCTTCCCCCATCTCTCTTCTTTCCTTCCTTCCTTGACACAGAATTGCTGTGTCAAGAATTGGTAACTTGGAACTAAGTAGCTTAGACTGACCTTGAACTTGTGATAATCCTCCTGTCTCAGTCTTGGAACCACCATACCCAACTTTCCTGGGGTTTCTTTACAAACATTTGGGGGCATTGGCTGAGGAATTAAAAAGCTACCCCAGGACTACTTCTATTATATAAATTCAAACTTATTTACTGAAGTTTTTGTTGAGTGAAATGTAAAAATACAGCATGTTATATTTTCCATGGAAGAAAATTAGACTGCTTTTTGAAGAAAGCTGGTTATATTCCCATCACACAATGCTTCTGCCAAGTTAAGTTTCTACAGGTATGTTTTGACATCCCTCTCCTGACTATGAAGATGTTATATAAAAGAAAATAAAATTTATTTGCATGCAACTGAAGTTGCCTTTGCATGCACCTGTAGACGGATGAACACACACACACACACACACACACACACACACACACACACACACACATCCCTCAAGGCATTGTTTGATCATATGGATGAATTCCTGCTACATATAAATACAGATAGCTCTGATTATTTCAATTCTGTGCTCAGAAACTTCCAAAGTTTCAGGCACACACCTGCAACTCAAAGTCATCAACTTGGAGTCCAAGTCTCATTGTGCTGTTTCCACTAGTTCATCTACTGTTCCTGTTTTCCTTTTTGCACTTGGTGGTAGCTTTCCTGGAAAGCACCCCAATGTGTAAAACTTCTTGCCTCAAGAATATGTGATTCAACTCCACTTACCGGGATTCTATTGGCCTTCAGGCACTCAGAATGGACACAACCTTTTTCAAGAGGCCCTTCTGACTGAACTTAACCTTGGTCTCCCTTATAGAATTTCCCGCAATATTTTTATACATCATGCCTTTAGATAACTCCTTTTGTTTAGCACTCTGCACCCTGTCTTGTCCATGGGCACTGAATGCATATTTACCACTTACAAAACCAGGTTATAGGTTTCACTGCTATTTTAGATACTGAGCATACTCACATTCTATGAATCTATGGCTATGGATGGTTTTGTCTTGTCTGGTTTCCTCTCCTTTCTTATAAGCAACAATATGGCTTTCCAGTTTCTAGAAAAGGTGCTAAGGAAATTCATTTCATCAGTATTTGAAGGTAAAATCTGTGTTTTGAAAACTACACTTGTATTGGAATGTAATAATAGTAACTATTTTCTTGAACAATGCATTTTAGTTAAGAAGCATTGAGTCCACATATATTTATTTAGGTTTTCAGGCAGAAGTTCAAGAAGAAAGTTGTATTTCAATTTTCAGCTGATTTGTTCAAGGTCACAACACTAGATTAGAATTTAGGAAATGTTATTCTTCAGTCCTTTAAAGTGTGCAAAACAAGCTCAGTGGTGTGACTAATGGGTCAATGTACAGAATTAAGAAGACAGCAATGGACCACACTCTAGTGGTCTTCACACAGAGCACAGCTTTAATGTCTGCATTTGGATTTGAGGCCCGTGAGCAACACTCACAGTGAGTCACTTCACACATATAAGGATTAAGCCCTGTTGGCAAAGATGGTCATGGAGGTCATGGTCACAGGGCTGGATGAGGAAGAGAGTGAGAGATTCTCATTACGATTTGGACATGACATATCTCCCAAAAAGGCTCCTGTGCAGAAGGCTTAGTTTCCAGTGAATGAGAGTTAGTGGCTTATGAAGGCTTTGACTTAATCAATGGATTATTTCACTGATGGACTCATAATCAATTAAATGTCCTACTGGGAGTTAGTAGAAACTATGGGGAATGGGGCTTGGTTAAGACATGGGTGGCTGGTGGCATGCCTTTGAAGGGTGCATCTTGTCCTGGGGCCCCCTCTCCATCTCTCTTTCTGTTTCCTGGCTATCATGAGGTAAGCAGCTTCATCCACCACATACTCTCACCACCACAAATTCTGCCTCAACTCTGGCTTAAAGTACTGACTTTAGCTGGCCACGGAATGAAACTATGAGCCAACATAAATCTTTCTTCTGTTAAAGTTGTTTCTCTCAGGTCATAGTGATGAAAAACTGACAAACGGCATTCTCTTCACTTATTTGTCAGTTCCTTGAACCACCAGCTTGTCATCTGGAGACTTACCTATCCAGTGCTTCTTCTTTTTGAATGAGAAATCCTCATAGGAATATAGCCTTCCATGTTTACCCACCAGAAACCACCAATCAGTACCATGTAACAGGTCACATTTGCCATCATGAGACAGCATAATATGCTAACAGGTGCTGGATGACCTGAGGAAATAAAAAGGGCATCCTAGCGTAGTTGTGTTGGGAGGAGTAGGATAGGGATGATGAGGAAGGGAGGAGGGAGACTTTGCCTTCCTTCCCATCAATAAGATACCTGCCATTTATTAGTGGACAGGATTCCCAAATTGAGAGAGCTAGGTTTTACTACCAGTTATTTGGAAGTTTTCAGGAGAAGAGTGGATAAATGAAAAGCCCATTTTTACACATGTATTTACTTAACAGTTCTATGAGGAAGGCATTATGCCCAGAGCTAGAGTAGCTCTGACATAAAAACTGAACATAGAACCTGCCTTCAAAAGGAGCTGAAGCTCCTCCAGTGGGTATCAGAATATTCACACTTGAGTCACTAGAGAATTACATATTGGCTTTGTATTGTGAAATTTTTGAGACACAGAGATTTGTGGTAAAATTCTGTCCTTGTAGGCTAGTCTTAAGATGTAGCTAAGAAAGTTCCCAGGGCTACCACTAATCTAGGTAGAGCCTACAAGTTTTCAAGCTTGGGGCTATTTTCTTAAAATTCATAAAACTTCTGAGGATAGAAATTGTTTCTCAGGATCAAGGGCAAATGCAGCATTGCTGTGTGTTTTCCAGGCTTGATACATAGTCAAGCCTCCTGACGGGAACACTTCAAAGGAAAAAGTTCAGTGTTGTATGTATTATGGTGGGGATAGACATGAAGAAATGGGAGACTTATTTTGATGTTGCAGTGGACAAGTTGTGTGGGAAAAGGATCTAAATCACGATTAGATGAAATACAAATTTTTGAAAGTTTGATCACCATAAAACATTAAAAATATGGAAGATAATGAGTCCCCTTTTAGCTGTTTCCCACATTCTATACCCCATCTTCCAAAAAGAAGTACAAGAATCAGCCACAATGGCATTACAAATAGCCCCTTGGGAATTGGCATGTATTTGTGTGGGAAAAGGATCTAAATCACGATTAGATGAAATACAAATTTTTGAAAGTTTGATCACCATAAAACATTAAAAATATGGAAGATAATGAGTCCCCTTTTAGCTGTTTCCCACATTCTATACCCCATCTTCCAAAAAGAAGTACAAGGATCAGCCACAATGGCATTACAAATAGCCCCTTGGGAGTTGGTATGTATTCGCAGCAGTTGGCATCTTCATAATCCAGTTGGCACTGTGTTACCCTAGGTGAGGAGGATAATTGGTTTCACAGCGCTAAGCTGTGTCAGCATGAGTTATCCTAGATAGATGAGAAAATGCTCTCTGCCTGGCAGGTGCGAGATGTCCAATCTCACAAACCTCATTTCACCTTATTAAGCTTCTCCCATTTGTAGCATATTTCTGTGGTGATTAAGTTAAAAGATGCTAGCAGAAGACTGAGTTGTTCCAACTGATATAAACTAGTCCAAGAACTCTCTTGCCCTCTAAGTTGGGAAGGGCAGGCCTTCTCTGAGTGCACAGAGCCTGGGTGGGCCGGCTATAATCCATGTGGTAATTTAGTTTTCTTTTTCTTATACTCTTGGCTGTGGGATAATTCACTGGCAGCCATATATTTATTAGTAAGCTGTGGAAGCCAGAACTTCCACGGTTTGAGATGACAAAAACATGGGAAGAATTATTTTACTTATTTAGTTATTTTTACAGATGTTTTTATAGGACTATATTGATAGATTTTTTTGAAAAGTTTTTAAAAGATCCTTTTTTTTTTTTTTTTTTGAGACAGGGTTTCCCTGTAGTTCCAGCTGGCCTAGAACCCACTTTGTAGACCAGGCTGACTTCAGTCTCACAAAGATTCACCTGCCTCTGCCTCCTGGGATTAAAGGTGTGTACCACCATGCCTGGCTAAAGATACTTTTGAACTTTTGAGCAATCAGTCTTGCAAATTCAAGAAAGCGAAAATTCTCTTTGAAAGATGACAAATCTTTCATCATCTGAATCAAGAAATGGAGCATGTAGGAATGGAAATTCGCAACGTCATGTCATTCTATGTTATATATTATTTCATATATGTCGTGTATCATATCACATCATTACTGTTAGCCTAGACAAAACATGATGCTCAAATACATATAATTATTTACAGCTTACTTTGATTAATCCTGATGAACTATTGGATTCACCCACAAATATTTCCAAAAATATCTAGCAAGCTCTCTGCTCCATAATTGTGTCAGAAAATAACTTTATATACACTAAAAAGTGCAACTTGAATTCTCCATGTAGGACCTGAATTATGGAGTGTACCTTTAGTATGTAGTTGATTTCAATTTGCTGACACCCCAAAGTTCTCATGTAATTACTTTAACCACTATAATACTGGAAATATTTCTGTTTGGTTGCTTTATTCTGTGAAACAGGTCAAAAACATTTCCCTGGTATTCATTACCAGGGGAGGCTTTAAGGTATTTTGACTTTGTGATTTTAATAAATTAGAGTGAATCTGAGTAGACTGAACAGGCACAAAAATCCTCATCTTATTATCTCAATAAACGACCTGTATATTTGTGAATTCTCCCAAAGCACCAGCAAGAAGCTGAAAAATCTTAATTACCTTTAAATTTGGCGTGACTCTGTTTCCTGAATTTGCCTTAAAATCACAGGAACTGTAAAAAAAAATCACTTTCTTATGTCTTTGGAAAATTATCAAATTACTGGCTGTACAATTAACACTAGCCAGATGTCTGGTGCAATAAAACCGGAGCACACAGATTTATATCTATGTCATCTTATACATTAGACTGTTTCTTTCATTTGGCCCTTCTCTGTTTGTGATATAAACTGAAGAGCACAAAAGAAATCCAGATTTCAGTTGTACAGAGCTACCCTGCGTCTGAGATAATGCAAAGAGTGATGATCACAACAGCTCCAAACAGGTGGCCATCCATGACAAGCAAATCTGAACAGATATTTCCTTCTGTAAATATTTCCTGGTGACATAAAAGATCATAGGTCCTAAAGGTGGATGCTTAATGTAAGATATGCCAGATGGAGTCATAGAAGGGTGACTGTTATGGGCTCTTTGTTTCATAGGAAGGGAGCCTTGCCTTTTTTTAGTTCTTTTATAAGATGTTATATACTTTATTGGAAGGTAAATAACAGCTTCTTTGGGCATATATCAGCTGTTTGGAATGAAAGACTGTCATATTTGAGTTTGTAGAAGCTAATTTACTTGATGCACCATTCTAGAACTCTGTGAAAGAGACATGCTTTATCTATGTTGCTGTATGGAAAACAACAGAGCTGTGCTATTGTGTTCATCATGAATAGGGACAGTGACTGCACAAATAGTTTTGGCTTTGGTTCGTGTTTTGAGTCATCTTCAGAAATTTTATATCTTATTTTTTGATAGTTCTCTTTAATTGGAACATTTTAGGACATTTGAGGGTAAGTTTTTTATTTGTTTTTGGAAATGAAGCTTTGTGATGAATACATTACTAATCTCAAAGTAACTGATTTCCTACAGTCATCCAAATAGCTGGCTCTTTGTGCAGCACCTAGGTCAGGTCATGCATTGTATTTTTCCATAGGTAAACCAAAGTTGTTTTAAAAATATCTTAGTATTCCATTCACACTACATAACTTTCAGTAGAAATCTCAAAGTAGTAGGAGAAAACATTATTTATTTAAGGGGTTGTTTCATGAAGCTGCTCTCCTAGTCCCAGACTAAGTCATTTTACTGATTCACATTCCTATCTCCATTTGTAATTGTTGTTTCTTACATGTCAGCTTGCCTTGCTCCCTCCTGAAGCTTTAAAGGAAAAGCTTTAAAGTAGAAAACATGTAAAATTATGGAGTCACTGTCTACTTTGTTTTGCATCTGTTAATTCTACTTCAGAAGGAATTGTGATCTATATGCTTTTTTTCCCCCTGCCATGATATTAAAACTCTGATTTATCTCTTAGTGACTTTTTGTTGATCTAGCATGCACACAACTACACCCTTAACACCCTCACGTATATATTTGAGTCTAGATCACGTTTGTTGCATGTATCCTTTAACTTTGGACAAGACTCTTATCATCATTTGCATTCCACTTGGTGACCCTATTTCTCAAATTCCAAATTGGAGACAAGGATTTTTCCCAGCAGTTGCATCTCTTTTAGGCCTTTGGTAATACTTGAACCAGCTGGGCATTCTTCCCTTCAACACTTTCTGTTCTGGTGTTTTTTGTTCCCAGTGCTGCTCAAATGTCTTCATGACTGTGAATAGTTTCTTTTGTCATAATGGAGGGGGGGCTTCTAAATTTGCCTATCTAGCCTCAGTCTTTTACTGAGCTCCAGAATCATCTATTCAACAGCTTATTTGCTCTTGTCACTTATCTTGGCTGGCCAGTAGATAAGCTGAGCAACAGGTTTTTAGGGGCCACATATTTATAGTTTAATTATCTCACCCTTACCTTGCTCCTGTTACTATCTTCCCCTCATTGGTAAAGCATACAGCCGCCCTCACTGTTTTAATAACCCTAAACGTAAGAGGCATCCCATCTCCAATTCAGGAAGTGTGGCTGACTACCGTCTCCAGGCTTACAATCAACACCTCTCTTCTTGGATGCTGTAATTGTCTTTAACTGATTTTGTCATGATTTTCCTGAGCCTGCTGCAATCCATTTTCTACTAATCAGGAGAAAATGCTTAGTACATTATCACTTTCATGCTTAAAACTATTCATATAATAATTTCTCATTTTATTAAATGTTAAACTATAACCTCTCTCTCTTACCTCTCAATCTCTTTTCTCACTGCTGAGATCAAAAACCTGACAAGAAGAAGCATAAGGGAGTAAGGGTTATTTGGCTTGTAGTTTGAGGATATAGTACATTGTGGCAGGGTTCGGAATGGTCTCAGCTGTGGCAGCAGGAGCATGAGGCTGTTTGCTCACATCTGAGTAGGTCAGGAACAGAGAGTGGCTAGAAAGTGGAGCTGGGCTATAGAACCTCAAGCCCCTACCCCACTCTTAGTGACCCATCTCCTCTAGTGAGGTGCCACTTCCTAAAGTTTCCACAGCTCCCTAAAACAATACCTCCAGCTGTATTCAAGCATTAGTTTTTGTGGGGGACATAATGAGCCTGTGGGTGACCTTTCACATTCCAACCACAGTACTCCCTTCCTTCACCCTGCTCTTCAGTGTCTTACTTAGCCAACCAACCTCAGTCCTTTCTGCAGTGAGGAATATCTGAAGGAAACAAATGTTGAAACTTTACAGACTCTGAACTTTGAAGTCTAGAATGGACTTAGGCTTTGGTTTCTAACTTTTGTTTAGCATGCTCCCAAATGTAGATCCAGACTTGGAAATATCTGTTCCATGACTGGCCTGCTTGTACCTGAGCATTTTTTTCTGATCCTTGCTTTCTTTCTAGATGTCCTAACTACAATGGCATCATCGGACAGACTAGGCTCAGCTCTGTACTAAGGGCATTAGATGTCTACTCCAAGTGCTTTTTCCTCAACCTTCTGTAAATCTGTCTACTTACTGCCGGCTTTTCTTTCTTAACTAAATGGTCACCTCCTCAGAGAAGACATTCCTAATCATCAACTTTTTGGGGGCCCCATGTTGGTCTCTATCACACAACTATTCCCCTTTCTTAGCTGATTGTTTCTGGTTCATTCATTTGTTCATTTTTGCTTATGTCACCAAGCCAGAAGTCTGGTGAAAGTAGAAACCAATAGGCAGAGTATGACAGATCTCACTGAACACTCAATGAATGAACAGGTGAATGTGCTGTCTCTATTTCTGCATGAGAAAATAGGAAAGAATAAAATTGATATGGATCTGGAAAACCCAGCAGGTCTTTGTGGCCCAACAACAAGAATGTCTAAAATTGTATAGCCACTCTCTGGTTTTGGGCACTGTCCTTTGGTTTGAGGAGAGAGAAAATGTTATTGTGACATTTTTCTCTAATAGTCTAAAAACATAAGTTTTAAGACATTTAATCAAAATCAAAAGTATTTTCAGTGTATAGTGGTACTGATTAATGCTACTGATTCTTCTGCCGTTTGGCTGATGTTATGAAAAAAAAAATCAAGGCAGGGCATTGAATTGGGTATGCTTTGATCACTCTAAGCTTTCTTGGCAGCTATTAATGGGGTTATCAGCTGGACTGTAGGCATCAGTAGTTTCCAGTCCTGGCTACAAATTGGAAACTTGAATTTTTTCATAAGCCTGGATTCCATTTCATGGTAGTTGAAAACAGACTATCTGAGTATGGGTTCCCACCAGAAGAATTTTATAAAGTTCCACCCAAGCACCGTACATCCAGGCTAAGTACCACTGACAACATAATTTGATACAATTTGGCCTGAAGAGAAGGGGAAAACGTATTACATTTGCTAATATAGGTACCAAGTACCCTCAATAGGAGCAGTGCTTTGCTGGCAGTAGGGATGCTTAGTTCTTACCTTGAGACACATTGATCTTTTTACTTTATCACCTGAGCTTCAAAGTAACAAATGCTATATTAATGGTTAAAAGAGTAAACACATAATTTTTTTTTTTCGGTGAGGAAAACATTTTTAAAATGTTAATTATGTCAAAGAAATGCAGACTGCATTTTACTGAGTCGAAGGCAAAGGGTTTTGTTAGCTCAAGATCTGGCCAGAGGTAGAAATCCTAGAGACAGAACTCAGGCCCAGGCCCTGCCTTGCTCACTCACTCCACTGTTTCTCAGTTCTGTGACCCAGGGCCAGTTGCTGAGCTTTCTCCAGTCCATTTACCATCTATGCAAAATGGGATGTTGGACCCTTCCTCACTGGAATGTTACAGTAAAGGTGAGCTGATGTATGTGAAGCATTCCTGGGGATGTTTCTTTTCCCTCTGCATCACAGGCATACACCCTGGGCAAAGTGTGCGTGGCATACACTGAATGTTAAAGAAGTGTTTGCTGTGTCTTTTGTTATTAATGGACTTTGGATGTGAATATACTTTAACAGAAACTCTAAAAGGGAGACTTACAACATCTTTGTTTTTCCTTCCCTCATAGGGGAGCATGGGCCACTCTTGCAACTTCTGGAACAGGTGAAGACAGAGAAAAATGGAGAAAGATGTGTGAACACGCAGGCTGCTGAAATGTCTACCAGCTGAGATTCCATGAAGAAGAGATCTGATGTCCAGTTTTACTTACCGAAGGTTTCACTAAAAGGGACTCTCATTTCCCCTGAGGAGTGATTGAGTGGGGATGCAAGTGTTCTTTACAGCAGCTTATCCTCCCACCAATGGGCAACTGTGCTTTTTTTTTTGTTGTTGTTTGTTTGTTTTTTTGGTCTTTTTGAGACAGGGTCTCCCTGTAGCCCCAGCAGTCCTAGAACTCACTATGTAGATCAGGCTGGCCTTGAACTCACAGAGATCCACCTACCTCTGCCCCCTGAGTGCTGGGATTAAAGGCATGAGCCACCATGCCCGGTTGCAACTGTGCTTTTTGCACAGGACTTTGTACCTGTTACTTTTAGAAAGCCAGACCTCTTGTCTGAAACAAGCCTGATATTTCTGGTCTTACTTCATAGCAGTGACTTGGGGTATTTTAGTCAAATTTGGGGCAGGAGGTCTCTTGTTCTCAATATCTCAAACAAGCAAATCTTTGGGAGGAGTCACTTGGCTCCCGTTTCTTCCCCCTACTCAGCCTGTTCATTCATTGGAAATACATGAAGTAGGAATTCTTAATTCTGATCATATGTTAAAAATAAATAACATGAACAACTTTATGATTCATTTTAATGGACAGTCACAAAATATGTGTAAGAACATTCTAAGTCTGATTCTCTTGAGTGTTTTAGTTTTTATATCAGCTAGGCAAGAATAAACATAGGAAAACCTCATATACAAATTTCAAGTGCAAATAAATCTTAGTTATCACTTGTAAATGAAAGGTTAAAAGAATGTCTAATGTTCTTTTCCTCAAAGGTCTGAAAAGATTGGATAGTGTTTGATCCTTAAAAGTTAGTATATCATTAGAAAGATTAGATGTAATAAGGAAAACACCCAACAGTTCTGCTTTGATCCTGTCTGCCTTCTGGCTCCTGTCACAGAACAATCTTTCCCCAGAGTGCCAAGGTTCTTGTAAACATATCTTTCACACAAGACTTGGGTTGCCTACTTCTGTTACCCACCACACTTTGGCATTCATCCTTACACTCCACCAAAGCCTCTGCAGTGCTGTCGCCAGTGATTTCCTAAGGATCAAATTCAATGGATATGAAGAAATCCTTACTTAACCTCTGTGGTCTAGAATCCTTTGCTCTGCTCAATTCTGGTTTCCTTTGGCTCTTCTGACCTCTGCAGTCTATTCCAGGCTCCTCTGGTTACTGACCCTGGCAATTATCTCTCACAAGCTGCTTTCCTGGAGGCCTTCCTTTGTCACCTTGATTTGAGCTACTATTTGTGGGTAAGAGTTTCCAAATTAGCATTTCCAGAAGAACTTCTCTCCCTGGGGCTCTAGAGCTGCAAATCCAGTGTCTACAGGCAACATCCACTTACTATCTCCACGAGCAACTGAAAAAAGCAGGGAATCCTGAGGAGAAATTCATCATCTGCCTGAAACCTCCTCCTCTTTCTCTTCTTCTCTTGCTTCAGGGAACCATGTTTCACCATATTTTCTTTGAGTTAAAATCCGGAGACTCAGTCTTGACATTTTACTCAGTTTCATTTCATCCAAATAACTATCAAACACTGGCATATCTATCTCTTAATGATACTTTTTTCAACTTCCTCTTCCGCAGTCTGAGTCCCGCTTCCTTAGTTAGGATCTACATCATCTCTTGATTAGACTTTTTTAATGGTGAACTATTTGTCTTCTTTCTAATGTTGCAACTTCATGAAATGCTGATTTACCCATCTCAGAAGAGCTATCTTCACCAGAGCACCACACAAAATACAAGACTTTCCTCATTTCATGTTAATTTCCTGATCTAAAGAGTTCTAAGTTTCCTGTGGTCTTCAGGATGAAGCATAATCCTTCCTAGATTCTTGATCATTCCTCCTCAACATATTTTCACACAGGGTCATTCCCTCCTGTCCTGCTGTCTATTCCTGAGCACACTGAGTTTCTCCACATCTCTCAGTCTTCCTAAGTGCCTGATTCTTCCTTCTTTACCTGGACAACTTCTGCTCACTTCAAGAGCCGAACAATAACTTTTTCTATTAAGTGTTCTGTGGCTTATAGTGATGTAGTTAGTCCTTTGTGCACACAAAGCAAAACTGCAGAACAGACTGTGGTTATAAAAAATTGCACTTCAGAATCATCTACAGCTGAGTTCATCTCAGCACCACCACTTCACAACTATGAGCTGTGGACATCATTGTGGGAAAGTGGGGGGGACTTCAGTTAGTCATGTTGCATCCACAGTCAGGAGCAGAGAGAAATGAGTGTGCAGGCATGCTCACTTGCTTGCCTGTGTCACTCAGTTTCTCTTCTCTTACACAGTTCAAGACCTCCTGTCTAGAGAATGGTGTTACAGTGGGCCAGGTCTTCCCACATCAATTAAAGTAATTAAGACAATCCCCAATAGACATGCCCATAGGCCAATGTATTTAGACAATTCTTCATTGAGACTTTCTTCCCAGGTGATTCTAAGTTGTGTCAAGTTGACAATTAAAGGTAACCATCATAATACCAACTCCATAATCCTAAAAATGTTGGTCATTACAGTACTTAACTTAGTATTTTTGGAAGTGTTAGCTGAAATAATGTCTATGAAACACTAGATATGACAACTAGGTTACTGCAGTGAGCAACCCAATAAATCATAGTTTTTGTTATACTTTATGGCATTCAGTCTTACAACAAACTCTATGTACTATGTTTCTAGGTCTTTATTATTAATTGTTTATATGTCTTCTTTTTCTGAAGAGCTGTAAGCTATTTAAGGTTATGGTCTAAGAACTATTTCCTTTATACTCTGGAAAAATAGTAGGTAATCAGTGCATTTCTAATGAAGAGACTAACTCTTGACATAACATCGAGGAGAACAAGTCTATTTTTTCCTCTTTGGTATTTACTTTAGTAGTTCCAAAAATCTCAGACTGTTTAATGAACAGCATTCTAGTGCTGAATAGATCCTTGTGGGTAAGTAGATAATGGGCTCCTTTATCATTATATTTTATAGGTAGATCTAGGGGAAAAGGAACAACTTTAGCATCATATAGTGAGTCAAGAGATGCAAGTAAGGAATTAAGGTTCTCCAGGTTGCTTGCATTTGTGTCACTATGGACTGAATCTTGCTCTTTCTTTGAAGTCCATTCTGAATGGAAGATCCCTTCTGCATTCCAAAGCTATACTCTAGGTTCCTGTGTTTATTAGTAGAGTATAAATGTGCCTGTTATAATGAACTGAACTGTGTCTCCCTCAAATTCATACTTTGAAGCCCTATATGACTATATTTAGAAAAAAGCCTTAAAGGAGGTAATGGAGGTTACTGATATCATAAAGGTTGGGCTTTAAACCGAAAGGACTGGTGTCTTTATGTGAAGGGAGAGAGAGCATTTCCTTTGTATGTGAGCTCAGCTAAAATGCTAAATGAGGGCACAAGGCATTGCCATCAAACTGAGGAGAGAGACTTCACCAGAAACCAATTTTGTTGGTACCTTGATCTTGGGCTTCTGGCCTTAAGAACAATAAGAAAGTATACCCTCGTTAAAGCCCCTAGTCTGTGTCATCTTGCTGTGACAGGCTAAGTAGATTAACATGCACAAGTCACAATTTCTGCTATAATAATGAAGTTATGTCAGTTGGTATTGCTTATCACAGAATATTAGTCAGTTTTCCATCACTATGACAAAATGCTGAGATAATCTTATAAAGCGGAAAGATTTACTCTGGTTTACAGTTTGGCTCATCACCATGAGCCACTTCTGGACCACAATAAGCAGTAGTAGTCCGTGATGGCAGAGAGTGATTGGCAAAGGAAGCTGTTCACGTGATCCCAACCAATAAGCAAGGAGAGAAGAAGGGGCTGTCGACCCACTGTTGCCTTCAAGGGCACTCCCTCATGACCTAACTTTTTCCCACCAGGTCTCACTTCTTAAAAACTCCATCATCTTTTACTAGCATGACACATTGTAGATCAAGCCTTTAACATATGAAACTCTGGAGGACACTTCTGTAAACCAAAGCAAGTTTTACTATATTGTCATATACTATTTTATGCATTAATTCATTCAATTGTCCTTCAATGCTTAGAGAATAGATACAGTTATCATTATTTTATAAACAAGGAAACAGATCAGAGTAGCTGCCCAAAGTCATAGGGACAAGAATTCTCTGATCTGGAGTTCAGGGTGTCTGACCTCAGACTCTTCCCAGGTAAGTACTAAAACTGAATTATCTGGAGTGGTGAAACTAGGAACCAGTGACTAACAGTAAGTTAAATAACAGTGAGAAAATGCATAAAAGAAAATTCTTCAGTGTCATTTTAATGTAAAATGCATACACACATCTGTCTTTATTTTATTGGAGAGGCAGGGGAGGAGAGAAGTAGCATTCATTTCTGGGACATGACTGCATAGAGCTCTATGTTATCTTTCTTTCACATGTCACTTCTGAAATATATTGTTTACACCCAAGGTTGTAAATCCTTCAGATTGGAGTGGATCCTTAAACACCTTTGCTAAACCATTTATGCAAAGATCCATTTAGATATTTATCCCTGTCTCCCAATCTTTTAACGCTGTCGTACATGAAACTAATTCAAAAGAAAAAAAAAAATTAGCCACATACCATTACTGAATGTCTCTAAAGTACTCACTTTAGCATTTATAAAAGTAACAACCCATTTTTATTATACAGTATTACATGGGCCTACAAACTGAATGAAGTTCCGTAATGGCAATTATAGCCCAACTGGCATACATAGGCTGAAAAACAAATGCAACAGAGAGTAAAACGCTACATTTGGAGGGAGGAGTAGGAGTGTCACTTCCTAGCCACGAATGGTCAGTATATCATGGAAATGACCAGGAAATGAAGCCTTGGTTAGATTGGCTACTTGTTTAATAACATAGAGTATAGTAAGAGAAATTGAACTGTGGTGTTATATCCTCCAATACGTCTTACAAAGTGCTATTGACAGTATTGAGCTGTCATAGTCTAGGTTTCAGTCTCAATGTTTCATGAAATGATTTCCTGTTCTTGGGGAAAGAAGTTATTTTCTTGGGTTACTCCATGTATTGATGGGAAGCTTGACTCATTCTGACTAGGATCAGAGGCAAAAACAGATGAGCATTTCATTAAAGGAATGGAATAGTTTATAGTTAGAAAATGATTGGTGTGGAAAGTACCAGCAAGGAGCAGTAACCTATGAGCGCCAGGCATTGATTTACCATCACTTTTACTTGTACATTTATAGGCAGCTTGCTATCTCAGCCTTAGAAGAGTTACTTTGCAGATCCAGTGAAAGGAAAATGGGAAGTGAGATACCATCCTTTTTTCTTTTTCTTTTTTTTTAGTGGCAGTAGCAATTTTTTTATTGAAGTTTTATGTATTTCATACATAACATCTCAATCAGTATTAATCATCTACACCCTCCCATAGCGCTCCCCCCCACTGAAATTCATACATTCTGTCATTTGTCTTAAGGCCTATTAGTGTCCCTAGACATCCTTTAGTGCAAGTTCATCTACTGAGATCTAGTCCGCCTAGTAATATCAGCTGTTCCTCACCCAGCAGTGATCAGTTGCAATATTTCTTCAGCTAAGATTGGGGTCAGCTGTCCATTTCCCCAGTTCTATACTGGGTGTTCATCTGTTTGAGTTTGCATGGGTCTTGAGCATGCTGAAACCATTGCTATAGGGACCCTGCTCACATGAGTCTATCCTTCTTAAACTCTTAAAAAAGAGGTGTTGAGATGATTAGTATTCTCTCATTTTTACTATAGTGTCTTTAAAATGTTATTTTAGCCCAGACATAATCAGTCTAAGATATTTGGAATTAAGCAAATCTAAGCTCTCAGAATATATCCTCAAGTTCTTATGGCCCTGAGGAGGCTTAACTGAATTGCCTGATCATGTAAAACAACCTGTACAATGAATCAAACAGAAGGAGGGTTGAGATAGCAACACTGACTGCAGTGGTAATTCAGTCTCTGAGCTAAACTTCTCTTCGTCTATCTAGCTGTTTGGGCAGAAGGGAATATGACCCACGGAAAAGTCTGTAGTTCCAGAAGAGTCACATGTTGAAGCCAGTGGTGTTTCACACAGAGCCATGGGATGGTTGTTTGAACATCAACTACACAGACAGAGGGAATTCAAGTTTAATATATCAACACTAGGAAGATTTGAAAACATGAGTACTTTTCCTAAGAACATCCCAGAGTCACCAGATAACTTTTGATAAGCTATTTATTTATTTATGTAGTCTTTCTGAGACAGGATCTTCCTGTAGCCTCAACTGGCCTGGAACTCACTATGTAGAGCAGGCTAGCCTTGGACTCACAGAGATCTGCCTCTACTTCCCGAGTGCTGGGATTAAAGATGTGTGCCACCACACCCGCAAGGTGTTTATTATTTAGTGCTCCTGCTAAAGTTATAGCTAGTAAGAGATTTGTCTTAAGGACTACAGGGATTCCTGAGCAAAACGTCATACTCCACCTCTCATTAGAGATGAGTGTGTGCATTTTAAGGGATATAGCTCTGTCCAGTTATATATTGTTTTGTTCTTATGACTTAATATGGAAATTTAGCATAATTTTTCATTTTATAAGTAAACAGTGAGCTACTAATGTAAAGATGTGTTCAAAGTCTTACTTTTTTCATTTTCAGTCTTCCCACTTCACATTTAATCATGAACAACTATATTTTTGCAGCAAACTAGTGACCTTTTTTGTGTCTCTAAGCCACATTTCAATATGGAAATAATTCAGAATTTAAAAATGAAATTGCCCTTTTCAATATGCTGGTTTTGAGGAAAGGTCTCATTAACTCCAAACCCCAAGATGTGTCTCACAGGGCACCTACAGCAGTGGCAAACACATAGTACGTATGTGGCAGTAAATGAGTGAATAAATCACATCTCCTCCATCAAGTTCCAGAAGATGCTTAAAACAAAGGAAATCAGATTTATGAAGACTAAGTTACTGTGCCTGAGCAGACAATATGCCAGTAGTTTTGGAAATACACTGATATAAAAAATGACTTATTATCCATGGCAGTCATCTCTAATCCCATAAAACAGAATGTCAGAAAAATACCTGATTAAATAGTATCATCTTCCCTTAGGGTAAAAATCTTGTTTCAATTAAAGAACACCATTAAATCTGTGCCATTTTTCTCTCTGGTTTCCATCTGAATTGTTAACTGGACTAACTTTTCTTTCTAGAGGATGGAGGAGAAGCAGCAAAGTGTAGTTTACTATTTTCTCAGTGGCTTTCATCAGTCCTCAGGATGGACTTGAGAGTTCTAGGAAATGCAAGAAATGACTAGCAAAAATCTAGGGAGTTCTAATTACTCAGGAATTGTTTCCCAGCATATAGGGAATTCCTTTTTTCCTTCCTTTCTCCCACATATTTTTGTTGAGAAGAGAAATATGCAGGAACTACAGCCATATCAATATAGTTCTTTGTTAGTTAGAAACTTTGATCAACTGTTCAGTATAATTAATTTCTAAAATATGGTTTGCAGAGTTTATATGGATATAGGTTATCTTTGCAACCACTCAGATTATTGTTTTAAATGATAGCAACAATCCACATTTCCCTTGTGTTAAAAACAGTTTAAATCATGAGACATTGGATTATGAAAATTCTTTTAAAATTCTGAGGGTCTAATTATGACTAATGAAATAGGGGCTAATATTTTTTAAAATTAATTTATATGTATGTGTGTCTGTGCTACCTGTGTGTGGATGCTCACAGAGGCTAGAAGAAGGTGTCAGATCCCTTGAGGTTGGAGTTACAGGTGGTTGTGAGCTGCCTAATGTGGGTGCTCAGAACCGAACTTGGGCCCTCTGGAAAAGCAGCAAGGGCTCTTAACTGCCGAGTCATCTCTCCACTTCCTGGACTAAGATATTAATGGTTTTCATCTGTAGAGTGCACAGTGTGTCTTGGAAATATGGTCAGCTACAATCAAAAGTTTGAGATTCTGGTGTCCTTCAGCAAACTTTTACCCTGTAGGTGCTGGATGGCAAACTCAGGCCTGAGAAAATACTTAGGAATCAAATAGTCCTCACCTCCCTGTAGTAATTCCTAGTATCTTAGAAAGAGCCCAGCAACTTACATGTGGACTCTAAAGAAGTCAAGCTCACAGAAGCACAGGGAAGAAGGACATGGGTGGGAAGGAGGGGATAGGTAATTGGAGAGAGGTTGGTCAGACGATACAAACTTTCAGTTGTAAGCCGAACAAATTCTGGAGATCAATGTACAGCATGAACAGTGAGTGATATGTGGATCAACTGATTGTGATCATCATGATATGGTATCTATGTGCATCAAACAATCATATTATATAGTCATTTAATCTATTCTTTATCAATTAAATAAAACAAAAAATGTGTTACGTACAATGGTAGGGATTATAGAGTGCACTATATTAGAATGGTTAGATGGTTACTAACCAGGAATGAGGAGGTCAGGGGAGACACTGTAATGACGAGGTAGCTGGGCTGGAGGATGCTCTTATGCAGAAGAAGGTAAAGGTTAGCATATGAGGTCATAGAGTTAGATATGTTAGCAGGGCACATTCATCCAAACAAAGGTTTATTTCAGTACTAGTGTGACTGGTATAGTATTGTAAAACATTTGACTCACAATTTCTCCTTTATCCAAACTCCTACGTGCATGAAGAACTTAATAAAAAAAATAAAGAAGCAAGTCCCCATTTCTCCTAGAGCTTACATGGGGTAGAGGAGACCAAGCAAACAAATTACTTTTATTGGTTACAGATTCTGTAAAACAAAGAGTTGATGGGAGAGTCAGGGGCTATCTTTAGATAGTGGCTCAGCATGAATTTCTCTTAGATGGTGACATTGAACTGTACCTTGAGCCATGTGGAGACTCAAGGGAAGAGAATTCCATACAGAGGAACCTGAAATTGAAAAAGGTTTTTTAAGGTAGGAATCAACCTGGATTCTCAAGGACCTGGGAGAGAAGTAGTAGTCCATCTGAAAAAGATTGAAAAGGAGTAAGAAGAGTCAGAATGGTGGGAAAAGAATTAGGTGAGCAAGCTGAGATCAGTCCTGTAGCCCAGGGTAAGGCCTGGTGGTCAGTGGAAGGATATGACTTGGCTTATGTTCTAAAAAGTTCATAATAGTTGTTGTGTGGGAGCTAAGAGGGAGGGGCTAGAAATTAGAAGCCAAGATTCCTTGCAGGGGCCTAAGAATGAAAGTGTCTTAAATATTTATTTATTTATTTATTTATTTATTTATTTATTTTTATTTATTTATTTATTTATTTATTAATTTTATGTGTTTGAGTGTATTGCCTGCTGGTGTGTAAGTGCTCCTGTGTTGCACAGTCCCCTTGGAGATCAGAAAAGGGCATCAGATTCCCCTGTAACTGGGGTTGCAAATGGTTGTTAGTCACCATGTGGGTGCTGGTAATTGAACCCGGGTCCTCTGTGAGAGCACTCGGTGCTCTTAACCACTGAGCTATCGCTCTCCAGTCCCTCAAGTAATGGATTCTCAAAATGAGAAGAGAATGTAGGGAATTCAGCACCATGTCATTTCTTGTGTCTCAAAACCTCTAGTTGGCTTATTTATTCTTTCTATTTCTCAAACTCTTTCATATTAAATTATATTAATATTATATTTAAATAG
>NW_008351958.1:3005715-3045918 GCF_000622305.1 Nannospalax galili | reverse complement strand
CTTGGCTTATGTTCTAAAAAGTTCATAATAGTTGTTGTGTGGGAGCTAAGAGGGAGGGGCTAGAAATTAGAAGCCAAGATTCCTTGCAGGGGCCTAAGAATGAAAGTGTCTTAATTATTTATTTATTTATTTATTTATTTATTTATTTATTTTATAAAGTAGAAACAGAGGGATCCTTTAAGATACTTTGGGCTGGTGGTGAGAGGGCTCAGCAGGTAAAAGTGCTTACTGAGAAAGCCTGATAACTTGGGCTACATTCCCCAAACACACATAGAGGTGGAAGGTGAGAACCAACTCTACAAAGTTGTCCTCTGACCTCATACACCTGTGTGGCATGTCTGTGCCCTCCACTCTCATTTTCTCTTTCTCTCTCTCTCTCTTTCTCTCTCTCTCATAATAATAATAATATCAATAAATAAAATAAAATCTGTGAAAAAGTTAATTGTAGAACTGTTGTAGGTAAGGTCTGTAGGACTCCACATACCTGATTCAAGCATCAGGTGGTATTGCAGGAGTTCTGAAGTTACTTGTAACTCTAATTAGCTTTGACTCCAAGGCCATTCTTATGAATAGGAAAAGCAATCTGTTTCTTATAACAAAGATTCTTAAAAAGACCCAGAGGGAGAAAGATTTAATAGCTAAACACGCTCTTCAAAAATTCTACCAGGGTCAACAGAGCTTTTTTAAATAGAATTGAAATAAACTTCAACTTCACTTTTAGCCAGCCAGACAAATATTGGAGAAATTACTTGTTTGGCGTGAGTCTCACTCAGGAGTTACCCAGAAAAAGTGAACAGGAAGAGCCAATTAGGAAGGATGATGTGGAGGACCACACAAAAACCATGCAGCTTGCCACACCTGGGGCTGTCTCAGGGGTGCGGATAATTGAAACAGCAGAGGAGCCCTTGCACACGCCTCATCTTGAGTAACTATTCTAGCTAAGTGCTCATTATTAATAGGGATACATTCTGAGAAATGTGTTGTTGGGTGATTCCATCCCCATGAGAATACCACAGAGGATACTTAAATAAACCTAGACTGCATGGGATGATCACTCATTGTGGCATCCTGATACAAACTAAAAGACACAGTGCAAGTGAGATCTATGAGGCTTCTGCTGGGATTACATAGAAACACATTTTATATGGCTGGATAGATGGCTCAGCAGTTAAGAGCACTGGCTGCTCATACAGAGGACATGGGTTTGGTTCCCAGAACCCACATGGCAGCTAACAACCATCCAAAACTCAGTTCTAGGGGAATCCAATGCCCTCTTCTGACGTCCATGGGCATTGTACTTACACACATGCAGGTAATACAGTCATACATAGAAAATAAAAATAAAAAATTATTTAAAAAAACGCTTTTCATAAGTAGATGGAGTATACACTGAAATAAAAATACAGTATAGTAAATACAGGAACCAGTAACATAGTGGTCTAGTGCCATTATCAGGTACTATATACTGGGCAGAAATATGTATGATGCCTTTCTACTCCTGGAAGCACAAAAGTATGAAACATTCCTGCAGACACGTGTTAATGCATTATGCTTCCACTATAGCATGGCTGTCACATCACGAGGTGACAGAAATTGTTAGCTCTATTATAGTCTTTCAGGAGCACATAGTACATGTAGTACATCTCTGACTTTAATGAAATGGATCTCTTTGGAATCCTGAGTCACATGCCATGGGTGACACTTTGGTGGGAGAGCCACCAAAAAGTCCTTGGTATTCATACTAATGTGTTACTTGGAAAGGGTGGATTTTTCCATTTGATTTAACCATAGTGCAAGTCATTAAGAAACTTTGGACTGGAGAAAAAAATGAGGATTTATTAATAATTTTAGATTTATGGACTTTGCAATTGATTCAGACATGTAAATAATCTTCAAAGCTGTCCCAACTTTGGGGAGCTAGCTAGTCTTGAATACTTTAAATATTACAGATCTTTTTCTATTTGAGATACTAACATTTTTAACAGCCTAATGGTGTCTGCAGTAGAAAAGGAAAGTGAAGGATGAAGTGGGAAGGGCACATCAGCCATATAATTTGAGATGAAATGATTTCAATACAGGGATCTTGGTGATGCTTTGGTGTTTATTTGTCCAATTGGCCTTAGAATTTCAAGGTTCTCAGAACAGGACAGTTGGAAGTTGCACAGTAAATTAACACTGTAGGCTGAGTGAGGAACCAAAGTACGGTTGGTACTACTGGACTCCACTTCCAGTTTGCACATTATTAAATGACACTTCAGATGTGGAGGCTTTGCATTACGGGAATAGCAGCTTTACCCAGAACAACCACCCTGACATACAGACAAATCTAACCTATCACTTAGGCAGAATAGGTATCTACAGTGATGAAAGAAGGTACTGTAGACAGCTCAATGATATCCTCAGCCAAGGAGATAATCCTCCAAAGGAGTGGAGAACACTGAGACATGGGATCACTAAGGAACAGCAGTCATTTAAAAATTATTCATATTTACATTTTTATTTTTATTAGTTAATGTGTGTTTGTATGTATGTATGCATTCCCCTGCCCAAGTGCATATGTGGAGGTCAAAGGACAACTTGAAGTAGTCTTTCTTTCTACAGTGTAGGTCATGGGAATAGAACTTAAGTTCTTAAGACCTGGCAGTAAGCAAACACCTTTACCTGCTGAGCCACCTCAGTTCCTCACAGGAGTCATTTTTTTTTTTTTTTTTTTAATATCCAGCTCTCATATATTTGAATTTGTGCTGAGCTGAGGAGAGTGTTCAGCCGCCTTACCCACGATGCTATTCAGACACTTGTTTTCCATAGTCTCTCCTAGAGCTGTCTTCTCATTTATCTATAACTTTAGATTCTGAAACTGTCAAGTTTCCTTAAAAAATAAGAGTTCCATAGCCAGAACCAGATAATTCAACAACTGGGGACTGTATTAATAATATTCCTTGTCCTTTTGATCAAATACCTGACAATGTAAGAGAAGGAGGATTTATTTTGGCGAGGCAAGGCAGGGCAGCAGGAGCCTGAGGTGGGGAGTCTCCCCTCCTCACATCTCTGTGGAACAAGCAGAGGTGGACAAGTGCAGGGGCACTTTCCTCCTTTTTCTTCAGTTCAGTACTCCAGTCCATGGGATGGTGCTGCTCACATTCTGCATGGATCTTTCCCCTTCAGTTAATCCTCTCTGGAATCTCCCTCACAGACACACCCTGAGGTACGCCTCTGATGCAGGAGGTGTTTCTGAATCCATCTGAGATAGCAATCAAAATTAACCACTAGAAGCACTTTCAAATCAAATCTTTGAACTGAATTCTGGAAGGAGTGAAGATTAACAGTTTCAGAGTTGGAGAACCATGTCAGATAGAATTTGAAATGCTTTCATGACTTCATTGGGGAATTCTGTCTTCTGGTAGCTTTCTGCTGACCAGGGAAGATAGGGACGGGAAAACAACCAGTTTGTTTCAGTCTACAGAAAAGATGCAGTCTGCTTGGGCATCCATCCCAAGGAATAGTGCTATGTGCAAGCTGTCTTGCATGCTGATCTCTCTGTGGTACAATGCTGTCCTTTGCCTTTATGGTCAGCACTGGGGAAAGTTGAAAAGGGCTTCCCTCAAATTCATTCTCTTGTGGCTTGGGTATGGATTGTATTTCCCCTGAGGATTTATGCGTTGGATCCCTAAGTGGTGATACTGGAAGATGGTGGGAGGGACCTCTAGGATACGAGACTTTGAGTAAGATAACTGGGTCATTTAAAATGCTACATGGAAAGGACTAATGCAAATCTCAGGGGGCCCTAGTTCGTTCCTTAGAGAATTGGTTAGAAAAGAGCAAGAAGCTGCCTGCTACCCTCTGGCTTTCTGCCTTACCACGTAATTGCCATTGTAAGGATATTTACCATGTGATGCAGCCAAAGAGACTCTTATCAGAGACAAGCAGATGTCAGTACCTTGCTGTCAAACCTCCAGAACTGAGAAAGAGATAAACCTCTTTTCCTTACATGTTTTTCAGCCTCAGGTATTTTAAAAACATATTTTATTTACTATTTTTATTTTATGTGTATGAGTGTTTTGCCTGCATGTATGTAAGTGTACCACATGTGTGCAAATGCCCACAGAGGTCAGGAGAGGGCGTCAGATATCCTGGACCTGAAGTTACACACAATTGTTAGCTGCCATGTGGGTGCTGGGAATTGAGCCCAAGTCCTCTGCAAGAATAGCAAGTCTTCTTAACCTCTGAGCCATCTCTCCAGCCTCGGCTTCAGGTATTTTGTTATAGCAACAGAAGTCTAATACAGAGACAAATGCCGTCATTTTAATGAATAAAAATTTGTCCTAAAAGGGTTGTAGAATACAGAAGTGATAAATTGCTGTTATTTTTGCCTTTGCCACTTGAGTATACAAGTCCAGCCTTCTCTCTTTGAGAATCTTATGCCAAAGCCTCAATCGGCATTTACAGAAAGCAACAAGCTAAGGTGTGACTGAGACACAAGTCAGGGGGGATTAGCTACCAGCCAGTCACCTGTGCCCCTGCTGACTGGGGCAGAGGGAATCACCACAGAGCCCAGCAATCAGACTATACCTACAACTTGCTGCTGAGGTGCTGCCTGGCATCTTTCTATCATCTGCTCTGCAAGCAGCTTGGCAGCTATATCTGAAGGGGAAGAGGACAGCCAAAACCATCCCTTGGCTTTCCAAGTGACCCAGTAGGAAATTAAACTACAATGTTGATCTCGGATTAGAACATGCTGCTTTGTTATCGCTTCACCCTGTCTTGGTGGTTTCTAAGGAAAGGAGATGGTGAATCCAGTGGGCATTTGCTATCTTCAGTCAGAGACTGTGCTTTCTGATCTTCCCTCAAGTGAGGTGAGGTAACAGTTGAACTGAAAGGATTGGTGGGAAGCTAGGGGTCAATGAAAATGACTTTCTTTTCATAAATCTTCATTTTCCAGGGCAGTAAAAACAATAATACCTCTGTGTGAAAACTCATTCTTTATTTCTATAATTAGAAAGTTAACTAACTGTTGGCTGGAAAGGAGAGAGCATTAATTATAAATATCACACAGCAAGTGATAGTAGACTTATCATATGGCCCACCCACAGGAGCTATTAACTCCAGGGATGCTATTTTAGACCATTCGTTTTCCGACTCACATTAGTTTCTAAGTGCAAAGTATGAAGCAGCAGCACAGTGGGGAAGAAAGGACAGCTCTATTTCACATATTTGAAATAACAGAACTTCTAGCTAGGAAAGGAAGACATTTCAGATGAACATTCATATTGAATTTTTCTTCAGAAGCAACAAATTATATCTTCTATAACAAATCAATGAGTGAATAGATTCCTCAAAGATTGCAACAGTCAACTGCTTTGAAGAGTTGTGTAGATATATTTTGGTCTTAAGACAGAACACCATGCTTTACAGCTTTCTCTTTTTCTCCTCTGACCACTAAACCCAAGAATAAGCAAAGAAGATATTTTACATATGTATGTGCACAGACACAGAAAGGTTACACTAACTTGAAATTTTTTTTTTAAAGTCTAGGACCTGCAAATTCTTAAAAACAAAAACAAAACAAAACAAAAAATCCCCCAAACACCCATGATGGCGTGAAGTAGCTGGGAGAACACAGCGAATTTACAAACCAAGAACAGGAGACACAAAATGTGGGTGACTCTCTAAGACGGCAAATTCCCTTACATCCTGCTCCGGGGGAGGTGGGGGAGGCCTGCCCTCACTCATTCTGCTATGACATTATAGCTCAATCCTCCCTCAAGTTCAACTCTGAAGAAGTTCAGGAAAGCTTCATTACCGGCACCTCCCAAACCTGTGTCTGATCTTCTCATCTGCCAAATACTACATTAAAGTCATTCATAAAACATCTTGTAAGACCAAGTAACAACAAACACAAAATCATTCACCAGTTGGAGCTTTGTGTTTATACAGCACTTTAGATTTTGTCCCCAGGCACTTGATTCACTGCTATGAGTTGCTACACACAGAGGAAGAGGATGCTGTTGAAATAGAATGGCATGAGAATTCTTCAGGTCTTGGTGCAATGTAGATTTAATTAAATAAATTCTTCTCATCTTTAAGATGATGTTTTCATTTCCTGTGTGTCTTCTGGGGTCCATACCGTTTATATCATTTATAGCATTAAATCAATGACAATGAGTCAGGGGATGTCATAACTGCTAAGGGATCACAGAAATTATCCAATCTTTTTCTCTCTTCCAGTTGAAGACCCAGAGAAGGTTTAAGTTCAAGGTTACTCAGCTGCTCTGCAGGCAGCAAGTTCTCTCTCCTTAAAGGACTCTCCTGTGTGAGTGGTTCAGATGCCGTTTACGTAACTGGATTTGTGTGTGTTGATCCTTGAACCGTGTGCTACAATGATCACCCAGTTTCCTTTTCTGGGCCCAACCCCCAAATCCCCACCCAACAGATGTTTGTAAAAGATACTTGTTAGCCGCAAGCATAGAAACACAAATAAGATGCTGTGAACAAGGAGTCCTATGTTAAAAATGCTAAAAACATTCAGCAGCAGAGCTGATAACATCCTCCTGATTTCCCAAAGCCCACAGCAACCAAACATATGTAAATAAGGACAAGAGGATGAATAAAGAACAACCAGGTTTTCAAAGCCCAGGAAACAATCAGATGGCTTTGACGAAAGGGCACAGTCTGGGATTTTTGTAATCTAAGATGTACCCTGCCTGGCTATTTCTACTTGTAGGTCAAGTTTTGAAAGGCTCATTCATGAAGCCACTTATTCTAACCCTCTTTTATTTATTAACAAAACGCTGGAGGACTGGCTTTAGAGATTTTTCTTTGCTTTTGCTTCAGGGCTGAAGGGTGTTGCCATTAGATTGTTTACTGTGAGTCACTAAGTAAAGTCACGCATCTGTGTTTTTAAAAATATATATTTACTTAAAGGGAGTATAAAGAACATGCAAGCATCTTGTTATTGAAGGGAAGACCATGGTTCCTCTTAGGTCAACCTGTTGGCTGGTCTAAGACATTCCTTGTGCCAACTCTATATAGGATGCTCAAAATTAACACTTTATGTTTTAAAAATTCAAAGTTCATAGAAGTTCAGTGTCAGTGATGGAGAGACAGCTTAGTGGTTAAGAGAGCATACTGCTCTTGTAGTGGAAAAATCAGAGACCAACAGCCAAGTGAGCAGTTTAATTTCACGCTAGTGGGACAGGGATCATTCTGCAAAGGAGTCAGCCCCCGCCCCCTGAAGTTTTTGGGGACCTTTATACTCCTGGTTGAGGAATGTAAGCAAAGAGTGCATAAGACGTATGTGATAATTAAGAAAGTGGTTCACAGGTAACATGGTCTTAAAGGTCACAGGAATGTGGCAGCTTTAGAAAACAAGGACTTCTATCCTGGGTAACCACAGGGTTGGGGAACTATTCCTGTTCACCTCCCCCATTTCTAGCTCCTATCTGGGGGGCCTTTTTCTGCTCCAAAGTTCTCAGTTACCATCACATTGCAAGAGCTTTTAGCAACCATCTGATGTGGTTTTGTATTTCTATTATACTCTTGCAGAGGACCAGAGTTCCATTTCCAACATTCAGGTCTGACAGCCCACAACTACCTGTAACTCCAGCTCTAGGAGATGGAACACAAGCAACAGTACTCACAAGTACACATCTACTCACTCACCCACGCATACACGTAATTAAAAATAAATTAAAAAAAAAAAAGAAAAGAAAACAGAAGGATTAAGTATCTCTCAACACTACTTGCACCCTCTCCTCAACGGGACCTAACCCCAAGTCTAGACTGTAGCTCAGCCCTGGGGGACAGAGTTTCAGATCCCGTCTACTTCAGAGAAAAGAATGGAAGTCCTGAAGGGTGACCTACAGTGGACAACTGGCCTTTCTGGCCTTTGTTTGCCTCAGCGGCAGAAAGCGGGGGAGGCAGGTGGCGAGTCTGTGAGGGGCCAGGGAGTTGTGTTCCCCAGGAATAAATGTGATGGCGTTCTTGCTTCCTTGGTTCTCCTGCAGCTTTGACCTCAGCTGCTTCAGTGCTTCTGCTATGTGCCAAAAGTTTAATCGGCTGATCTGATTTCTCTTTGCAAAGAAAACCCTGGTTAGGATGGCTAGGTTACCCTCTGCCTCTAGAACCCAATAAAGAGTTGGTGTCCTGAGCCACTTTGGGAATTTTAGCAGCTCTCCAAATTGGAGGCATCTGTATTAATACTAAATCCTTCCAACATTTTACCTACAGTGTGTTATTATTCTAAGTCCATTACCAAGTATAACTCAGGGAAATATAAATTTATACAAGGGCATTTATATGTTGTGGTCAATATAATTTTTATATTTATATACATACAACATTGTAAATATAAAATATGTTAATTTATGTATATATAAAACGTGTGCATGTATAAAATTACAGTGACAGAGCTGGTATAAATGTAAAATAAGAGTAGAAAATAAAATTATAGAAATGTCCTCCTTTGGCTCATATACAAGAAAAAAGAAAGGAATACTTGGAATGCTATAATTATGATGTGGTCAGTCTGCCTGGGTTTAAATGCTAGCTTACCCATGATTGGCATGAGGCAAGCAATCTTCAGTGCCTCAGTTTCCTTAGCCATAAAAACGGGGAGAATAATAAAAACAATCATCTCCCTTAGCCATAAAAACAGGGAGAATAATAAAAACAATCTCCCTTAGCCATAAAAACAGGGAGAATAATAAAAACAATCTCAAAGAGTTATAATGGAGTTATTGATGAACAATATCGGTAAGAGGGACGGTAGCATGCAGCTACACTTTGGGTTTTTTAAAATTTTATTTTATATCATGTATGGTAGAGTGCATAGAGTTCAGTGGGGAATAGGGGGAGGCATGGATGGGGAGGGAGGGCTGGATTTGAGTGGGAAATAAAAGAAATTTGAAAAGCTCAAGAAAACTAAGGACAAAATTATTTATGTATATGAGTTTTGCCTGCATGTATTTAAGTGTATCTATATTGTGCAATGCCCACAGAGGCCAGAAGAAGACATCAGGTTCCCTAGAACTGGAGTTACTGATGGCTGTTAGCTACTACGTGGGTGCTGGGAACTGAATCCAGGTCCTCTATAAGAGGAGCCAGTGCTCTTAGCTGCTGAGCCATCTCTCCAGTCACAAGTTTTTTTTTTTTTTAAAGATTTATTTATTTAGTTTATTTTATGGGTATGTGTGTGTGTCTGAGTGTATGTATATGAACTATGTCTTTGCATGCAGACAGTTGTGAGCTGCCATGTGTGTGCTGGGAACTGAACCCAGGTCCTCTGGAAGAGTAGCAAGTGCTCCTTTTTTCATTAATTCTAATAATTTTTTTAATGAGATGTGTATAGAGTTTTCCATGTACACTATTATGGCATCTTCACACACAATTTCATTTCTTTAGGTGTTTTTTATTTATTCTTCTTCCCTAGTAGCTATGGCAAGGAATTCAAATATGGTATTACATACAAGGGGGGGGGCAGTGGACATCATTACCTTGCACTGTTCCTATAGGAAAGGCTTTGATTGTTTACTCTTTATCTTTTTCTAATTTCTGCATATTTTTGATTTGTGATAACCATGACATTTGGAGAAAATACAAATAACTCCATTTTAAACATGGAATTAAAAAGAATTTACTCTGAGAATTAGGAAGTGCTCAAGAAATAAGGTGATCATGGCAGAGAGATGTCCTAAGTTCATGTCCCATGTCCCCAAAATACTATCCAAAGCAATCAACGCATACAATGCAATTCCTACTAACAGTCTTCTGGCATTTTTCACAGAAATAGGAAAAATGTTAACATGTATATGAAACCACAAAATATCTGAAGTAGACGAAGTCATCTTAAGCAAGAAGAACCAAGTAGAACGCACCATGCTATCAAGGTTTAAAGGGCATTATAAAACAATAGTGATCAATACAGCATACTAATGGCATCACAAAACAGATACATAATCCAGTGAAACAGATGAGAGGGCCCAGAATCTTTGACAATTGTGCCAAGAATACACAAGTGGGAAAAAAAATTGCTCAATAAATTGTGATGGGAAAACTGGATATTCTTATAAAAAAGAAGAATAAAATATGCTCACATCACTAATTATCAGGGAAATATAAATGAAAACAATAATGACACATCTCTTAATCACTGAGTTATCTATCTATCTTTCTCACCCCAAGCCTTTGATTCCTACTATTGTTGTTATTGCTATGCACTACAACTAAAACTTGACCCAAATGACACTTCTTTTAATAATTTCTATAGCTTTATAAGACCTTGGCGTGAATCAATGATCTGGTTTATAGTTCCATAAAACGCTTTAGCAGAAAAATGTGTTTTGACATGTAGTTCCATAATGTCTTAAAATTCTCATATGCAAAATTAGTTATAAAGATAAACTCTCAGAAAATAAAAGTGAAAATTGAGCAGCTCAAAATACCAGATAAGTTGAAATATTTTACCTAACATCCTAGATGACGCTTTAGTAATAAGACTCAAAATGGCCAGAAATGTCTTGGGCAGACTGGAACCCCTTCCCTAGTTTCTATCAGTACCCCTAAAGTCATCCCATACCAAAAATAGTCTAAGTGAAACCCATGCCACTCTTGTTCCCACCCCTATGGACATATTCTACATCTACCCCAGTGTAACATATGCTAATAAGAAAACAACAAATAATCCTATAGAGAAAAATGGGTCACATTCTTTTCAGGAGATCTGCATACCCTATATAGGGTTTTCTATGGGTTGTATACAGGTCTCTGACAACCCACTGATACTGAGATATTGGATTAGATTATACTTTTTTCCATTCTAACAAAAACAACTCGTTTTTTCCCACATAGGGGAAGAGACAGGAGTAGTTGGCAGGCTTGGGCCAAACAAAGCAGGCTGGATAAGTTTTCATGATAGTTCAGTTCAACAGGGCAGACTTTGAGTGGCTGGTTCTTATCCATCAAATACTTCACATGGCAGATGCTAAAGAATGCTACCCAGATCATATTGAGTCAGGAATAATGTGAATTTTGTCAAAATATTGTGTGGTACCCTTCCAGAATATAGTCTAGTCTCTCTCTCTCTCTCTCTCTCTCTCTCTCTCTCTCTCTCTCAGCTATTTTAGGCAAAATCATACTCTATCCCAGGCTTGCTTTGAACCCATGGTAATGTTCTTACCTCAACTTCTCAATTGTTGGGATTACAAGTACCAGTCAATATGTCTAACTCAGAGCTTAATTTTTGGCATTTTGACATTTCCATCTATTGATATATAACCAATTGAGAGAAATTGCTGAGGTGGAGGGTTATGGGAGATTCCAGTGGGCAGAATCTGACTCTTGTCATTTCAAGCACAGCTAGCAGGAAGGTATTTTTGAAACCACTGGCATTTCAAAATGACCTGGCTCACAGGTCAGATGTGGACACTGACTGGAAACCAATATAACAGATTCACCTAAACAAAGGTGATGATCCCTTTAGATCCTACTTAAATTTGGGCAACTGTCATGGTGTTTCTTCTGAACAGGGCATCTCACCTACATAGTTACAGTAGATTGATATAGGCCAAATCTTTGTAACTATCATTTTATAGGTACCATGTAGGCATATGACTATTTTTTTTTGGGTAGACAATGGTGTGAAACAAATCAGAAAAATAATAAACATGACCAGACAGGACTCAATGTTTAAGAACAAGAAGGCAGTTCTGGGAAGCCCAGACAGGAATGGTGGGAAGACAAGTTTAATAAATGACAGCAACAAACAGAAGTAATGAGGGCTTTGGTCTCCATGGTCTTTCACTTTTGGGATTCCTTGAAGCTTGGCAATTGTGACCACTTAATAGTTCCAATCAAAGAAAATGTTACGTCTCTCCCAGGGATATTTAACAATGGCTTGAGACATCTAAAATTTCCATGATTGGAGGTTAATGGCTAAAGGACAGATATTCTTCTAAACACCCAGGGCACAGGCATAGGGAAGCGCCTTACAACAAAGAATTATCTGCTCAAAATGTCAACAGTGTCAAGGCTGACACCTATATGCAACTTGTTCTAGGCTTGTGTTCATATTGGCTCTGGTTAGGATCTTTTGGTGGTTCCTTAAAGTAGGCTAGGGAACACTCTTAAAGTAGGCTAGGGAACACTGATCTTGCAGCTTGGCCTGGTCTGTCCTTGTATCTCAATACTGGACTCTTGCTTTTCTTCATCCCATGTCTTTGAGTTCTTCTTAAGATTTCCTGATTGTTATTCTGCCTCTATCATCAGGATTTGTGGTCCTAGCTTTCTTTTTGAGTCCTTTAGGGACTGAAGTACAGAGTCCTGCTTCTGGTCTTCTGGGCTAGGGCCCTGGGCTGCCATGGAATCTTCTGATATATGCTAAGTTGTGCTATGGATTTATGCTTGATGAACCACTCCTGGGCTTTCCTGAAGACATTGGGATTTCAGGCTCTATCCTCTCTTCTTACAACATCATCTTGAATAGTCTGCTGTGCCAGGCTCCTAGAACATCTGCTTTTGGCCATTTCTAGCCTTACCACATAACAAATCTTCTCATTACCATCTCTTCACATGTGGCTACTCTCAGGAACCTCTCTAGTCTCTGTGCCTGCTTGATTCATCTGGCTAGTCCTATCTCTTACCCAGACTTGCCTATCACAGAGCCTACAGTTCCCCATCTCAAGACCACTCTTCAACAATACAAGAACAGTAGGCTGTATATTTAGAGAATCCAGGAAACATAATCTCCTTTATAAAACTAATTCATTTAATGAGATACTGATATGGTAAAGGTAGAATTCTATAGCTAAAAGGAAAAAAAATTAAGAAAGGTGATTGCTTCATCGGCAGACAGGTAAATTAAATATTTAAGAAAACACTGCAGTGAAACTGGACGGTTTTCAAACAAGCAGTTCCGTGAAAAGAGACCTGGGTAGCCACTGATGCTGCCTGTTAGAAAGGTTAATTACATACATCTTCTTCCTGTTTATCATGGTAACTTTTAGTTAATGTGTCTCTTCCTTAATCGTACAGCCTGTGGCTGTTTCTTGTGGCATAATTACAACCTCAGATGAATTTTCTGGAGAAACTACGACTTCAGCGAAAGCTAGACATGGTCATATCTGTCATCCAATACCTGTGAGCTTTTTCTTTCAACAATACACAAATCATCATAAACAAATGTAGCTGAGTTCCCAAGATAATGAAAGGTTTCAAAGCTATCATTTGGACCAATATAAGAACAGTGCATTGTTCTCAGAATTTAGTGCATGCTACTTAAGGGGACTGTGCAGTGCCATGTGGTGGGGACCAGGGTTCAGTTCTGAAGCTTTTACACACAATGAGTACATATGACTATTTTCAGTGTATTACATCTGTTGTGGTTTGGAATATGAAATGTCCCCACAGGCTCAGGTATTGAATTCTTGGTCCCCAGCTGGTGGCACTATTTTGGGAGGATCTGAAAACATTAGGAGGTAGAGCTTAGCTGTGGAAGTAGGTCACTGGAGGTGTATGTGTGAAGTTTTATACCTGGTCTCCAGATCCTTACTTTCTCTGCATCCTGTCTACCACGAAGTGAAGAGCCTTCTCCTCTATGTGCACTGGCCACCATGACATTCTGCCCAAGTACATGAGGTCAGCAACCCTGAACTGGAACCTCTGAAACTATGAACTAATATAAATCTCCCTTTATGGATATTTTGGTCATAAATACACAGAAGTAACTAATACAGCATCTCTATTGATTTGCAGAGTGAAAACAAGAAATAACCCTGGCCCTAGTGAGCACTTAGTTTGTTCCAGGTAGCAAAGCCTTTTACATAAATTCTCCCACTTAATCCTCACAATGGTTTCATGAGGTTGTTGGTGGTGTTTTCTTCATTTTACACACTACAGAGCTGACAGTTCAAAAAGAAACTTGTCCAATATTGTGTCACTGGTAAATGGCAGACATCAGCTTTGAACTGAGATGGCATTGACTGTATTCCAACATTAACTGCTGTGCTACCTTTCTTGTAATTAGTACTGAAGACTTCTGTGTAATGTTTAGGAACATTTTCTTGCTCTGTTTTACAAATAGCAGTACTCAGACTTTCCTCCTTGAAGCTGAAGTTGGGCATTGTAGACTATTCCCTAAAGAGGTCCTTTTTATTAAGCACGTGCAAAGAATGCAAATCTTAATATCAAATGCCACTAGAGTCTTTGGATACCATAGTGTATACAAGGTAGGGAGACATTTACAGGTGCATGTTTGAAGTTTTATACCTGGTCTCCAGGTTTTTGTCCTGACAGTGTGGGTGCAAGAAAAATGTTTTTTACTATTGTTTGAGCTGTCCCCATGAGAAGGGACATTTTTCAGTTGTTGAAGCAACAGGTGTAAACCATCAAGTTTTGGAACCATGGTGCCCTTAGAGCTTCAAGGGCTATTCCCTGCCTCTCAAATTGCTTGAAACATGTTCTGAGTCTCAAGTTGATAAGAGTTGGTTGGTGTTTGATAAGGAGGTATTTTCCTCAAGTTTCCATTTTATTGGGGCCAGTGTTCCAGTTATGAGGAAGGAAGCTTAGGCTGTTATTAGGATCCTCATGGTGAAACACCTGAGATGTGGATCAGAGAGAAAGAACAGCCTAAAATTTGTGATCAGCAAAGCCAGACCTGGGAGCACTTTATATCAAAGCTGGATTCCAAAGGGGCTCAGAACCTTCATGCCTAAGGTTCTTCATGGAATGCATCATGCTAATAGAATGTGGTCCAAATTCCAGAGGAGAGCATGCAGAGTTACTCCAATCTGATTGGCTTTGTGTCTCATCTCTAGCCACTCTCCACCTATCTCTCAAAGACTAGTCCACCAGGACTCCCTGCATGTCATTTCCTTTTTCCCCAGAGTACCCTGTTCCCCTCAGAGCTGAGCCCCCTAGAGGTACATACTTGCACTACTGTGCTCTCATTTCACCCTACACTTCTCTCCAGCAGAGCATTTACCAGTATTTACTATTTGTTTGTTCATCTTCCTAGGTATACAGAGATTGGATGGAAATTATAGTCAATTCATTTTTTTCTCTCAGAATACAGCATGTAGGAAATATGTAACCAGGGTCCAACAGATGCTAAATTAAGCCCTTTAATTGCACTAGGTCATGAACAGTATCCAGCATACATATCCACCTACTTAATTCTCAGTAGATCTTTTAACCTTAGAAAATATTACTAGTTTGCCTTTTTATGGCACTTAATTTCCGAAAGGATGAGGAGGATGCCAAGAAAATTTAGATGAAGGAAAAGAATAGTTTACTGAATATCCACATGCAGAATGAATTTGAATCCTTTATTATGTCACAAAAAGCAACTCAAATAGATCAAAAGATAAATAGAAGAGCTAAATTATAAATTTTTTTGAAGATAACAAACATCAATCTTTGAAACTTTGGTTTAGGTAGTGATTTCTTAAATACAATGCCAAAACACAGAAGCTGCTAAAAAAAAAGTTAACTGAACTAGATCTAATTAAAAATTTTGTACTACAAAGAATATGGGGCCAAAAAATTTGAAAATCTTATTTATAAAAGTTGATTTATAACCAGAATATAAAAAGGTCTTAAAATCTAGTCATAAAAATTAAATAATAACTCAAAGTATAAAATACAAAATAGACATTTCTACAAAGAAGATATAAAAGTGCCCATTAAATGTATCCAACAGATGCTAAAAGTCATTAATTATTAAAGAAATGCAAATAAAAATTACAATGGGCTATCACTTAATATCTTCAAGGATGTCTATAATAAATAATAAGTATTGATAATGATGTGCAGAAACGGAAACCTTCGTTTTTGGTAGTAATGCAAAATGGTGCCACCACTTCAGAAAACTGCTGTCAGTTACTCAAGATGTTCAGCATGAATTTACTCATGATAAGGAAATTCTCCTTTTAGAGAACTGAAAACGACTACTCAAAACTTGTACAGGAATGTTAATAAAAGTATTATTCTAATAGGCCCAGAGTAGAAATAACCCGAATGTCTACCAGTGGACAACTGGATAAAATACATGTAGCTTGTTAGCAATACAAAGGCGTGAAGTACTGATAAATGTCATAATATGAATGAACTTTGAAGACATTAAGTATAATAAAACCATAATAAGAGATCATGCATTACATAAATTTTTATATAAAATGGCATTTATGTGAAATGGAGCCAGAAAGTAACTCATGGCTACCAAAGCTGGTAGAGGGAATAGTGGACTGGTATGACTCCTTATTAGTATATAGTTTCTTTCTGAGGTAATGAAAGTGTTGTGAACTTAAATTGCAGTCATGAATATACAAATCTATGAATATAGCAAAATCATGAAACTGTGCCCATTAAGTAGGTGAATTTCACGGTAAAAATTATATCTCAATAAGCACATTAAAAAACAAAAGAAAATTTAGGAATTCCATGTAGGAAGGCAGCCTAGTGGAGATCCCAATCTCAGCTCATGAGAGAACAAATGTATTTCTTCTATCTTCTCTTGGTTAGTCTTCTTAGCACCCCAAAACGGAGCTGGCACTCTTTGTAGTTCTTCATTATCTGTCGAACATGTTCATGAAGATCTAGTGGAGATCTTCTCTCCAGAAAACATGAGTGCACATGCTAATGCAGTCCCTTACAATTGTACACATAATTTTAGGGATTTTTAAAATTAATGTAAGAAAATGCTTTTTAGTAAAATATTACTTGGTTAAAATAGTCTAGACCAAGAAATGTCATATGGAAGAGTTGTGAGGTAAAGGAGCATAATAAGGATCCTGATGCAGCTCCGTGTTAAGTAATCTTGTAGTGTTTAACTTACCATTAGATAAGAGTGGGCCAGTCACAAGTTCTCTTAAGGAACATGCTTTAAGAAAGAAGAAATTGGAAATAGTTCAGTAAGGATGGGTAGGACCCCATAAGCTCTTCTCTGATCCATGACTGGCTGTTGACAAGCAGTCTTGTGCAGGCCCAGCATAGGCAACCATAGGTGCTATGGGGTCATGTTTGCAATGGATGTGTCATGCCCTAAGATAGCATTCACAGTCCTTCTATCTTCTCTAGCTCTTACATTCTTTCCCTTCCCTCTTCTGTGATACCTGTGGCGGGGGTGGCAGAAATGCCCTATTTAGGAAGGAACAGTCATTTTCTTTGGCTGTGTACCCAACAGTGAGTCCACCAGGCTTCTATGGATAGCTCCAAATATATGGTCATATAGACAATCCCGGTTAAAATCAGTAGGTCACAAGACAAAACAAAAAGACATGAATGTGGGAAAAGGACTTGGAGAGAGAGAAGAATGACAGGGATGAGAAGCAGATAGATGATAGTTAGGGGTGAGAATAGGCAGGATGCATCCTATACATGCATGAATTTGTCAAGGAACAAATTTAATAATAATAATAATAATAATAATAATAATAATAATAATAATAATAATAATAATAATAATAATAATAATAATAATAATAATAATAATAATAATAATAATAATAATAATAATAATAATAATAATAATAATAATAATAATAATAATAATAATAATAATAATAATAATAATGTGAAAACAAACTACAAAGAGATTATTTTAGGCTATCCTTCCAGGACAGTGGCTGTACTGTAGAGTCTCTGGGGAGTGTTTAAACATTTCAATACCTAGGTTGCACTCAAGTCAATTAAATCACAATCTGAAGTCAGAAACCAGGATCTACATTCTTTCAAGTTTTTCAAATGATTAAACTATGGGGGCAAGGCTTGAGAATCACTGTTGTGATGTTCGTTAATATTACCTAGAAAACTTGCTCATCACACAGGATTCTGATTCGGATGTTTGCCCTGTCCCACTGATGGCTCATGGCTTCTAAGCGAGTTCAGTGTACATGCTGTTCTGACTGTACTTCAAGAGACAGCTTCACAAATGAAGGACGAAAGTCATTGGCTTAGTTAAGAGCTAAAAACTGAGATGATAGTTGTTAGGTTAAAAGAGAGATTCTTGCTGTATGGATTCTAGACCAGCCATAATCAACATCATCTTAGAATTTGTTGGAAATACAATTGGGGGCCCTGACCCAGAAAATTTGAGTTTAGTGGTGATTCTAGCAATTGGTGTTTTAAATAAGCCTTCCAACATGACTATGATATATGCTGAAGTTTGAAAACCATTAGAAATACTTGTAGCATTAATTATACAAGCATTTAAAATAGACTAACTAGTATTGGGGGTTATATAGTATTCAGCTTACTGATACTTAGCTCTACAGATAATGGTGCTATATTGTCTTGAAATTAGATATATTCTATTAAACGTATTCTGACCTCATCCCCTCAATGGCTAAAAACAGCAAAATTGGAACTGTGATATTTTTGAGGAAGGAAAGAAGATAACACTGAACAAGGGGTTCCCCAGGGACAAATCTTTGGTACAGCTATATTCACACTGAATTTTTTTTTTTCTTGGTGGGGAAGATACTCCTCTGAGTTACATTTAAGCTTAAAATAGGTTGATTGAAAACAGTAGAGGCTCTGTCTTTGTATTTGGTTTGAGAGAGGACAGTGGTGCTACAACTGGTGGCATATTTATCAACAGTTAAAAACCAGATAATTCTCTCTAGTAATTATGCCCTCCATAGAAAGAAAGATAAACACATCCCGGTGGTATGGGCTGGGCTCAGTTGCCAGGGGACTTTAATGAGTGACGGTTTAAGGACATGACTTCCCAGGGTGGCTCAGACTAGTGGGATCCAAAAACAATGGTTGCTGATGACTGGACACACAACTCCCCCAACCTAAGCAGAGTTATGTAGGTGTCTTCCTATTTTATAAGTTCGTTGGCATCCTGAATTGGTGGCTACTAACATAAACTTAAATGTATGTGTTGAATTGTATTAGTGAGAAAATATCTTCCCCAGTAAGACATTTGTCCTAGCTGATTCAGACTCTGTGCTGAGGGGTACATTCTTATTTTCAGAGAATATATCCCTTTCTTAGATTGATTCCCCCCCTAGTACAGACACAAACTCTGGTCTTCCATCAAGCAGGAAATCAGGAAAATAAGTAAGTCTATGAATATGCATTTTGTCTTGATAAATTTGAGAACACATTTTCCCAAAATACGATATACAGAAAGCAATCAAGAATACAGTAGGATTATTCTGTGATATGACAGAATATGATATACTGCTTATTTTGTTCCAACTAAGAGAGAAGATAGCACATGGAATACAGGACTGTGTATGATGGCCAAGACAATAGGACCATGTACGATGGCAAAGACATGAGGACCGTGTATGATGGTCAAGACATGAGGTCTTGCCCCTGTCTAGATGCACAGCAGTCGAACAGACAATTTGGGGTTCTGGATAGAAGCTCCACTTTGAACTGAGATCAGGTGGATAGAGCTGTGTCTTTCACACCGCTGTCCCTCCACAGTCCCAGCCTGGTTAGTTAGCTAGGAGTCATGGACAGTTTTTCTTCCTTCCAGCAATTCATTCCTATAGGTCCCTCTTTCTTGCAAGTTTCTATTTACCTTCTGTAATAAAATTCGCTTACATTTCAAACTCCTCATGGAATGCTGTCTTCACTTCCTGGTCTTCAGTGAACACTAATTCCCCCCTCAAAGGCTCTTTCCCCCTCATTGGTCAAATCCTGAATGAAGCTAGCTCATTCTCCCATTCTCCCAAGTCATCTTGAAGCAGATTCTGGCTGTCCATGGTCCAGCAGTGAAGCCCTCTCTATCCTCCCTGTCCTCCTTCCATTGCTGTGCTTAGCCAACTCTGAGGGCACTATGTCTCATTTAAGGAGGACATTGATATGTGGGCCACAGTGTCTTTTAACTCAGCTCTGAAGTTATGGTGCAGGATTTCAGTGGTCTCCAGTCATCGGCCTTGGATGCTGTGGCTGGGGATGATGAGATCTACTTGAATTATCAAACAAGACTAGATCTTTCGTATGTCCATGGGCATACTTCGGTTTGCCCAGAATGCTGCTCTTCCCTTATCCACCTACCTGAGCCTCACTCTGTCTTCAGGGTCACTCAAGTCTCAAGTCCTCTGGGATGCCTGCTGTTCATGTTTCCCAGCAGTGCTGGGCACAGGCCTTTACAGCAGTATTTACCGTTGAAGCTCACAATATAGTCTTCTTGGTACTTAATAATTCAACATAACTTATTGAGCTCTTGAATTGTCCTGGGCAATGTAGAACTTCACTTTGGGTAAATGATTCTGTTTTTATCATTGGGCAAAATTAGCTTTACTGGTAGACAATTTCTCTCGCCTTTGCTAAACTGTTTTTGAAAAACAGAAGTCTAGTTTTTAAATAATCATCACCAAATGGTGCCTCTCCCACTGGGTTTCATGTCTAACCAAATGGCTTTCCATTAACTACCCCAACCCCCTTATAAGCCTTTGTCTTAAATCTAGAGAGCATAGTACCTGCCCAATGTCCATTGAAGTTTTGAAAGGCACATATGTCAACCTATTACCAAAATAAAATCAGTAGTTCTGATATTTTAGTGTACATTCAAATTGCCTTCAGGGGTTGAGGGTGGGGATGGATGTTTAAAAAAAAGGAAACTTAAGGGCCAAGGAGATGATTCAGGTGGTAAAATGCTTGCTATATAAGTATGAGTACCTGAGTTTGGATTTTTCTGCATGAACATAAATGCAGGACACATGTGGTGGGCCACCTGTAATCCCAGCACTGGATTACACTGAAAGAAGATCCTGGAGCAAGCTAGCTGGCTGGCTGAGCTGAACTTGGCATCTCTACCCACACAAGAGACATCATGACTCAATATATAAGGGGGAGTGTGATCGAGGAAGATACCCAACAGCAACCTCTGGTCATCACACACAGATGCTTGCATACCCTCACATACGAGTGTACCCCTATACATACCAAAACATATGCACATCATACATATGAACAAACACTAAAAGAATAAATAAATAAATAAATTTTAAAGACGACTCAGTGTCTGTCCTGGAAGTTGTGGTTTCTTCAGACCGAGCAGAGTCTAGACAGCTCCACATTAACAGGGTACCCAGTGGTGTGCTAGCTAGTCTGTGTACTGAGATGCCCCACTGTCTGCAGGGCTTACCTCTATGCTTGTACACATCATCAGTAAGAAAACATCTATAGAAGAGTCCTTTTGGGGTTGTTACCTGCCAGCAGACCCTTAGCTTGAAGATAGTACTGACCCAGGAACAAACTAAAAACATTTCTACTTCCTACTGAATTTAATTCAGAGAGGAGTTACTAAATATACATTTATGAGCTTTCTTTTGTTAAAATGAAAAATTCACCCATTCTCTTTATGCATATACGTATAACCACAAAATTCATGTATTTATTAATATGATATTTTGCTTTGTTTTATTTTTCCTTAGCTATCAAGAAACAAAGTCAACTTTCAGTGCTCAAATGAAAACACAAGCATGGAATTACCTAGCCTAGACTCCCAAGAGTGAGTCAGCATAGGCAGGACAGTAATAAGAGCTAATAGTTACTGAACAGTTCTTATAGGCTAGGTGCCATGCTCCATTAGTTCATTTACCCCTTTAAAATAACTATAAACATACATGCATGCCCTTATTTCACATGCACAGAAACTGAAGGAAACACCTCCATATCAGCCCAGCATGGTGTGATGGCATAAACACACAGGACAGAATGGGCTGCTGCATGCACAATCGAATGCGGGTGGGATGGATTCTAGGTGGAATTCCACTGAAAGCAAATATTAAGACCATCTGTCCCCAAATGTCAGCGTACCACTTTTAGATTGTTGATAGGCTTATCCTGAAACCGGCACATATGCCTTGAAGCTATGAAATCCACAGGGCCCTACCTCATCACAGAATGTGGTCAGGCTAGAAAGTCACACCTATGAAGCAGGAGGTCATGTAGAATGGGGCCCTAATGTCACTCAGGTGACTTGGTTGCAACTTTGTTTAGGGCAGGAGGATGCGTTACTCAGAGACATTCATTGGAAGGTGGCACAATGTATTCTCTTAAGAACTTACAGAAATGTGAATATCTCAAAACCCAGAGTCATGCCAGTTTAAGTAAAATTTTTAGCTTCTTAATAAAATTCTAGCTTTTGGTGATCTTATGGACTAGAATCCATAGGCTAATTATTTAGGCAGGTTATTTGTGTTTCACAAACTTCTACCTTTGCATGCCGATTTCTCCAGAGACTTGAGCAGGTTGTCAGCACTCGAGATATTAGAATTAAAATATGATCTCCTTCTTTTGCAACAGCAATTTTATTCTACAATCAACGCCACAACTTTCATAGGTAATGGATTTTGTTGGTACGCATTCATTTGCTACGGAGAAAAATCACTGCTTAAATCAGGTTGCTTTAAAGAGGGCGGACTAAAGCGAGCATGATGGTATTCTTGTCAAAGGTAGCTCATATTCCAACTGACATATTACATTCTGGTGCTGACAGTTGAAGGCTAGAGTTTTGATTAATCCATTTTCTTCTCGTTATAAACACAGTCTCTCTTCCCTGAAGGTTCCAGCAACCACTCCAGCAAGTGTTGGGCCTTGACAGAACAATGCATATACTTTGGTGGCCATGGTGAATACAAAAGAGAAAGGGCTGGTTTTGTTTTCTGAATCTCCTTGGGCCTTGTTGAAAGGGGCTCATTTGTGAATATATGTGTTTCGAGCTCAAGGCTGTATTTTGTTTTTCTTTTCCATTTAAGGAGTGGTAGAGAAAAGGAACAGGTGTGCAGTTAACCCCACGCCTGACAGACACTTGCTGATGAGTCATTTCAAAATCCACAGTGAGGTGGCACCCAATTTAAGGACTGCATGATAGGGGACAGGGGGGGAATAGAGGGAGTATCTCCTGTGGTCTGTCTCTGTGGACTGCAGAAATCAGAATCTGTAGATGAACCCTGCTCTCTGAACTCCACCGGCTACACTATTAAAGGCACTTGGAAGCTTATTCTCTGGATGGCTGTTGACAGGCACCACTGTTTCAGACCCTGAGATTTTGTAATAGGTGGAAGAATCTCAAATTAGCTGGTGGCCACTTTGGTACTCAACATCAAATATAACTGGGAAGAAGGGGACGAGGAGGTGATGCGCTCAGTAAGAACTGACCTCATGCAATAGGTCGGTAATGGGTTTTTGTGTGTGTGTGTTCTTGTGTGTGAACACGTGTGTGTAGCTGCACACACACATGAATGTACGTGCATGTAGAGGCCAGATTCAATGCCTAGTGTTTTCTACTATCACTGTCCTCCCTCCCTCTCCACTCTCTCTTTTCTTTCATCCCTTCCTCCCTCCCTTTCTACCTCCTTTCCTTCCTTATTCTTTCCTTTCTTCTGAGACAGGCTCTCTCACTGAACTTGAGCTTATTGATTGGCTAGACTAGCTGGCCAGCAAGTCCCAGAGACCCTCCTGTCTCTGCCTCCCCCAATGCCTGTGCTGGGATTCCAGGTTTACATTTATGTAGGTACTGGGAATCCAAACCCAGGTTCTCATGCTTGAGCAACCAGCAGTTTACCAACGCAGCCATCTCCTTTTTATGATAGGTTCTGCTGGTTTCCCAAACTTAATTGAACATGTGGTCTGACAATAGAAATCACTTTCGAAATGGCTGTTTTCTTCAAGTCCAGGACTTAGGTACACCGTCTTATAGCCCCCAGTTGAGGTAAAGTATTACCAATACTAGATGGATCTGTGTATGTAAATATGAGGTTGTTCTCAGTAGAAAGTGTTTCCTTGAGGTCTGGGGCTTTACACTTATTTCTCTGAGTTACTAGCCTGGTGTATCTTAACACAATAGAGTTTAATGTGCACACAAATTTACTGGAGTGCTTGGAAAAGTACAAGTTGCTGGGCCCCTCCTCATGAATTTCTGATTCAGTAGGTGTGGGATGGTCCTAGATTCCCAGGTGGTATTTTTGCTCTTGGTCCAGGGACCAAGTTTGAGAATGACATTCTGAGACTGCGGGCGAGGGGACACTTTGCTCAGCCATCAGAAACATGGTTGATTTGAGCACCATATTACCTAGCCCTATATTACCTAGGTTGTTTAGATGTTTACTCTTGAGCAAGAAAGATATGCATTTATTGAGGAATTATTATGTGCTGGATAATTCATCCATTATCTCATTTAGTGTTCAGGTAATTTTATGTGCACAGCCCAGTCAAAAGAATGGAAGTTCAGAGAGGTCATTTCACTTAATTAAGTTCATGAAGGCAATACTCTGAGCCTGAGATTTTACCTGCCTTTGCTCCAAATTTCAGGACTTTCCATGACATCTGGGCTTCTCTTTTGATTAACTTACCTCTGTCTTTACAAACGGGATTTTTAAAGAGCCAGAGAAAGAGGAGCAAGGCTAAATAAAGGTGTGAATCTCAGTTGACTCTTCACACCATTCATTCACTTGTTTTAGGGAAGAGTAAGTTCAAATTTGGGGTGACACATCACAGGCATATTAGATTACCTTGTTTCTGTCAGTGACACTGGGAACTTGGTCTGAATCCTCATGGTTACTCCCCTCCCTCACACTGATCTTGACTCTAATCTCATCTTAGTAACAGAGACGTCACTTCTAGCGTTTGAATAGGAGCTTATCTTCAAATGTCCCTGGTGGATCTTCCCATTAATGACTGTTTCTTCCCCATGCCTTCCTATGGTAGTGTCATTCAAGACGAGCAAACCCCATGGCCTGACTCACTTACCCCACCTATCTCACAAGCCCTAATGTGATTTTTCCCAAAGAACAGGAAAGGTGATTTTATCACTTTCATGGTCCATGTGAATCACAGTAGTCTAGATCAGCCATGTTGCAGAGTGGTAAGCTCATTCCACACAGAGACAGGGGCATAAATTCTGTTCAAGGCCTTGCACACTGTGGTTGTATAATTTTAGAAAACTGCAGTAGGAGGAGGAAGGCAGTAGAACTGACGTGGAGAATAGAGTTTAAATCCTGATGACGTATTTATTGAGGCCCTATGAGAAGAACAATCCTTTGCAGGTTTCTTCTCAGATTATCCAGATTCTGTCCCCATGCCTCATTCAATAAACTTTCATGAAGATATTTTCTGTCTTAATTTCCAATAAATACAGGGAAGTGGGACTCTTTTCTCCTCAGGGTGAGTTTAATTTTTCCATACATTATAATGCAAAGTCATAGACTAAATAAACCAAGAGCCATTTTTCCCCCTTAAACTGAACAGATTAGTGTACTTCCCTTTATCCTTCCGTCTTGTCCACGGAAAAGAATAAATGAGGCTTTTAAAAGCGTATTTTGAGACTGATAACAACACGAGAGAATAAACACCCCAGCATCTATTGTCATTAGGAGGAATATTTTCCCTCCGTTTACTAAACATGTAGTATTCAGCTTATTTTGGCTTAGTTCTAGGTAATAGTTATATTGTGTATATAAATAATATTTACTTTCTTTGTGTATATTTTAATAAACAATGTATGTATATTATGCACTCATTAGAGTAAATGTTGGAATCAATTTTTTAAAAAAAAGAAAAAGTAAAAACAAGGAGTTCAACATTCATCTGTGCCCCTGGTTCATTCCCTGGGCTCAGTATAGTGCCCTCATGAGTTCAGACTAAGTTCATTACACAGAGGAGAGAGAGGGAACCCTATAAGTTTTTCTTGTGAAATATTAGCATGATTTTATCTTCATTCTCCAGCTGTCCTCTAATTTGTCCAGCCAAGCTAGGACATAAAGTAAGGTAATCCAGATAAACAGCACTTGGCATATTTAAAGTAAATGTCAAACCAGGTTAGTCTGTGGAGTTCTGCCTTTTCCCCATTCATAGAATGCCCATGGGAAATAACCAATGTTCCTTCTTCAAAAATATAGGACTATGGGACTTGAATTTTCAATGGCTGCCAATTCCATCAGTATTAAATCTGATGTGCTCACTGCAAAGATAACTCGGGAACCTCAGCTGCCTCTCTGTGTACTTGCTAATTGTAATAGTGAGCAGTTTCCTTCCAAGAAGGAAATGGAGAGGTCCATTGAATGAGCAAGGAGCAAGGCAATCTTGAATGAAGAACTGTATTTTATTCTTAAGGATGAGGAAAGTGTCACTTAAAACATGATTGGAAAGTGTCACTTGAAACAGGCTTGGGTTAACTTTCATAATTGTGATCCACGCATTAGCTATATAATTGCATATCTCCGTTTAAACATTTCGTTTGCAACCACTTTGGCTTGCCCTTTTTTTAGCCTCCTTGGGCAGCTTGGGTCCTTGACTTGGGCCACATCTGCATGGCAGGATGGACCTCACAGTGGTGCTTATAAGTGCACCTAGGTTGACAAATACGATGGGTTAATAACTCAGCTTGAGGACTGAAGTCACTGCAAACACCTTGCCTCCAGTTTCAACCAACCTCTATTCTTCTTGCCCTTGATCAGCTTTCCTTTCTGTTCTGCTCAGTAGCCATTCCAGAACTGTCTTTTTCTCCCCTATCCTTTTACCAAACTCCTGTTTTCTTTGAATGACAGATGCTAAGAGTCCTGCCTGGTTCAGAGCAGAGAGCAGGGGGCAGGTCTACAGTGGGAAATCTGTCACCTTCTTACCTGTCCTTGCCTTTTAAATATTATTTTTTGGGGTTGGGGATTTAGCTCAGTGGTAGAGCACTTGCATAGCAAGCACAAGGCCCTGGGTTCTGTCATTAGCTCTGGAAAAAAAAAATTCAATTTATTTTCATTTTATGTGTTTCAATGTTTTGCTTCCATGTATGTAAGTGCACTCGAGTCATGTATTATCTGTGGAGGCCAGAAGAGGGCATCAGATCCCCTGGAACTGGAGTTGAGGACAGTTGTTAGCTGCCGTGTGGGGGCTGGGAACCAAACCAGAGTCCTTTGCAAGAGCAACACATACTCTTAACTGCTAAGTCATCTCTGTAGGCCCTCCCTGTTCTTTTTTTAAATCTAGTCTGACTGAAACTACATACCCACGCCTCCCAGGTCTCTCCTGAATGCAACTTTGCTTTTCCTTCCTTACCATGAAACCCCAAAGGGTAACTTTGGCTTGATATGGTAGTTTTGCGCCACTGTAACCTTTGAACTTGAAGATTTTTCTTCATTTTCCCATTTGAAGTTCAGTACTCCTTGGGTTCACTTCCCACTCACTCTAGGCTCCTTCTGCTCCCATAAGTTCTATTTTCCCTCAGCTGTCACTTCTCAGCTTCAGTATCAAGACTGCTGAACCAATTCTGAGCTTCGATGATGGAAAGTTCACATGATCTTCTTTAGAAGAACTTCTTTCTCTAGGTGCAAAGACAGTTGTACACACACACACACACACACACACACACACATACACACATACTAAAATGAAGATTGAAAAAGGGTGTCCGTGGTGCTCAAAGCTCCACCATCTCTAGATACCATTTTTCCCCTCCCATTTATGATCCTTGATAGGTCAATTGCCCATTTCTTCCTTTCAGAGTTTTACCTCATGTAGTATGATTATAGTTCCTTCTCTATGACTTATAAACACACCAAAATATCCATTTGTGATTTCCAGATTTTACCCCCAAGTGCCTCTGTTTCCACTCATAGCCAGTTTTTCATTAAAAGAATATGAACTTTTATCTCCACTTCCTTTCTTCCCTCTTCAGCCCCACTGTGGTCAGGCTTCTCCAAGATGTATGTTAAAGTGGTCTGAAGTGGGCCATCACTGGCCTCCAGAACTAAATTCAATAAACACCACACTAGACTCAGCAGCAGTCATTGGCCTGCTGATTGACTTGAATATGCTGCTTGGACCCTTGTCTCCCACGGTATTACCCATGGCTCTCCTTGTAACTTCTCAGTCTGCTTCCTGGCTTCTTTTCCTCTGCCCTGATCTTATACGCACTGGAATTCTCCATCACTCTGTTCTTTCCAATACACCATCTTGCACAAGGTAACCTAATTGACTTCCAAGCTTCCAGGTACCATTTTATTCCAACATTTCCATTTTTCCCTCTGGACTACTGCTCTCCTGAGCATCTGACAACTTACCTGCATAGCCCCAGAAGCCTGTGACATTTAACATATCCAGACTAAGATAATCCATTTTTCTCCTCTACTTTTCACCAAGTCAGTGACTTTAATTTTGGCCAGTCACTGGAATCACTTAGGAAACTTTTAAAAATGTGGATATTTGGATTCCCTTCTCTCCAGATTTGTGGTAGCTGGTCTGGGATATATCTAAACTTTAGAATTTCAACCCACCAAGGTGATTCAAATATGCTGTCAAGTCAAGAACCATTTGCAATATTGTTTTTGAGTATCTTTGCATCAGCTCTGTGACAAAACAACAAAACAAAACAAAAACAAACAAAAAACCCAAGACAGCTTCTACACATGATGTGGGACACCTATATAAGTTATCACCAAAGCAAGACTCAAGACTCGAAGTGGAGGAGAACTAAGGAAGGAGGATGGGAAAGGAGAAGGTCTGAAGGAGGAAGACAGAGGGAGTCATTGGCTCTAGAAGCTCATTGGACCATGCAGAGCACTTACTTACTATAAGGCTGCTTACTATAAGGCTGCTACCTCCTTCCTATGTGCCTCTAACCTACAGTTACCTGGAACACTCTGCTCACTCCTGGGATGAGTGTATTGTAAGAAGTTCTAGAATTTTCTGACAGTCCATGTACATCAGTACATATAATGTCCAGAAGGAGTCATTACATATACTGGTAATGAAGACCCCAGGAACCAGCTTTCCCCAGTTGAGTAAGACTCTTGGACACAGCTTCTTCGGCTGGTTTCCTTTCTTCTATAGGATTTCCTTCTTCCATAGATACACACAGCCCACCTCTCTTAACACCATACACATGAGATGCTATAGCAAGGAAAAAGCTGGGCATGCCGAGGAACAATTTTTCACACACCAAGTCCTCCTGAATAGATACTTCTCTAGAATAAAGAAATCTCTCTACCCCCCATTCTGCTATGTTCTGTGAGCCTTAGTTGTAGGGGTTCCACTGTAGATGTCTCACTTAGGGATGGGCTCACAGACACTTATTCTCTGTGTGTGACCAGTTGTGGAACTTGTAATAGTCTCCATCTGTTGCAAAAAGAAGCTCCTTTGATAAGCAGTGAGAGGTACACTTGTCTGTAAATATAAGGATACTTATTTAGTACATAGCAAGAAATTATGTTTAGATGGCTAAGAAACATCTTAAAAAGTATACAACATCATTAGTAATTAGGGAACTGCGAATTAAAACCACCTGAAGATTTCATCTTACCCTAGTCAGACTAAGATCAAGAGAACAAATGATACTAAATGTTGTCGAGGATGTGGAGAAGGGGAATGCTCATTGTGGTGGGATTGCAAACTGCTGCAACCCCTATGGAAAGCAGTGTGGAGAACTCTTAAAAATCTAAAAATGAACCTACCATATGACCCAGTTATACCACTCCTTGGCATATACTCCAAGGGCAATCCTATTGCAGAGATAAATGTACAACCATGTTTGTTGCTGCTCTTTTCACAATGGCTAAGAGATGGAAGCAACCTAAGTGCCCCTCAACTGACAAGTGGTTAACAAAAATGTGGTACACTTACACAATGGAGTTCTACTCAGCAGTAAAGAAAGATGAAATTATGAAATTTTCAGGTAAATGGATGGATCTAGAAACTGTTAATACTTAAATGAAGTAACACAGACTCAGGAAAACAAAAGACGTATGTTCTCCCTCATTTGTGGATCTTTATAAGTGAGTACTAAATCTTTATAAGTGAGTACATATTAACTGCAAGAACCAGGAAAACGGAAGGGAACCAGGGAGGTAAAGGTAAAGAAGGAACCCAAGAGAGAAGAATAGTAGGAGACAGGTGTCACTAATGGAGAAATGTGTAAAAAGGGGGCAGTTAGATGGGAGGGGGAGAAGGAGGCTATATAAAGAACTATGGGAATAAATAGGAAGAAGGAGCTCAAGAGAGGTGGGGCCATAGCAGACAGATATTATCAAGGGAGAAATGATTAGTCCAAAACCTACATACAATATCTCTCCATGAGTCCACTAGTATAGCTAAAGACTACATAACAAGAAACAATGCCAGACAGGAGAAACTTTCCTTTGAGTGTTTGGCTAGGGTAGTCCAAGAGACTCCTAAAATTACCAGGCTATTGCCACAGTCCTTGATTGCCTCCCAGAACTTGATGGTAAGACCCTATTGCTGAAGACAGGACACAGGACTCAGAGCAATGGATCTGGAACTGACCTGGAAGCCACCTCCCTGAAGGCTGGCTCTCACAGTTTTGGAGAGACTATGCAAGCTGGTAAGGAAGAACATCAATCGATAGTCCAACTCTAGAATTATTGGCAGCTGATTACTGCTGGGTGAGGAAGAGCTGATCTTCTTAAAGGGAGGGACTCTAGATAGGCTGACTAGATCTCAGTGGATGAACTTGCACTGAGGGACATCTGGGACACTAACTTTACATGACAGGCCTTAACACAAATGACAGAAGGTATGAACTCCGGGGGGGGAGCTATGGGAGGGTGGCAAAGAGGAAGGGGGTATAAAGATGATTTCCTGTATTTCTGTATGAAAAACACAAAGACTCAATAAGAAATAAAAAAAATATAAAAAAAAGAAATCATGCTTGTCTAAGGATATGATAGATGAAGGTTTTTCTCTAGGATCTGTCCGACCATGTGTATTTGACTACACAGTACCAAATGCCACGAGTTTGCAGTACCACATGCGAGTTCCCTCTCATTAAGGGGCTTTTAGGTCCAATTAGACAGCTTTTAATTACCTCCAAGATAAAAGTGTCACCACTAATTCATTGTCTGTTTGAAGTTTACTATCAAGTTATTCTAACATGTGAAACAACTACAAGTAGATTTGGAAATTTCAGCCTAAGATAAAAATGGCACATCAAAACATTTCAGATTTGAATAAGCCAATGCTTATGTGTTTGTCTCTCATGTCCAAATTTTGATGGATCTTTAGCTGCATAAATTCTTACAGAGCTAATACATCATTTATTTTCATGAACTCAATAGTCGGAGAATAATATGGTCAAGATGAGAAATGATTCTAAAGTATACAGGCTCAGCAACCTAGGAATTGATCAAAATTATGGATGGAGGCACAAGGTGTAAGAGACTTTAAACTTTTTAAACTGTTGCCCAATCCCTTCATGCTACGATTATGAAATCATTTACAATCAGCAGGTCAATTGAACTTTTTTTGATAATTGTGCACAACTTATAGAAGCATATACCTTTACTGATTAAATGCAATGATGAGTGGGTATTATGGGTTATTATTAACACTAAATAAAAATAAATTAATGAGTCAATAAAAATTTAAAGTTAAATCATATTAAAAATAAAAGGAAATACTCAAATATTGCATATAGTTTGCTGTGCCTACACTCTTGTAGTTATTAGACTCTACAGCATCTCTCAACTCTCACCAGTGATGCTTCCTTATGCAACAGAGGGTGATTAACACAGAAAGCCAAAAATGGTCAAAATGTAGACAATAAGAGACTACTGTGTGTGTTCCTAGGTAGGATTCCTATATTAAAACTCTGCCACCCAAGGCTCAGGGACCATTGAGGAAGAGGGGGCAGAAAAACTGTCAGAACCAGGGGTCACAAGGAAAACAGTTTTCCAGGCACCTGGGAACTTGCTCATATAAACTCACAGCAATAATGACAGCAAGTAGAAGACCCATAGAAACTCAAACCAGACAACAACCCAGCGTAGAACTAGGGAAATGGTAGAAAGCCCCAACTTTAGCTGAGGGACTATCAATAGCTGATCACCGACAGATGAGGGAGTGATGGGTTTGAGGAGGAAGCTGCCTCTTCAGGGATACCATAGGAATGAGCTGTTCCTCTGGGTTTCCTCTGTTGTTCTGGGCAGGCTCTTTCTTCTGGGTTGGATCACTTCAAACACTGGGCTGCCCTTTCTTGACCTTATGGCTCATGGGCTTCACAGCTTGTGAGAAATTCTTGTCTCTGCTCCCATGAAGGTCATGCTTGAGGTTGCAGGGGCTCAGACACTGCTCCATGCTAACCTTTGTGCTGTCCAGGTGCATGTACAACATCAGGTTCCCTCTGGAGGGGGCCTAGCCACGAGTAAGGAAGGCCTTAGAAGTGCGGTCATCAAAAGCAGGAGGCATGCCATTAGAAGGGCCTGGAGCTGGCTCAGCTCCCTGGTCTTCATTTAAAATTTCAGTTCATTAAGCAGCTGATTCTTTTTTCAATGTATATTTTTAATTGCATTTTCATGCCTCCCGTACAAAACATTTTAATAATCTTTGTAGTTCCTCCCTGATCTGTATCCTCCCTTGATAATGCCTCCACCAGATTTCATGAATTATGTTATATATGTTAAGGTCTATTGAGTCAAATTTGTGTACCTAGTCCCACAGTGCAAGTTTATTCACTGGAGTCTAGCCAGTCTATTCTAGAGTCACTCCCTTAAAGAAGATCTACTCTCCCTCACCCAGCAGTAATCAGCTGCCAATGGTTCTCCAGCTAAGGTTGGGGCCTGCTGCCCATTTTCCCGGTTCTATGCTGGGTTTTTGTCTGCTTGAGTTTGCATGGGTCTTACACATGTCTACACCATCAATGTAAGTTCATGTGAGCAAGTTCCCAGAGGCCTGGAGGAATCTGTTTCCTTATGTTCATGCACCAACCCTACTCTTACAGTCTTTTCACTATGTCTTCTGCAGCGATCCCTGAGCCGCGGGTGGGTGAGGCTTAGTACAGCAGTCCTATCCAGGGATAGGCTCTCTGTAGTCTCTTATTCGCTACACCTTGGCCAATTGTGGCCTTCTGTGTATATCACAGTCTGTTGCATGCGGAAGCTTTGCTGGTGAGAGTTGAGGGATGCATTAGTATTCTCTCTACTCCATTTCACTATGTTCCACGAGTCTTAAGTGTTGAGGTTTCATTATAGATGTGTCACTTAGGGCTGGGCATCTCTCAGGCACTTATTCTGTGTGTGACCAGTTGTGGAGCTCTGTAATACTCTCCATCCTTTGCAAAAGAAGCTTCTTTGATGAGTGGTGAATGGTATACTTGTCTCTAAATATAAGGATCCATATTTCAAAAAATATCAACTCTCCTTCTCCCAACCGTTATCAGTTGCCTATAGTTCCTTGGCTAAGATTGGGGCCTGCTGTCTGTTTTCTCAGTTCTATGCTGGGCTTTTGTCTGGTTGTGTCTGCATAGGTCTTGTGCATGCTGTCACCCTTGCTGCACAAGTTCATGTGAGAAAGATCCCAGAGGCCTGGAAGACTGTTTCCTTATGTTCATGCCTCGACCCTGGCTCTTACAATCTTTCCTCCCCCTCTTTTTCAATGGTCCCTGAACCATGAGTATATGAGATTTAATACAGGAGTCTTATCCAGGGACACACAGTCTGCAGTCTCTTATGCTCTACACCTTGGTCAGTTGTGGCCTTCTGCATTCCTCACACTCTGTTGCATGAGGAAGCTTCACTGGTGAGAATTGAAGGATGTGCTAATATTCTCTCTACCCTGTATTCTGCTATATTCTATAAGCCTTAGGTGTAGAGGTTCCACTGTAGATGTACCACTTAGAGCTGGGCATCTCTCAGGCACATATTCTCCGTGTGTGACTAATAGAACTCTGTAACAGCCTTCACCTGTTGCAAAAAGAAGCTTCTTTGATGAGTGGTGAATGGTATACTTGTCTCTAAATATAAGGATCCATATTCGGTATATGGCAAAAAATTACATTTGCCCAAGATACAACAGAAGTAGGATTTTCTTTAGTATCTATGACCTCTCCAGCCACGAGGCAGCTGAGTTTTAAAGTCTAATGACTTAAGATTTGGGGAAATTATAGGTCCACGGGGGCCTTCCAGTAGGCAGGGTAGCTTCTACTTTGCATTTATTCATACCTGGCACTGGGGAACTTTCCTGCTGGTTGGTTATCACGAGGTTACTAGGCTATGATTGAAGGCCACGGAGCTCCTCTTCCTTGGATATCTTCCCTGGACTAGTTAGATATGGAAATGTTTCTTGAGGCCTCTGCCTGTTCCTGGAACTCAGTCCCTTATCCATTGGCTCAGCTGCAGCTGGCCTTGTGGGACGCTCTGGTCTATCTACTGCCTGCTCCAGACTGTTTCCTGTTGGCTTTTTCTTCAATGCTTTGAATCCATTGCAGGAAAGGCTTTTCATTCTAAGCCAGTTCTTGTCTGCAGAAGCGGTTACCTCTGTGGTCCTGTCCTTCCTTGCTCATAGGTAAGATAACAGGCAGAGGAGCTCTAGGATGGGGACTGAATTTGTTTCTGCCTTATCACTGCAGTAAACAGCAGAGTTTCTTCTGAGAGGCTTAGAGGCCTTAAGACCTGAAATAGGTGGCAGAGGAGAGAGTGGAAATCTTGAAAGGCCTCTGATGGACCTCCTCTGTACTCAAGGTCTCCGTAACTTCCTGAACTTTGAAAGGGAGGCTACTCATCATCCTCACATGAAAATTTTTACTATGTTCTTCCAAAGCCCTTTGTTTGGTAGAACCAAGGAATGAAGTATCCTGAAGGGTGTTCAGGCTGTTGCTTTGCCCTCACCCACCACAGGCGCTAAATCTATTTCATTTGGCTAGGGGGTTTCTCAGATTGAAGCAATGTCACCTTGATGGAATGGCATGATCCAGTGACAAGTGACAGGGATCTGACCTAATGATTTCGTCAATCTTCTAGCTCACGCGTGATTGCTCATATGTCCTTTCAAGGACCTTAGCTCATCCCTGAGGCCCTTGGACCTTCCCCTGACGAATTCTTCCAAGTGACTTTCTAGGTTGTTTCAGAGTCAGATCATAGACATCATTTGGAGCCTCCGCTGGGTTGATCCACAGATGATGGCTTTGGCTACTCTCTGGAGTACATCTCTGTTTCTTCATCACTTCCTCTTTTAGAGGTCGGACCTCTGAGCTCCTCTCCTAGAAGCTTCTGGGTTGGCTCCAAAAAGTGTGTAGGTCTTTGCTGCTCTGGTGCTTAAACAAAGAAATCCATGAGAATTCACCATTGTTTCTTGACTCAGGGAACCCAGGAAGTTCTTTCTGAGGATTCATCAATCAGAGACTCATAGATCCTGCTGGGCAGGCCCTGGTGCTGGTGGATGAGACTCTTCTGAAAGTGGTATTCTGGTTTCTTCTGGAGCTCACTGTTGAGGGGAATCTTCAGGAAGACTGTACATGGGAAAATGGGTCTTAGAGGACTGTCTGACCACCAGAGGCTTGGACCTGGAAGACAGAAATCTTTTTGGGTCTTTTGCAGAAGGTGAATCCCACACACATCTCTCTTGTTTCTGCAATGCGTTATATTCTAGGCAGTGAACATTAGATGGCATGAAGGCTTGTGCTCTGTTGTGGAACACTGTCCTCTGGACGTGACATGGCTTTTGACCTCTTGAACTCCCAGCAGCTGTGAGAGTTCTTTAGGAGACTTAAGATTGAGCCTATTAACATCGTCATGGGCAGGGAGGGTCTCATAAGATCCCATTCCTCTCAAAGGATATACATCTATGGGCAGTTAGCTGTTGTTGGAGGAGAGAGGATGTGCTCACAAGGCCATGTCCTTCCTAAAGGATATATAGGCAATTAAGAGTCGCTGGAGGAAAGACATTTTGGTAGTATAGCCAACTATAAATTGCTCATGCTCTTGTAAGTAACCTCAATTAAGCTCATTGGTTCACTAAGCCAGACTTAGGTAGAAACAGTTCTTTGATCTGTCACTGATGTCCTTTGTGGGGTGAATAGATATTTGTCTCCCCAGAAAAAAAGTTTGTATCACATGTTTCATCCTGGAGTCTATGAAAGTACATCCCAGAGATCCCATGCTAGGGCTCCATGGAGAAGAGATTGAAAACTGAGGCTGGGCCTCATACTGGGCAGGAAGGACATGTGGGGACTGAGATTGGGGCAGGGTTTGGTGCAAGAGCTGAGGCTGGCTGTTAGGGAATGTTTGTGGTGTGCTGATGAAGCGTTACTGAAGATTTTGTTGAATCTGATAAAAGTCGAGAATAGTCACCTGAAGTAGGAAGGCGGGGCTCAGGGATTTTCTGGGTAGAGATGTGAGACCCCAGAACAACTGAATGCATTCTTGCTCTAAATGGTCCTCCTGTTAGGGCAGGTGGTTGGTATGTGTGCCGTCCTCTGGCTTGCCTTTGCTGCTCTCCAAAGGAAGGAGGACTGTGAGTTCTGCTGGTCAGCCAAGGCACTAACAGCCATGAAGAATTACTTCATATTCTGACTTTAGTGGTTTGGAAAAGAGTCTTTTATTTTCCTTGTCCTTTAACATAAGGAAGTCACCCTTTTTCTGACTTATTTCTCAAGCAGTGTCAGGGCACTAGGACTGGAAAAACAAACATTTTGAGGCTCTACAAGGTAGTACCTTCCTCAAGAAAAATCTTCATAGGTGATATCACAATGTGCAAACCTAGAAGGAGACAGTGTGCAGACCTAGACAGAATTCTCAGCACCAGGCTGCTGTTGGAAGGATTCTGCATTGCCCATCTCCTATGATGCCTTTGGTTGTTGGGACATTAGCGGACAACTCATCAGGCTGGCTGCTGAAGAGAGGGGCTTCTGATTGGAGAATCATTTCTGATTCGAGTGATTTCCTGAGGGAGGGAAGACAAGTGGTTGAGGTGGGAAATGGCCCACTGGGAAATTAGAATTTAAGGCAGGTATGTTTACTTACTATTGAGTTTTAGGAGTTCTTTATGTATTCAGATATATGAATTGCAAATATTTACTCAGTTTGAGGCTTGTCTTTGTATTCTCTTAACATCTTTTGCAGGATAAAAGTTAGTATTCAATTATTTACTGTATTAATATTGTGCATGTGCATGTGTCATGGTGCACATGTGGTCAGGGGACAACTCTCTGGGTCAGTTATTTCCTTCCACCTTTACATAGGTTCTGCAGATTGGTCATCATGCTTACATCATAGGTGGCAAGCACAATTACTCAATGAGCTATCTCAGTGGCCTCGTACTAAAGTCCAAATTGTTCTCTTCTCTGGAGAGTCTGAGACTGGCACCAGTCACATCTTGCTGCTGTAGCTGCACCCACATTTGGAGCTGTGTTGCAAGAGAGCAGAGAGGGGTGTCCCATACACCTTTTGTGATCACTGCTGCTTATAGCAGGGGTGATTGTCTCCATGTTACTTTTCTCATTACTGTGATAAATGCCTGATATAAACAACTTAAGGGAGGAAGGATTTATTTTCACTCATGATTTCAGACCATTATGGTGGAAAAGGCATGGCTGAACAGCGCAGCTCACATCACAGCAGCCAGGAAGCAGAGGGAGAGGCACTGCCTGGCTTTCTCATTTCCCCCTGTTTATTCCACCTGCACCACCAGCCTACGGGATGGTTCTGGGCACGTACAGGGGAGTCTTCTTGCTTAGTTGATCTCTGGAAATGTTCTCAGATGTACCCAGAGTTGTGCCTTCTCTATCTCCTTGATGTTTCTAATCCAATCCAGTTACAGTCAAAGATGAACCATCACTGTTCCCTCCCTCAGGGTTGTAGGCACTTGCAGACTCCTGCTTGCAGCTGTGGTGGAACTGCCTAGGAACACTTAGACAACAGACCCACTCATCCTTTCGTACACCTGAGTCAGAGCTCCGGGGTTTCTCCTGTTGTTCCCTTCTGCCCTTGCCCCAAGTCTGCTTCCGGACTTTGATTTGCCTTGATTCTAGGTTACAGAATACCTCAGGAAAATGGGAATACTTCTTTCCATGATGAGCAACACTTTATGTTTGGGTATTTTCTCCTACTTAGTCTGCTACCATTTACTTGGCAGGTTCTTCTAACACAATACAGCACTCATTCACGCATGTTCTATGTGGCTTCTGTATAGTCCCAGTTCCAGGGTGGACTTGATTAGTCTACAGGGAATTCCATCTCAGCCTCTCTCAAGAGGCTGAATTGTCTCAGAGCTTTTTCAAGGTGACCCCCATTCCTGGCATCTTGAGGACAGCTCCTGAAGTCTGGACTCCTCCCAACCAATGGGTATAAAGTTACAGAACTCTGTTCTGTGGTTTTCATAGGTTCAGATAAACAGAAAGGCACTAAAAATACCTTTCTTAATGTGGGTTTTGCTGGGTGACTAGAGATGGTAAACCTTAGAAAGAGCTTCTAAGGCAGAGTTTTGGTGGGCTGGTGATTAATATTCCCTTATATGCATATTTACTGTTACAGTTCTTCAGTGCTCCTGGAAATAGGTTGGGCATAGGAATTGAAAGTTTGATTCTTGCCCTAGTTATGCATTAAGTATGGCGAGAAGTCAATTAGTTCACTGAGCCTGACTTTTCAAGGATAGCCTACTGCACAGGGTTGATAGAGAGTCCAAAATTTCTTACAAATGAGAACATTCTGAATTGGTTTCATTCAAGCTTCAAGTATTTGTTAAATGGTCATCTTGACTAGTCTATAAGCTCCATGAAGGCAGGCACTGTATTTTCTTGGCTTATTAATGTATCGTTCAATGAAGGTTTGTTCAATGGCATTGCTTTAAAAGCAATGTTGTGAAATGATCATTATGGGGTGATGATGTTGCTTATCTCTACATAAATATAGTTTATGTTCATCAACATAAACTCATGGAAATAAACAGAACCAAAAAACTTAAGTCAAATAAAATAGTCATTAAAATTAATTTTATGGGGGTCAGGATTATAGCTCGGGGTAGAGAGGATGCTGGGCATGTGCAAGGCCCTGGGTTTCATCCCTTTCTCCTCTGCCACACATATAACAACAGTCTTGAGAAAAGATAGATTTTCACCATGATGCCTATCAACCAGCATCGTTACTCTATTTACAAATTCAGGTTTGCTATCAAGATATTCTTTAAGAAGAAAATCCAGCAATCTTAAGCAGACTGCATCCTTCCTTAGGCTGTCAGATCAACAGATTCAGAACAGACTCTGTCTTTCAATGCCTAACATTTTGATTCATAGATGAAGGACTAAAAGACTGAGTAAAATGGAAATAATCATCTGAATGTCAAAATTTATTCTATGATATTTTGAAAGAAAGGAAGAAGTAGGGGGACCTCAGGTGTCCTGGCTGTAAGTTCAGTGACTAAAAATAGGGATAATTATCTCATATTTTAGTTCTAAGCCCTTAGCTTTGTATATAAGAGTTTTCCAGAGAAACAGGTCAATAGTACACACACACACACACACACAAACACAGCCCCTGATTTGAAATGATTTAAGAATTTTTTTCACTCTGTTGTGCAAAAGTGATGACACTCATTCAGTGGACTCTCTGGAGCTGCAACTCTTCTTGAGCTAGGGATCAGCTGTAGTAGTACTTGAGGTGTGAGTAGAACTGTGAGCTGCAGTTTTGAGCCAGCAACATAACTACCTCTATGGGGTGATGTGCTGATAAGTTATGATGTAGGCTAGGTGATCTAAATGCACTTTTACGATATTTTCAATTTATGATGACTTTAACAGGATTGTAACTCCAATTACAGGGGAATCTGATACCCTCTTCTGAACTCTGTAGGCATTGCACAATATGAGGGCACTTACATACATGTAGAAAATGCACTCATACACATAAAATAAAAATAAAAATAAAATATTTTTTAAAAATAGAGAGTGATGAATGCCTGCTTCTGTTCAGTAACCTGTCTCCACTTGTACAGTCCAGGATCTCTTCCAGGGAATGGTGTCTCCCACAGTGGGTGGGCCTTTCCACCTCAGTACAATCAAGACCATCACCCACAAGCATGCCCAGAGGCTAAGATAATCTAGATAATCCCTCACAGGTGTGCCCATAAGTGCTGGGATTGAAGGCATGAGTCACCATGCCTGACCAAAATGAGAAGTTTCTAAAAATCATTAATATGAGCTCAGAGATTCATAAATTCTAAGCATGTGCACTACTTTTGATGTACATTCCCAGCCATGTTTTTTTTTAAACTTCATTAATTCAGCATCACCATATCAGAAGAGCTTCCACACAGGTCCCACCCTGCCCTGTATTGGGCGACTCTTCACCAGATCTATTAGAGGAGCAAACTAACATAGAAAGGTTTAGAATATTTAATTTTGCCACAGTTAATTTTTTTCAAAATTAATTAATTTTAAAGTTTTGTAAGCACTCTATGTTTTGAGGGAAAGGATTTTGGAGAAGTTAGCAGAGGCTAAAATAAATAAATTCTCAGTCCTACTCAGTTTACAGA
>NW_008351958.1:2999723-3005565 GCF_000622305.1 Nannospalax galili | reverse complement strand
ATATATATATATATGGAGGTAAAGATCCAGGATGTGCAAGTTACAACCAAGATAATACTCATTTTGGGGGCTGGAGAGATGGCTCAGCAGTTAAGAGCATTGACTAGTTTTGCAGAAGACCTGGGTTCAATTCCCAGCACCTACATGGTGGCTAACAACTGTTCCTAACTCCAGTTCTAGGGGATCCAATGCCTTCTTTTGATCTCCGTGGGTATTGTATGATATGACTCCACATACACACATGCAGGCATGACACAAGTACACTTACACGCAAGCAGGCAATTCACTCATACACATAAAAAATAAAAATAAAATATTTAAAAAAGATAATACTCATTTTAAATGATCATCCATGTGCATTATTAACCCACACTACTCATTTCTTCCAATGTTCCTGCTTACCTTCTGCCTCTTTAAGAATCTTACTAGCTGTGGGTGCCACCCTGCTCTCTACTTTTTATTGTGATTTCACACTTGACCAAAGCAGGGCAGCTGAACAAAACTGTTGATATGGAAATAGCAGCTTTGAAGATAGAAGCACCAGATTGTTCCTCATCAGAAGAGAAACTGCAGCTGCTTTAGAGCAGAAAGGAATGTCTCAATCTATAATTCAATGTTTTTCTAAAAGGAAAAACACATCATCTGGATTTGAGCTTCATACCAAGTAAGAGGATATTATGGCAAGTTTTCAGTGGACCTATTCATTTCCTTTGCTTTTGGGTAAATATTCAATATTCTCTAGAAATATTGCTTATTATAGTTTTAGACTTTGGCTTTGCAGATGCAAAGACTTTTGTTTATGCAGAACGCAAATAATCTCAAATACAGAAACAAGTTCTTTGGAAAGCAGGAAGGTAGTTATGATCCAGTAGTGACTTTAAGAGAATTATCTGTCTATGCTGAAGAACTAAGGGGAGTGAATTCCATTTGATCTCCCTCTATTATAGGACATTGACAATGGTCACAAGGCATTCAACAGAGTTGCTACTCAGAGTGTGTTTGAGAACAACAATTAATTAATTAGCAAGGCTTGTGTACTTGTTAGAAGGTCAGAATCTCAGGCTCTGCCTACCCCACACCTACTAAGTCACAATTTGCATTTTCTCAAGATTCCTCAGATCATTAGGATTGCCATACTTTGTAAAGGAAGTCAGGACAGTCAGTTAAATTAGATTCTCAGATAGGGATGGGTTGTGTTTATGATAAGTGTATCTCAACTGTTATATGTGCCATACTTGTTCTAAAATTTTATTTTTTGTTTTATTGGAATTCAAATTTAACTGGGTGCTTTGTGTCTATCTGGAGTCCAGCAAGTGATCTCTCTGATGTAGTTTGAGAAAGTGCTAGCAAGCAGTGATCTTCAAATGCTAGTGTAGCTTTGTGTGCCAAGTGAGGTCTGCTGAAACACTTTGGGGACGGGGACTTCCCCAGAGGTCCTGATTCTCTGGGTTGCAATGGTAGCAGCAGTTGACATTTCTAGTCCAGTTCCTAGATGATGCTATTGCTACTTATATAGGGAGAATATTTTGAGGACAATAATCCTCAGGTGGCTTTCCATGGTAATCAGCCCGAGTCTTGGAGAAAATACTGACGTTTCACCACAGAAATTCTTTTTTAATTGGCTAGGGTGCAACCTGGGCACACACAATTTTCCAAACCTATTGAGAGATTCTGTGCTTTTTTTTTTCTTTAAGAAACTCAAATATTTTTAGATTTTTTTTTTTTGAGGAATATCCATACTGATTTCCATACTAGCTGGCCTAATTTAAATTCCCACCAGCAAAAACTTAAAATAGAACTATCATATAATCCAGTTACACCACGCATGGGAGTATGCCCAAAGGAATCTAAGTCAGTGTATCACAGAGATACTTGCACATCCATGTTTAATGCTACACTATTCACAATAGCTAAGATAGACTGAGCTTAGGTGTCTGTCAACAGGAGAATGGATAAAAAAACGAGTCAGAGTATACGATGGAGTTTAGTCAGTCTCAAAGAGTGGAATTATGAAATTTTCAAGAAAATAGATGGAAGTGGAGATCAACATACTAAGAAATGCTACTCAGATTCAGAAAAGATAGCATGTTTTCCCTTACTTCATATGACATGAAAGAAGTTAGGCTAAGCGAAGAGGACTGCCCAGAGGGGAAGAAAGGTTGCAGAGGAAGGGAGTGAAAGAGTCAAAGTGCATGATCTACTTGAATGAAAATGTCTTTGTGAACTCATCTCTATGTATAATTAGTATATACCAATGAAAAAATAAGCAGCAATGATGAAAAGAAATTTAGATATCCGGGTTAATTCTACAACTTTATACAATTATATAAACCACTTTTAAATTAAATCAAAAGGGTTTAAAAATATTCCTGATGCTATAGGCCACAAAGAAGTTTCCTTCCCAATCCCATGTAGTAATCATGTTTTCTAGTTTCTATTTTTGATGCTTTGACATATGGGATCTTATTGAAGAAGAGCCTAGCTAATTCCCAGAGAAGGCAGGTAATTTGCATGGACACTGCCTTTCATGTGCAAACCAACCAATCCAGAGTCCATGTCCCCAGAGATTCCCTTCTCCTAATCACCCTACTCAAACTCATGATCCTAAATCAGCTGACCCTTTCCTGCACATTTCTACTACAAAACCACAATATAGGCTTTCTCCCCCATCTCCCTCTCCTTTTGCCCTTGACAGACCCTGGTATGTTCCCAGATGTGTCCATCGTGGTCCTGAAGCCACAGTGTTGTTTCTAAGCATTTGTGAGAACAAAGCTTTTCATGGAAATCATTTCTATGAGCATACCTTACCACATCACTCATTAAAATAAATCCCAGGTATACTGTTAAAAGATCAGTAAGGACCTTGCTCTGATTCCCTGGGCCTGCACAACATGCCAGCCTTGGTCCTGGCCTGGGTACTGTCCCATTCCTTGTCTTCACACCCCAGACACCTGGGGAACCACCACTGCTTTTTGATCCCTTGCATCCTGATGGACCCAGTTCCTTCTCATGGTTCCCAGGAGCCCTCTGGGCCTGGTCCCACCCTCACCTCCCTCTGCTTCCCTGGGCTGCCCACCCCACCAGCCTCTTTCCTGGACACTGGGGCTGACTTCTCAGCTTCCTGATCCTTTGCATCCAGACCAACCCAGTTCCTCACTGCAGTCCCCAGGAGCACTTGGGGCCTCTTCCTGCCCCCATCTCCCTTTGCATCTCTGGGTGGCACGGCCACCAGCTGCCCTAGACCAGCATCTTTCCTGGGCCCTGCTCCCAGGCCAGTCCAACTCCAAATTCCTGAAGACAACATCTTTCCTGGAGGGATCCAGAGCTTAGGAGAAAATCTGAGAGCATTTGATCCTCATCTGACTTGGGCTTCTGTGGGAACTCCTGAAGACAAAAGTGATCTGGCCACTCCAATATAAATCTGGCCACTCCAATATAAAATCAAAAGAGAGAACCAGAAGCTTAGAGGAACCAGCTTTTCATGCCCAAAAAGTATACCACAAAGGCACATAAAGTTTACGAAAAGAAGCAGACCTAAATTTGAAGGCTTGAATCTCACACAAGAATCAGAAACTACAAAAGAAATTCACATGTCAAAATCACAGAGAAAAAAATATAACATGAAAAACCAAAATAACATATCCCCACCAAATACCAGTAATCCTCTAGAGGAGCACAATGAGAATCCTCTAGAGACTATGCAGGACATGGAACTCAAAAGAACAAATATAAACATGATAAAAGAATTCAGTGAATTTAAAGAACAAAGATATCCAAATGAATTCAGAAAAGAGCCAGAAATAGTGAAGAATACTCAGGATAAACTTCTGAATGAATTCAGAAAAGAGTTAGAAATATTGAAGAATACTCAGGCTGAAATGAAGAAGGAAGTGAAACACTCAGTAAGCCAATTAGAAGCAACAGAAGAAAGCCTCAACAACAGGATGAATGAAATGGAAAACAGAGTATCAAGACTGGAAGATAAAATGGATGAACTAGACCACTCAAACAAAGATTACGAAAAATTTAAGAAATCATAAGAATGGAATATGCAGGAATTGTGTGATATCATAAAAAGGCCAAACTTATAAGTCATAGGCATACAGGAAGGAGAAGAATCCCAGGATAATGGCATGGACCAGATCCTCAACAGAATCATAGAAGAAAATTTCCCCAAATTAAAGAAAAATATGACCATACAAATGCAAGAAGCATATAGAACACCAAACAGACAGGACCAGAAAAGAAAATCACCAACGCACATCACAGTAAAAATACTAAATGTGCAGAACAAAGAGACAATTCTGAAAGTTGGAAAAGAAAAACAACAAGTCACATATAAAGGAAAACCCATTAGGATTACAGCTGACTTTTCAGTGAAAACTATGAAAGCCAGAAGAGCCTGGACCAAAGTATTCTCAGTTTTAAATGACCGCAGATGCAAACCCAAATTACTATACCCAGCCAAAATGTCTATTATAGTCAAAAGGGAAAGAAAAATCTTCCATGACATAAATAGGCTGAAGGAATTCATGTCCACAAAACCAGCCCTTGAGAGAGTTCTGGAAGCAATACAAAGAGCTGAAGAAAGTAATGACTATACCCAAGGGGTTGCAGAAAGAAATTCAATGAAGGTATAACTGTGGAAAAGTACAGCTATATCAAGAATGTGAACAGAAATAAAAATGACAGGATTCAATACTCATCTTTCATTAATAACTTTAAATATTAACGGCTAGAACTGCCCAGTCAAAAGACATAGACTAGGTGAATGGATTAAGAAACAAAACCCATCATTTTGTTGTATGCAAGAATCTCATCTCACTTTCAAGGACAGGCACTATCTTAAGGTGAAAGGATGGAAAAAAAATATACCAAGAGAATGGTACTAAGAAAAAAGCAGGTGTTGCAATTCTAATATCTGACAAAATAGACTTTAATCAGAAGAGATAAAGAGGGCCACTTCATTCTGATCAAAGGAACAATAAACCAAGGAGATATTACAATCATGAACATATATTCACCAAACTCTGGTGCACCCAACTTCATTAAAACAATACTACAGGATTTAAGACCCAAATTAATCCCAACTCATTAGTAGTAGGGGACTTCACTACCCCAACTGTCTCCATTAGATAGGTCAACATGGCAGAGAGTTAACAGAGAGACATCTGAATTAAACAATACCATATATCAAATGGACCTAACAGACATCTACTGAGTATTCCACCCAAGCACAAAAGAACATACTTTGATTCAGTGCCCGATGGAACCTTCTCCAAAATTGACCATATACTGGGGCACAAAACAAGCTTCAATAAATACAAAAAGATTGAAATAATTCCATGTATTCAATCAAGACCACAATGCAATAAAGCTTATAATCAACACCCGAAGAAGCCAAAATCACCACATGAACACATGGAGATTAAACCACACACTCCTGAATGATGAATGGGTAAAAAGAGAAATTAAGAAATAAAAGTAATCCTGTAACTAAATGAAAAGGACACTACAACACTACAAAATCAATTAAAGGCTAATACAACACAACAAAACCTCTGGGACACTTTAAAAGCAGTCCTAAGAGGGAAGTTTATAGGCTACATTAAAAAAAATCAAAATGAGCACAAATAAATGACTTACATTGCAACTCAAGACACAGGAAAGGTAGAACAAATGAAATCCAAATACAGTAGATGAGAAGAAACAAAATCAGTGCAGAAATTAATGAACCCAAACAAAGAAATCAATACAAAGAATCAAGGAATCCAAGAGCTGGTTCTTTGAAAAGATAAAAAAGATTGACAGCCTGCTCGCCCAGTTAACCATAAGAAAGAAA
>NW_008351958.1:2984482-2998855 GCF_000622305.1 Nannospalax galili | reverse complement strand
AGGAAATTAAAGGAGTACTAATTGGAAAAGAAGAGGTTAAATTACCCCTTTTAGAAGGTGATTTGAATCTATACCTAAGAGATTTCAAAAGTTCCACCAGAAAACCCCTAGAAATTATTAACACATTCAGTAAAGTGGCAGGTTACAAAATTAGTCTACAGAAGTCTGTAGCCTTTCTATAGACCAATAACAAGCAATCAGAGAAAGAGTATATGGAAAAATTCCCCTTCACAATAGCTGCAAAAAATAAATAAAATATCTTGGAATAAACCTGACCAAAACATTAAAGACCTCTACTGTGAAAAATTTAAACCTTTAAACAAAGAGATTGAGGAAGACATCAGAAGATGGACCTCCCATGCTCATAGACTGGAAGAATTAATATTGTGAAAATGATCATCCTATCAAAAGCCATTCATAGACTGAATGCAATGCCAATCAAAATCCCCATGATATTTGTCACAGAATTGGAATTAACCATCCTAAGATTCATTGGAAGCACAAAAGACCTCGGATAGCCAAAGCAACCCTGAGCACTAAGAGCAATGCCGGGGGGATTACTATATCAGATTTTAAGCTGCATTACAAAGCTATAGTCATAAAACAACATGGTACTGGCACAAAAATAGATCCGTAGATCAGTGGAATGTAATTGAAGACCCAAGTATGAGTACATGCAATTTCAGCCACCTAATATTTGACAAAGGGGCAAGAACATTCACTGGAAGAAAGACAGCATGTTCAGCAAATGGTTCTGACAAAACTGGATCTCCACATGTGGAAGAATGAAACTAAATCCCTATCTTTCACCTTGCCCAAAAGTTAATTCCAAATGGATCAAAGACCTCAAGTTTCAAGCCTGAAACTCTGAAACTGGTAGAAGAAAACATTGGCAAAAACCTACAAAATATATGTGTAGGAAAGGATTTTTTTTTAACCCGACATCAATTGTTCAGGAAACAAGGTCAAGAATCAACAAACAGGACCTCATTAACAGCAAATAGAAACCCACAGCATGAGAGAAAATCTTCACCAGCAAACTATCTGATAGAGGTTTAACATCAAGAATATACAACAAACTCAAAAAACAGAGAATCAAGACAGGAAGTAACCCAATTAATAGATGGGTTAAGGAGAGTTCTCAAAAGAAGTAAAGATGGCTAAGAAGCCTCTTAAAAGATGTTCAACATCATCAATAATTGGGGAAATGCAAATTTAAGCCACTCTAAGATTTCATCTTACCCCAGTCAGAATGGCTAAGATCAAGAGAACAAAGGATACCAAATGTTGGAGAGGATGTGGGGAAAAGGGAACACTCATCTACTGCTGGTGGGGCTGCAAACTTGTTCAACCCCTACGGAACACAGTACGGAGAGCTCTTAAAAAACTACAAATGAACCCACCATTTGATCCAGTTATACCACTCCTTGTCATATACCCAAAGAACTCATCCTATTGCAGAGACACTTGTACATCCATGTTTGTTGCTGCTCTTTTCACAATAGCTAAGAGATGGAAGCAACCTAAGTGTCCCTCAATTGATAAGTGGATAATGAAAATGTGGTTCATTTATATGATGGAATTTTACTCAGCAGTAAAGAAATTTGCAGGTAAATGGATGGAACTAGAAACTGTTATACTAAGTGAAGTGACACAGACTCAGAAAAAAAATCAACATATGTTCTCCCTCATATGTGGCTCTTAGAACCAAATCCTTATAAGTGAGTATGTATCCAGACATAACTATAGGAACCAGGATAATGGAAAGGAACCATGGATGTAAAGGAAAAGAAAGAACCTGAAAGAGAAGAACAGTAGGAAACAGGCCTTAATAAGGGAGATAAGGATAAAAACTGGGTTATTTTAAGGGAGGGGGGAGGGAAGGGTATACAAGGAACCTAGGGGATAAAGGGAAAGAAGGAGCTCAAGAGAGGCAGGACCATAGGAGAAGGGGATTAGTAAGGAAGAAAGGAAAATGGGGGCACCTTAATTGGGGAAACCATGATGGAGGGGTTAGGCAATGCGGGAGATAAATAATGCATGGCTAGTTTTAAAAACTAGAGGGAACCATATTAGTCCAACAACCTACTGACAAATTATACATAGCAGATCAAGAAATAGATGTCTAGGCAAGGTTTATCTGAGAACCATTGGTCTTTGCCCAAGGTTTATCTACACGACACACAGTAATTAAAAGTACCAGACTGGTGGAACTAACCTTCTTGAATGTTTAACAGCCATACTTGGAGGCCTATACTGATTTGGTCAGAAGGACATAAAAGACAGTTTTGGCTTCTTGCCCTCCTAGGTCGACTAGTTCCAGGGGACTATGAGCATCTCTCAAAATGTCCTGTACTTGTGGTGGGTTACCTGTCCTCTTGATCAAGGAAGCCAAGGAGACCCCATCCAATGGACTTGAACCAGTGTCCAGTCTACAAAGAGGAGGGTCAACACAGAGGAATTATTTCCTCCATGCTTCCAAGCGAAGCCAGCCATGGTCGAGCAGAACCTTTGACTTATCTTCACATAGGCTGAACTGGTAAAAGAAAGGAGCCAGGGGCTTCTCCCAAGCCCATGTGACCCCCCAAGGAACAGTTACTCAAATGACCTTAAGAGTAAAAACAAATTGGTTTAACTGGTCCAACTGTATGTCCTTAAACACCCAAAAGGAAAGTATAACCAAAGATTAAAGGGGCCAGTGTAATTTTTAAGAGTCCATATGTATAGCTTAAAGGCTATATTACAAGTAACAATGCCAGATAGGAGATACTTTCTTTTGAGTTGTTGGCCAGGGTGGCCCAAGGGACTCCTAGATAGTAACTCAGCGTAGAATGGGGAAAATAACAGCAGGCCCCAATCTTATCTAAAGGAATACTGAGAACTGATTGCTGCCAGATGAGGAACAGCTGACCTTCCTAAAACAAAGACCTCTAGATAGGCTGACTAGATTCACCAGATGGACAAGTAGTGGGGAAAGGCTGGAGGTGCCAATAACATAGTGGACAGTAGCAGGGATAACAGAGTATAAGGGCTCTAGTTGGGGGAGGCAGGTTATGGGAGGGTGCCATCTGGAAAGTGGGTATATAGTTGAATAAGATGGTTTGGGATGTTCTGTGTGATATACACAAAAAAAAATCAAGAAAAAAATGAATTATATTTGATGAGGAAGCATAAAAATTTACATCATGTTAATTAGTAGGGGTGATAAACATTACCATTGAAATCTACCCAATGACTTTATAGACATACAGAGGTGCGAAGGATCCAAGTGCAACCGATTATGACTAGTAATAATCAGATACGTGGAGATGAGCGATGCATGTGCTAACATCTCAGTGTTATTAGCAAATCAATGAATCGTTCTGTAAGAAACAATGTCTTATAGGGCCTATACTGAATTCAATATTGTATAACTGTGTTGATTCAACAGCGAACCTAAAAATTTTATAGCCACTTTTGGAAAGAGATGTATCTTTGCTTTGGAAACTGTTATTGAGTATGTTAATGCTGTAACAACATGCTTCTTCTAAAAAAAAAATTAAATGAGCCCTGTAACAACAACAACAAAATGATCAGTAAGGACAGACATCTATCTGCTCTCTCAGAAAGATTTCTGCAGGAGCCATGCCCACCTTTGTGGAACTCAGTACCAAAGCCAAAATGCCTTCTGTGGGCCTGGGTACCTTCCCCAAACCAAGTCAAGGAAGGTGAACATTGATGCCAGATAACGTCACATTGACTGTGTGTACGTGTATTATAATGAGAGTGAGGTGGGAGAAGCCATCCAAGAGAAGATCAAAGGGAAGACTGTGAATCGGGAGGTCCTTTTTATCATTAGCAAGCTGTGGCCCACCTGCTTTGAGAGAAAACTGCTGAGGAAACCTTTCAGAAGACCCTCACAGATCTGAAACTGGACTCTTTGGACCTCTGTCTTATTCACTGGCCACAGGGATTTCAGTCGGGTGGGGAAGGGGAGGAGTCATTCCCTAAAGATGACAAAGGCAATGTTCTCACCAGTAAAATAACATTCTTGGATGTCTGGGAGGTAATGGAAAAACTGGTGGATGAGGGATTAGTGAAAGCCCTGGGTGTCTCCAACGTCAACCACTTCCAGATTTGTTTCTGGAACAAACTTGAACTGAAACATAAACCAGTGACCAATCAGGTTTGAGTGCCACACATATCTCACCCCGGACAAACTGATCCAGTACTGTCACTCCAAGGGCATCATCGCCGCAGCCTACAGTCCACTGGACTCTCCAGACAGACCATGGGCCAAGCCAGAGGATCCTTCGCTACTGGAGGATCCAATGATTAAAGCAATCACTGCAAAGCACAAAAAAGCATCAGCCCAGGTTCTGATTAGGTTCTATATCCAGAGGAACATGGTGATGATCTCCAAGTCTAAGATGTACTCACATATATGTGATAACTTTCAGGTCTTTGACTTTAAGTTGGGTGGCAAGGAGATGACTATCATTCTCAGCTTTAACAGAAAATGAACGGCCTGTTTGCTACCTGAGAGCATCAATATGGAAGAGTTTCCTTACAATGCAGAATACTGAAGCTGCATCACCTGTTGAGATTGCTGAGTGCACCCCGGCCCCGCCCTCAATGATGTGCAACTCACTTCTCCTGAGTCCTATTTTAGCCATGGCTGTCTGACATCATGCTGTGCCTGCCTTGATTTAGGCCAAAATCTGGGTGATGCTTAATTTAAATCCTTGTGGTCAACCATGGGTAGACTGTTCTAGGGAAATGTGATTCAGAGAAGCAAATGACAATTTATTTCACAGATCTGATCTGACCAAATGTTTGTCAAACAGTAACTCTGATAACACTAAGACTGTAAAGACAAAATAATACAAATAACAGTAACAAAGAAGGATCAGTAAGATGACACTAGATGCCCTTGGGAATTAAAATAGAAACAAAACAATAACAACAAAACCTGTTCATTTGGAATGAACTAGAACAGTAGGAGGGGCATCAAATTATGAGTACAAGACCATAACATCTGACTAGAAGCAATTTGATTTGGAGGATGGTTAGTCTACACTGCTTAGAAGCACCTGGGTGGTTTAGTATGGTGGCTTTCTGTATGAAGTTAGCTGTGATGTGGTTCATTTGTCCCCGAGTTCCTCATGTCACTGTGGCTTGCAACCACAGAGGTAGATGGCAGCTCTTCAAAGCATGATGCACTCACTCTGAGGCCACATTGGTCATGGGTGTTAGGAAGAGAGAAGGCAGATGCATGGCTGAAGGTCATTTGTAAAACCAGTAAATACTGCCCCACATCTCTTAGCCCATCACTACTTAAAACATGAAGTTTTCTGCATCATCCTTCACTGAGTCAATCAGGTTTCTGTTGCTGTTGTTGTTATTATTATTATTTTTAGTTTACTCTTTGTGCTTTAACACTTGCAGTCAAAGAACATTCTGAAGAGTTGACAGCAGCCTCGGATTCTAAATGCTAAGGACACTGAGGGAAATTCTATTATGATCATTCTCATCTAGACAAAAGGACCCACAGGGTTGCTTTTCCTGTATCATTTTCTACAACATTGATGTCATCTGTTCAATGTAACATTTGCCAGGCATAGATAAAAACCAGCTTGCACTCGGTAGAGGGGAGAGGTAGACCTGTGGTGCTTGTCAGATAGGAAAGCACACAGAAAAGCTGAGTGACACATAGGGGGAGATAAAGATAAAGCAAATCTTTTTTTTTTTTAATGTTTTACTTATTTTTATTTTATGTGTATGAGTGGTTGTCTGCATGTATGTAAGTGCACCTGTTTTGTGCAGTCCCCACAGAGATAAGAAGAGGGCAACAGATCACATGTGGATGCTGGGAATCAAACCCAGGTCTTCTGGAAGAGCAACCAAAGCTCTTAGCAGCCCAAAATAAAGCAAATCTTAATACCTTTATAATGATGCCTAAACTCTGATCTGCCAAGAAATTCAAGCAACAAGCGTTGATTCTTCATTACTCTTCATCCTCATTTGGGCTCAGGATCAGCATGCAGATATACCACGGATTACAAATCTGATGTTAGAAGCTCTCAATAAAGTGTTTGGCCTTTGTTACTGGCTCTTGGGAGGTAGTCTCTGAATGCTTGGATTTTATTAGAGTAAGAGGACAGTGGCTTTGCTGCTGAGGGTCGTCCCTTGGACCTCACCTGACAATTTATGCTAATGAGGTGACAGAGGATGGGGAGTTGGCTGATCCAGAAAGATCAACCATGTGATTAGAGGATTGGTGTTTCAGGACCAAGTGAGAAGGGAGAATGCTAGAGGTTCCTTCCTTGTTCCTTCTTTCCTTCCCCGCCCGAGGTAGTTAACTTGACTATCAATTCATCTATTTTAGAATCACCTAAGAATCACACCTCAGGGCATGTCTGTGAGGACTGTTCCAGAGAGACTTAGCCGAGGCTGAAAGATTAACCTTGAATGTGCCTGCAGCACTACCCCATGACTTGAGGTCACAGACTGAATAACAAAGGAGAAAGTGAGCTGAGCACCAGTATTCATCTCTCTCTGCTTTCTGGTGTGGACATAATGTGACCAGCCACATCGCCACATCAGACTGCTGCCACCATGCTCTCCTCACCATGATACCATGAGCCAATAGAAACTCAAATCCCTCCTTCCTTCAGTTGCTTTGTCAAGTATCTGGTCATAGCAATGAAAAAGCAGCTGATACACTCCCTCTGTCCTAATTAATGTTACACACATTTTTATGACAGAAAACTCCTTATTGTAGATTTGTATTACTAATGCAGCTTTTATGATTAGTTCACTTCATTTTTGCCAAGGGCTTTATTAGATTCTTTTCTAAGGTGTATGGGTAGATGGCAGCAGATTTCCTTGGGAAAGGGACATTAAGAGGTCCCAGGATATATATGTAACATACACACAAGGCTAAAGAGAAAGTTGTGGCAGTGGGTGGGTCCTTCCTCCATTCCAAGCCTCTTCACACTTGGTCAAATGGGGCCAAGTAGCTGAATGATGTAAGAACTGAGACCTGTGGAATCAAGTAAGTCAACATACAGGTCTCACAATTCAAGCAACTTTCCTGGCCAGAGGGATTCCATGATGCAACTGATCAGTAGGACTTTTTCCTGACATTGTGCATCAGGATCCAGCACACGAACCTTCTGCCCAGCCCTCAGCAGCTCTGAGTTCATTCTTGCTTTGGGTCTTTGGGATTTTTTTTTTTTTTTCTGTCTCTGGAATGCTCTTTTCTCAGCGACTCACATGGTGGCTCCTTTGGTTGAACAGTTGACCTCATGTCTCTTCCTTCCAGGAGTATCTCTGGCTACTCTGGGAAATGCAGACCTCCCTTGCAGCACCATTCTGGGGTTTATTCCTTGCCTATAACTTGCTTTCTTTTCTTTAAAGCACTTTCTGCTTCAATTCTATTAGAATATACTTTGTTACACACGTTTTTTGTCTGTCCTTCTCTCAATGCACAACCCTATGATGACAGGGTTTTTATGTCTGATTTGCAGCAGGTCCTTGGCCCATAGAATCACAACTGGTAATTATTACTGAATGAGGGAATGAATGAAAACTACTCACCATGTGCTGCTCTTGTCATAGGAGACAGGAAAGCAACACCAAATGCATAAGATTCAATTTATTTTCCCGAAGGAACTGTGCAAACTGAGCTGTAGACACATGAAGGAGGAAGTCACCCATTTGTGTGGCATCTTCTGCTCTCGGGAGGTTCAAGGCCTGCACTTGTGTTCTCTTCTTCTAGAAACTTATGGGCTCAGCCCCTCTCAGACTTGAAGTAGCACCCCTATACAGCTGATTCTTAAATTGCTTTGTTCAATTTCAAAAACAAACATTAGTAAGTCTTTTCCTTTCTTTATTATTACTTTAAAAAGTTAACATTGTCTCCAAGAATGCATAGGATAGAAAACCCAAAGAAAGAAAACAAAACTTGCTGAAGAAATTAGTGAAATGTACAGGAAAATAAGATTGATGGCCTCTAAATTCACTAAATTTATACCAAAATATTAAGGATATCATAAATAGAAAAAGTACTTTTCATATTACTCTTAGGGCACACTTTTATCAGGATTGCAGCAAAAGTTATTGATAAGTTTGAAGCAAAGATATAGCTGTATAGTAACTAAAATTTACAGGAAATTTGATAGTATGTATACAATATGCCATAATTTAGTTTTAGTGTTCAAGACAGAATAACTACAAATGGTCAGTTGAGTGTCTCAGAAGAAAAAATACAGATATCAAAGAATATAAAGTAAATGAAAATTTATCAATTTAGCAGCAAATAAAAAGTCCCTAGGCTCAGTGCCAAGGAATATTCTTGGTTTGGAATTTGTTTAACACCCTAAAGATAACCAGGTACAATTCCTTTATAAGTACCATCCAATAGAACCTTTGAAATAGAGGATGTGCTTTAAGAGGATAATTGGCATTCCATCTGAATAGTCATTCTCTAGATAAACAGTTTGCACCACTTTCTATATAGATCAGAGAAGGTACAGGCTGTAGTTCAAGATGACACACACAGGATTTGTCATGGGGTTCTCTCTAGACCATAAGTGTCTAGATTGTTGCCATATTTACAACTCGTGTTGAGGATAACCAGGGCTAACACCCACTATTCATAAGGAAGCATCCTCATCGTTCTTAGGCTCAGATGGTTCAGTTGTGATTCAAGGCCCTTGTTTTGCATGGAAGCAGGATTCATTCTAACACTGATAAGGGACAGAATCTAGGTCTTACCAAGAGTGCACGTCCTCATTCCTTCATTCCATCCATATTTATGGGTATAGACTGTATCTTATTAAAAATAAGTTGTGAGCAAGAGTCTGCCTTTTTTTTTAAGGTGCTTGTGGCAAAAGGAAGCATGGCCCACATCACATTTCTATCCCAGGAGCAATGGGCTGAGCAGGTTCTGTTCCACCCTAACCCCAACTGGCAAACACTGAAAGTACAGGTGAAATGGAGCCTTCTAATTTGATCAATACACAGCTGATTTTGAAAGAAAACTTTATCATCAGATGAGTAAAGTCACAAGATCCCTGTGTTCTGGCTCTGGGCCTCCCACATGAGGACCCTGGCTCTGGGCCTCCCACATGAGGACAGGAGGCAGAAGGGAAAATGGGGCAGAAAACCAGACTTCTGGGAGAAATGCTCCTTCCATGTCTAGGAATACAGGAATCATTCTTCCCATTTAGGTCCCCAAGGGCCCAAGAGTGTGGATCATTAAATTATTGATGCTGTGGAATGTTTCTCCCACCTAGCTGCCTGCACCTGGGAGCAAGGGTCAGCTAGCTGGAGAGCCAACAATGACCTTTATTTCTGCCTCTGGGTTTGGAACATGGTAAAAGAGGGTGGTAGGAGAATGTAATGATAAATAAAAAACCCAAACCTGTGCCAAAGTCTGAATTTGCGTCATCCTGTGTTGTTTGGAGTCCTAGCCCATGGCAACTTTTACCAAGATAAACAGAGTCCAGTTCACTAAAAGCATAAAATGCAGTATGAAAGTAGGATAATAAAAATATATACCACTTGAAGTACAAGCACGGATAAGAGAGTCACTAATGCTTCCTGGAGGGGTTAAAGAAAGAGTTGATTTTGATCTGAGTATCAAAGGATGAGGAGGGATTTAGCAAGGTATAGGAAAGATTTTCAAAGATAATATTTCTAAGTATAAAGGCATATGGAATGTTCCAGAAGCTTCAGAGAAGCTCATGAGCTGAATGTGGAGAACTGGCAGATCAGAAAGCTGTGGAGGCAGGTACTGAATCGAGTCTTCTGTTTAAGCAATGTTATCAGCCTACTTACACAAAGAAGTTAGATTATAATAACTATTGGGAAGACTTAGGACATTCATGAAGTAATGCATACTGTCAGAAATAATACTGAATTTTGTAATTTAGACTATTTCCTGGACAACATTAATTTAAGTAATTGTACTATTTTTAAAAGCTCTCACATCATTTCTTTTCCTCTAGATGGCATGGTGACTTATTTTCCCAACTGTACTTAACATTGAGGAAACTTCTTATTTATTAAGACAACTCTCCAAAAGCAACAATATTTCAGCTCAGTTAAAAAATGGACCATAAAAGTGAACATATCTTGAGAACAGAAAGCTATGTTAATTAAAATATCATGAGTCAAATCATAATATGCAGGGCATAATGGCCCATTGAGCATTGTTGAGTGTAGACTATTTCTGCAAATGTACCTGTCTGAATTCAAAAATATTTGGTCACATCAGTGACAGAAATGCTGAATTCAGAGGGAAGAATCAATAAACATTGGGTCTTGTGAGAGTTAAAGTGGGTGTTTCAGATTTTAATATAAACAGAGGGATTTTCTTTTATACTAATTCAGGTCAAAGCAATCAAGAGAGAATGAAGACCTGGCCAACACCCTTGCAAACAGAATCAAGCTTGTGTTTGTCCATCTGAGTCTTTTCCCAGTCCGTCCCTTCATTTTGGGCACTCCTTCACTCACTGGCTTCTCATACTTTTGCCACCAGAACATGCTCTTTGAAAATGGTTTCACAACCATATTCATGTTGGAAGTGAGTCACTACTAGAGTTTACTGCATACTCATTCGTGCTTGCTGTGCAGTAGGGGACAGAGATCTTTTGAATTTCTTATCGCAGAACTTGAGGCATGAGCCAGCTGAGAGAGGAGGTGGATCTTGACTGGGGAAGGGTATTCCAAAAGCCCAGTATTCTATATTTAGTAATAATTTCCTGTTGTATCTCCTAGTTCAAAATTTGGTTCTGAATCCATATTTCAGAACACACTTGCTTATTGCTCTTTTCAGTCAGCATCAACAAAAATAGAAGTTGTTTTGAAGTGGCAAAATTTCAAATATCCTATGATTATTTCAACTTGATGGACATGGAACCATTATTGAATAATAGCCAGACTTAAATAATATCGGAATCAAAGAAATGTAAACCAAAGAAGATAAAGGCATAAATCCACATTTTTGTCCTAATAGACAGAGTCAGAATTCCTAGAAGACATTTCTTTACAAAATGACATTCATGAGCTATACTGGGCTAAGCATAGTAATTTTTTAAAAAGATTTATTTTTATTTATGTATACGTGTGAGCATGTGTGTGCGTGTGTGTGTGTGTGTGTGTGTGTGTGTGTGTGTATGTGTGCAGGTTCCTGAAGAAGCCAAAAGAGGGTGTCAGAGCCCCTGGAGCTGGAGTTTCAGGTGGTTGTGGGCCACCTGATGTAGGTTGTAGGTCCTGAACTCTGGCTCTCTGAAAGAGCAGCAAGTGCTCTTAACTGTTAAATCATCTTTTTAGGCCCCAAGTTTAGTGATTTATAAGCAGCTGGGCTGTTCCATCAAGTAATCATCAGTCAACATTACTTTGTCAAATGTTTGTTTCGTATACTGTAGTATTGTACATAGCACAATTTGATGTGGCTCCTCTCTTCTGCTTAGTAGAGAAAATTCTCATGAAATGGTAAATAAATTAAGGGGTAAATTATTTATTGCTGATAGAACTGATGGCTGAATATCCTTTCTGTCTTCCAGTGTTTTCTTTTATCTTCAGGACACAGTCCAAATTCCTTGTCATGTTTTAGGGAATGCTTTCTCAGTTGGTTCCTAGCAATTTTCCTGGGTTTATCTCTGGCACATCCTTTCATGAACTTAAAGCCTTAGTTCTATTCGTGTAATTTTCAGGATTTATCTTCTCTTTTTTGCACATCCAGGGCAATCATTTCTGCTTGAAATGCACTTCCTACTCTATTTCCTGAATTCCTACTCCTCCATTTGCAAGAGTCCTCCTTTGACACGTCTTCCTTATTCGCCACCTTTCATACTTCTCCTGTTTATTTCTAGTATATCTCTGTCTTACATTTCATGTTTTATTGAACTCAGTTTTATGCTTGTATGGATAAAGGTTTGAAGCTTGTTTATGGTTAAGTTCTTTTATAATGATTTTTGAAGAAATGTTTTATTTTTTAAGTTTGTTTTATGTGTATGAGTGTATTGCCTTCAGGTATGTTGTGCAATATGCCCATGGAGGTCAGAAGAGGGCTTTGGAGTCCCCTGGCACTGGAGTTACAGATGGTTGTTAGCCTTCATGTGGGTGCTGGGAATTGAACCTGGGTCCTCTGCAAGAACAGCCAGTGCTCTTAACCTTGAAGCCATCTCTCCAGCCTCTATGTTTATGTTCTTAATGCCTGATGTGAAACCTGAGCACTCAAGAATGATAATATATATTTATCGAGTGAATGCCAGTTCCCCAAGAGGGGTCAGCAGACAGTCAATTTTTTTTTCCAGTGGGTTAAAAGATTTGACTACAAAGAAAGAAATTTTGAGTGAAAGCACAAGAGGATGGAGAGAAACTACAAAGAAACAAGTGAGGAAAGCAAATTCACCAAGTCCCACAGCATGGTTTTTAAAATTTATTTTTACATCCATTTAATTTTATTTTATATATGTGAGTGTTATATCTCCATGCATGCAATGCTCATGGAAGCCTGAGGAGGGCGTAGGATCCCATGGAACTAGAGTTACAGATGGTTATTAGTTACTATGTGGGTGCTGGGAACTGAACCTGGGTCCTCTGCAAGAGCAGGCAGTGCTCTTAATTGCTGAGTCACCTCTCCAGTCCCAATAGTTTTATTTGTTTCTTTCTACAAAATTATCATTGTGGGATCCAGAGGTAACTGGAAATTGAACCCAGGGCTTCATGCATGTTAGGTCAGCACTCTACCACCCAGGTACATCCCTGACCCTCTTTCTAACAATATGTTTAAAGGTCAGTTTTTATAACTAGATACTTTAAAGAAAAGGAGAAAAGAATGTATTCATTTTGATAAATAATTTACATATTCTAAATGATCTATTTAGAATATGTAAATTATTTAAAATATCCTCCTAAATTTAGAGACGATTGTAAAGAATAATCTAAAGTTAGATATTTCCTTCTCAAATTTGATGTCAAGATGAAATCATATCCTATGTCCTGATGTTCCTAGAGGCTCTTCCCGAAAAATTACTGTTTGAGATTATGTAATATGATAAAATTCTTTTTTTTTCATTTAATCTTTCCTTAGTTCAGTGTGTGATTCTTTTGCCAGGAATGTTTGGATTTGACCCTCTGTGGCCCATTGTTGCTATATTTTGCCAGAGAAACTAGTTCTGAGTAACAGATTAATTTCAATCACCACATTCTGACTGTGTAACCACACCATGCATATGTCCAGTCATACCTGGCTAGAGCATGGCTCCCAACTAGAAAGAGCTGAGAAAGTAGAAACAAACTTAGGCTAGTGTTTGCTATCTTAGAGGATAAATTGGACAGTTGTCCTTTAAGCAACAGGAAATAATCTCAGTTGTCTCTTTGAACAGGATGAGCAATTATGATAGAATGTGACAATCAACTTCCAGATGGACTTTCTGCCCAGAGTCAGAGCTCAAAGTGGGTTGTAAAGGTTAGCAAAAATGTCTAAGAAAGATAGAAAGACTTGGGCTTGCAATTTAGGAGCTGTAAACAGCATGTCTTCTAAAAAGGGGAGTTTTAACTTCTGTATGTCATCCTGTAAATTCATGGACTCTCTTCTGGCAAAAATGTGTAATTGTCATACCTTACAGAGATCTGGCTATCCCTTACCTCATCCCTTAGAGATTCCATCTGATTGGAGCTTTTTAAAAAATAAATAATTTAGTGAGAATTTCATACATGCATATGAGGTGTTTTGATCAAGTCCATGCCCACTCCCTCCCCTCCAACTCCTCCCATATTTCCCCATCACTTTTTTTTCCTGATAACTTCATGTATTCTTTCTTCTTCTTTGATTGATTTATTTATTTTTATGGGGCTTTTGGCTACTCTAACATTCCCCACTGTAAAGAGGTAACCCTAAAATCTTTTAAGGATTAGATACAAGCTCCCAAACACTTTTGACATTTTTGGCCTTTGGAACAGAGTTGCTAAGATGCTCAAGGACATTTTGACCTTTAGCCAAGAAACTGGCTACTTTTCTTTGGGGTCTTTTTATCCTAACTGCTTAGCCAATTCCTACCCCTATTTTTATCACACCATCCTCTGAAGAGGTTACCCAAATTGCCAATAGTGAATAGGGACGCAGACCACTCTGGCTCCTTCCATGCTGAACATGGACGCAGGGTGAGGCAACTGGAGTACCCTTCAGTGAGTCTATCTAAAAGACTCCCAAATTGCATAACTCTTATCTGGGGTGGGGGGGTGTCCTTGAATCGTGAATAGGAGATATAAAGGAGAAGTTAAAAACAGGAGTAATTAGCATTACAAGTTCTAGACAAGGAACTAGAAAAAAGTCAGAACAGGGCAATTTTCAAATGTTCATATGAGAGTCCATTG
>NW_008351958.1:2979241-2984434 GCF_000622305.1 Nannospalax galili | reverse complement strand
TGGGTTCCTCCTCATTTTTCTTTTGTCTTCCAAGGCTGGACTCTAGAGAGAGGGATTCAGGATTTGCTTTCAGGTATTTTGATAGCTGTTGGAGTGGTTAGAATCAGTGACAGTTCCCTTTCAAAGGCTTCTAGATAGGGGGAGAAAACAAATTTATCCATCATTTTAGAACAATAGTGGATTGTCTCCCTTAGCTACAGGTGGGAACTACAGTATTGGAGACAAAGATCTGAAATCTTACATCCCAGGAGCGCCTTCTGGTTAGGAACAAAATCATCAATGAGAAATAATTGTCTAAATAACTTTTTATATAGACTTAAGCCTAATGTCTGGGAAGGGTAATCTGACTCTTAAAGAATTAAATTGATCCCTTTACTCTTTGGTTATACTTTCCTTTTGGGTGTTTAAGACTATACAGTTGGCCCAAATAAATCAATTTATTTTTACTCTTAAAGTAGTTTGAGGATCTGTTCCTCAGGGGCCACATGGGCTTGGGAGGAGCTCCTGGCTCCTTTCTTTTACCACCAACTCGAACTTTTTAAAGAATCTCTAAAGTTTATGTTTGTTTACAGTGGTCTGGAACATCTTGATTCTACATATTTGGTATAAGTCTGGAGTGGGAGCTGCTATTTTGAAAATCAGAGAAATTTCACATTCATTCAGTTTTTTAAAAATATAAAAGTACTTCTAAATTGCAGTAAAAATGCCGCTCAAATGGGAGAGCTAGGAAAATGAATACACTGAATTACCTGTTTTATAAGAAGGATGTCCTTAAAGTTCTGTAGTTTTCTGAGGAGAGGCAATAGCAGGGCAGCCCATGCCCCTCTCACTGCTGTGCTCAAATACCAGGTAGTGGTAATTAACAGCGATTTTTCCATCGTAGTGAGGAGACTCATGACTCAATACCATACCTCCCAAGTTAGTGAAGTTTGGTGATTATATAGTCAAAATTATTGAATATGGTTATGCACTAGAAAACATCACAGAAAGGATCTAATCTCTTTAAATATTGCTATCAAAAACATTTGCTACCAACTAATTTGCATTAATGAACACTGCCTAAGTAGGCATGTTTATGAATTGTGAAGGTGTAACCTCACCCCATGGTAATTCTGAATTGAGCCAAGATTTTAATAAGAACAGGGTATTGATTTTGCCCAAAAGGAGCATTCATTGCTTAATATAACTTGGCAAAATTCAGATATTATCAATCATAACTAAATAGTCATTACATGGAAAGTAAGCACATTGTCGTTCATTGGGTTTAGAAATTATTCCAAAACTCAACTATAACCCAAACTTATTCTAGAAATCAATTGGAAATATCAGTAATTTATTTCACTATGAGTATATTATGCTTAAATGTCTTCTGAAAGAATATTTTTTATGGAATATAAGAATATTTTCTGTAGCCTTTGCCAAATAATACAAATAAAAAACTATAACAAAACCCAAAAAGGAATAGTAACTTTATAATAGTATAATCTAATGGTTGTGAAGGTTAACATATAATGTGTGTAAATTTAAGTGCATAAATACAGAAAAATAGTATATGTGTATATGTATATACAATGTGTTTGACACACATAAATTCTATCTGCATATCCTGTGCTGTATAGCTTTAGTTATCAGCTTGACACACACATCTGGGTGGAAGTAACCTCAGCTGAGGAATTTCCTCCACTGGATTGGCCTGTAGCCATGTCTGCAGGGTATTTTCTTGATTGTTGAGTGATGTGAGAGGGCTCAGTCCACTGTGGGTGGTCCCAATACTAGGCAGGTGGTCCTGTGTTGTATAAGAAAGCAGACTGAGCACAGGTCAGGAAAGCAAGTCAGTAAACAGTGTTCCTTCATGGTCTGTGCTTCAGTTCCTGCCTCCAGCTTCCAGTCCTGACTTCCCTCAGTGATGAAGTGTGACCTAGATGTAAGGTAAAATCAACCCTTTTCTCCCCAAGCTGGTTTGGTCAGTGTTTTTATCACAGCAGTAGAAAATAACTAGGACATATACATCCCTTATCCAAAATTCATGGTCAAAAGTGTTAAAATTTGAAACTTTCAGATTAATATTTACATACATATAAAGTGAGTTACCTTAAGGATAAAACCCAAAATATAAATAAGAAATTCATTTGCTTCATATACATACATGTCTTCTACACATAGTAACCCAAAGATAATTTTATATGATATGTTTAGTAATTTTGTGCATGAAAACAGCTTCATGGTATGGAATTTTCTATTTGTGATAGCAAATTGAAGCTAAAAATGTTACAGTACTTTGTATTTTTTCTTTGAACTAGGGATACTTGGGGTGTGTGCATATGTGTGTGTCTATGCATGTGCATGTGTGTGTGCTCTTCCAAGCAGCTTCTCTTGTAAGCCATACTCATACACACATTATAGCAGGAATGATTGGCCTCTGGAGGCCTCCTGAAATAGAACTCTCTTAAAGAAATTTTACATTAACCAGAAATGACCAAATATTAAAAAATGTTTTATTTATTATTCTTATTTTATGTTTATGAGTACATCGCCTGCTTGTATGTAAGTGCACCCTTGTCATGTAGTGCTGGTGTAGGTCAGAAGAGGGCATCAAATCCCCTGGAACTGAAGTTATGGAGGGTTCTTAGCTGCCGTGTAGGTGCTGGAAACTGAACCCATGTCCTCTGTACAAGTAACCATTGTTCTTAAATGCTGAACTATTTCTCTACCCCCAGAAATAACCAAATATTGCATGGTAGCTGAGTTGTCATAGTTCTTAAATGCTGAACTATCTCTCTACCCCCAGAAATAACCAAATATTGCAAATTAACTTAGCTGTCTTTTTTTAACTTTCTTTTTAAATTTATGTATTCTTTTGAGACAGTATATAGTTCAGACAGGCTTAGAACTGTCCATTCTCCTGATCCATGAATAAACTAAGTTAATTTAATTCCTATATTTTGTCCAGTAGAGATGAAAGAAATAGTGGTGAAAGAGTTGGCTGGGTGGGTACAGTGGCACATGCCTACACACTGAGTATTCAGAAGGATGAATCAGAAGAATGTCAAGTTCAAGGATAGCCTGGGCTACATACTAAGTTCTGGCTTGACCTGGGCTGCACAGTAAGATCAGATCATATAAAACCAGACTGGAGTTTTGTTCGTTTCAAGCAAGGGATGTTGTTAAATAAATGGAAGGAAAATTGAGGTCCAGCAGTAAATGGATGTTAGTATTTGTCATGTGTTTTTTCTTGGAGGGGAGGAGACAGTACTTGATCATTGCACATGTTAGGCAGGTGCTGCATAACTGAGCTGCACCTGCAGCCTTTGTCATGGTTTCTTAAGAAAAGACAGTCATCATAGTTTGTAATTAATGAACCTTAGAAATTCATCACATTGTTGAATTTATGAACAACTCCTCTTGGGACTGGGAGAAGGGCGCTGACAAGCCTTCTGTTCGCCATCATCCACGTGAGGCAATGCATTTCTGGTCTACAACCTTATATCCTCCTATCTTGCGGCCACATAGATTTTAGATTTTTGAATAATATAAAAAAGAAATAGGTTACCTATACTGAAGCCAGCAGGGATCCAAACCATTGCTATTTCTATAGTAAAAACTTTCAGTATTTCAACAAGATATCTAATAACTATATTGGTAACTTCATATCAACTCAGGGAACATTTTGCTGTCAGGTGAGTTTTAGAGCAAAACTTGGAAAATATTTCTCTTTTCAGTGTTGCTGGGTTTTGGAAATTAGAGATTATGGTTGGATAGTCCAGTATAGATGTACAGATTGTTTTTTCCTCAGAGCAATGATCCGTCTATCCACTTGACTATCAGCATGCAGATTGATTCACTGAGAAACTGTGATTTCTATAAAACTGAACATCAGCCAGCCCTGCTCAGTTTCTCTAATATTTCTTAATGACATCCATTAACAAGAGTCTTGTTGGCATCTGAACAAACCAGGCAACTGAAGGATTGGAAATGATTTAGTGAATGGCAGGTATGCAAGCTGTGTATGCCCTATGCCTATTCCTAGACAGGCAGTACCTCTAGTGCTCTCAGAAGACAGGCCAAGGTTACCCCTCTCCTTACCAAACTGAACAAATATAATTAACTAGTCCAGTATGTACCAGTACATAAGGAAACTATACAGACTACAAAGGCTCAACCTTGCATAAGTAGGAAGGAGTGTCAATGTCTAATTATTGCCAAATACCTCAGATGACTCTAACACAAGTAAAGTCTGAAATATCTCTAATGGAGACAACACTTGGTTACAGTATAACCTCTTCTGTTTTTCTGTGGGCAACTTTACCCACACAAACCTTGAGTATCAACTTTGATGTACAGATTTCTTATAGGAAATGGGAACCTATTACCGTTTTTTTCTTCAGTAAGATACACAATGACTTTCATGAGTAAAATAATAAATTTGCTGGGAAATGAGATGATTCCAACTGCTTCTAATCAAATACTTTAAAAGCCTCAGTGCTTAACTATAGCAAAGCATAAGAAATAATCAAAAAGTCACTTCCTGGTGACTGATTCTTATTTGTACAAATTCAAAATATTGTGTTAAAAAAATGGAACTGCACTCCTGGATGCTATTTAAAATTGCAAAGATTGGGGGATCGAGCGTCTCTGATTAAAATAGCTGGGGTGGTATAAAGTGACTGTAATTTGACTATGAATCATGGTGATGCACACAGGAAGACTGTGACAAGGAGACAAAGGGCCCCGTTGTCCATTATAAACCACTGAATTGCCTTCAGATAAATGCATCTTGTCTTTTGAGTGGAAGCCACCTATCAAATTTCTCCCCACAGCCTGTGTTTTGTTCATAATAATGAAAATGCATTTCCTACAGTAGATGTTGCCTAATTCATTAGCACACGCCTGCTTGGACCACCTGCCTGGTCCAGGCCCTGGGGAAAAAAAGAACAAGGGAGAAAAAAAGCCCATATTTTCCTAAAATGGCTGATCCTTATGCAAAATTGTTGAAAACCTTTCTCGTGCTTATGAGTTGCTCCATGCACCAGGCAGCCAGATACCTCCCTCAACTAGACTAGAGCATGCCTGTACTGAGTGATACTGACTTTCTCATTAAAGAGAAAGGACTTGGTCTGATGCTTAGTGAGGAGACTTGCCGAAGCAATGACACTGTCATTCAGCTTTCTTCTTCCAGGGGCTATAGCGACCAGA
>NW_008351958.1:2887271-2979217 GCF_000622305.1 Nannospalax galili | reverse complement strand
CACACACACACACACACACACACACACACACACACACACACACTGCATTATGGGTCCTAAGGTTCAGGTATTAAGTTGGTCTTAGAAGCATCCAGTGTCCTAAAAATAACTGTTACAGCAGAGCAACCCCAAGAGGAAATGGCCATAGAGCCCTTTAAACCATATTATAAAAGCACCAATAGACTTTTTTCTTTTGTATCTGACAGTTTGTAGCTTTATATGTACTCTTTTTGGAAAAAAGCAAGACTACTCTGATTGAACCAGCCTGAGTAACAGTCATGGGGACAGGTTTTTAAATGGCTGAAGTCAAGTTTTCCTTATAAGAAGAAAGAGAACAGCTGCTGGAATAGGTTGATGTTGGCTTTTATTTTCCCCAAAGCTGCCTGCACAGGTTGAGCCTGAGCTGCCAATCTGAAAACATTTTGTAATGGTAATGTGTCTACAGTTTTTTTTTTTGTGTAAAATACTGTAGCTGGTGAGACAGTTTTACATATTTAAGAAGTATCTAGTTACTAATCTCAATGTTATCCTTTCCAGATTGCAGATGACATATACTGTATAAGCAATCTTCCAAGTCAGCATAGCAGTCTGGGGAAAGATGGAGGAGAGTTGCCTTTAAGAAAAACCGGCATCTATAAAAAGCACTGGATCAAAAGTAGACGCCCAATCACACACCCACTGCGGTTGGGCTGACAAAAATAGCCACTTGCACAGATTTAGTTCACTTCAATGTCAGGCTTTCCCTCCAACCACCCTGACTCCCTCCCCCACTTCCATCTCCTTAAACGATCTCCATGGTGAATTCAGCTCTGAGAGCAGGTGCCAGAGTCCTCCCTCACAAAATGCTCCATCAGAAACTGCATCTAGAGGCAACCAACCCGGAACACTCCTCCTCCTCACTGTCTATGGACCACCTTCCTGGCAAAGGATGGCTTTGTAGTGATAACATGGTGAATGTGTCTACAAGGTGCCAGGCACTGTGCAGAAGACTTCACACACTGTATATCACTTAGCCTTGGACAGCCCTGTGTCACAGTCATTACAGTCTTTATTTCATCAAAGAGAAAAGGAGGGCTCAGACAAGTAACTAATTCAAAGGCACACATTTAATTAGTGGTAGAACAGACTCTGACCCTGTGTGATCACACAAACTGTGTGTTCAGTTATTATGCTTGGCTGCCTCCTGCTTGGCCAGGCAAGGAATCCTCAGCACACACACTGGCTGGGTTTCCTCTTAGGAACGCCTGTTGTGCACAGTCTTGCTTGTCTCTCAGCTCAAAACCAAAATCAAAATTCTCCACTCTAGTTGAGTTCTATTTTGAAAAGAAAGTATGTGTGAAAAGTAAAGAGACACAAGGATGCAGTTTATCTCCAACTTCAGTGATGCAAAAAGGGGATCCACCATGAGAAAACTTACATGAACTTAAAGTTCTTCCTACAATATCTGCTCACACTACATAACAATAACTGTCTCACTTGTTGAGCCTTCCCCCTGTGTGCTTCCTCCTGTTATGGTCTAGTGTCCCCTCTGTACCCTCTCTCTTACATATTCTGCATTCGCATGATATCTGTTCTGTTATTTCATACTACTTAATAAGCACCTTCCACCGAGGCACAGGCCTAGGTACTGGAGAGGCAAAGATGCGTGAATATTCTCACAGGGCTTACATTTTAGTTAGAAGGACAGCAAGTCATAGATAAGCATTAGAGCAAGCAGGCTGACACATCTTATGACAGAGACACCACATGAAGAACCATCCTCACACTTAGGCTGGGCTTATTGAGCCCAGATTTAAGTGGTACAAAATGCTGTTACATGTAATGTATTTTTAAAATTTTTTATTGAGCTTTTGTACATTTCATACAACAGTACTTAATCAAATTTAGATCCCCCCGTCCCGACATCATGAATTCCACCATACATATTAAGTCCTATCCAGTCAAGTGTTTTTACCCAGATGTCCTTCAGTGAAAACTCATCCACTGGAGTCTAATCAGTCATCTAGAGATCCTAAGTAAGATCTGTTCTCCCTCACCCAGTAGTAATCAGTCTCCAACAGTTCCCAGACTAGGGTTGGCCCGCTGTCCATTGTCCTCACTCCACGCTGGGCCCTTGTCTGACTGAATTGGCATGGGTCTTGTGCTCGACGCCACCATTGCCACAAGTTCACATGTGCCAGTAAAACTTGGCCAGTTATGGGCTTCTGTGTGCAAGTTTCACTGGTGAGAGTTGAGGGATGCCCTAGTTTTCTCTCTATCCCCTGTTCTTCTATGTTCCATGAACCTTAGGTGTAGATATGTCACCTGAGACTAGGCATCTCTCAGACATATATTCTTTCTGTGTGACCAGTTGTGGAACTCTGCAGTGGCCCCCATCTGTCACAAACAGAAGCTTCTCTGATGAGTGGTGTATGGTATAACTGTCTGTAAATATAAGGCACTGTAAATACAGCCAAATACACATGTGATATTTTTAATCTCAAACATGGCTGTGAAAATAGTCCACAGGTGGAAGTCATGTTTATGCAAGCTACTACCTTGCCCAAGCCCACAGAATGGGCAGCAAGGGCCCACATAATTCACTCCTTTTAAATATGGGCTTTCTAGCCTTTGTGCACAGGTGGAGTATCTGAATTGCTTGAGACCAGAAATGTTTTAGATTTCAGAATTTTTGAAAATTTTGAAATATTTGTATACATATAATGAGATTTGTTGGTAAGAGGCCCCGATAAACACAAAAATCACCTATATTACATATATACTTTGTACACATAGCATAAATGTAACTTTGTACACTTTTAAAATTCAGTCTTTTGTAATTTTATGCATGAACACAATATCATATAATCTTTTAAAAATATTTTATTATTTTTACTGTATATGTATGAGTGTATTGCTTGCATGCATATAAGTGCACCCATGTTGTGCAATGCCCGCAGAGGTCAGAAGAAGGTGTCAGATTCCCTGGAACTGGAGTTATGAACAGTTGTTAGCTGCTGTGTGGGTGCTGAGAATCAAACCTGGGTACTCTGTAAGAGGAGCCAGTGCTCTTAACCGCTGAGCCATCTCTCTAGCTCTCAATCTTTAAAATAATGCTTTACATGGAAAAAGATTATTGTATATGTCAGAAAGCACATGAGCTCCAAGGTGGTATTTTCTACTTGCAGCATCAAAACAATATTTAAATAATTTCCAATTTTGAAATATTTCAGATTTTTGAACTAGAGATGTTCAATTATAATTACTTCTTTAATTAATTAGTCTTTATACCATAAAAAAATCTCTAAAAAGGTATTTACTAAGGATCTCATTTTAATAGTCATACTTTCTTGCAGTGTCTGAATGTTCAGAGTAGATCAAGACCAGCAGTATGTTGCCAAATGTTTCCTAGAAGCTTGTGGGCCATATCCCAGGAGGGCCACCTCCTAGTAGTGGAGTCAGATCAGTATGAAGACGTTACATGGCCACAGCTTATAAGGCAAGGCAGACTCTGCCTCAAGTTCCCCAGCACCATCTGGAATGTGAGCTGACAGATCCATACACGGGTATTCGCAGGTTCTGGCTATGGAGCAGCACATTCTAAGTAAAGCCACACAGTTTGACACTGTAAGATGCCTCTGATAAACAGCTATACAAGCAAGTGAGGATGCTGCTATGGCAGAGAGCTCAACTCCCAGAGCCAGCAGAATAAAAGAAAACATCTTCAGCAGAAAATGAACAAAACACCATGTACCAGAGAGAACCACTTGGCTCCCTCAACTTCCAAATGAGGCATAGTCTTGGCATCTGAAGGGGAGGAAGGATCATCAGAGAACTCAAATCTAACTGTGGGGAAACTTCTTCCATTCTGCGAAGATGAATTAGCTAAACTCATATGTGAGACCAGCTGTCACATGGGACTTGGGCAGAGATAGTCTCCAGGCAACTGTTCCCAGGAAGCCAAAGTAGCCTGGGACAGACAAAATTGCCAAGGCAAATGCCCAGCTGACTAGGCATGATATCAAAGAATCAGAATGTCTAAAATTAATGATCTGCTCAAGCATAGAACATTTTCTATTAGAAGTTCTCTGACATATATTGATTTACGATGTGTTTTTCTCTCCTCTTCTTGGCTCATTTTTCAGTTTTCCTGAGTAGAGTTGACCTTATCATCCCACATTGCCTGAGAGGCTGAGAAAGGTTAAATGATGTGCTCATACTCACACTGAGCACTGGCTCTTGCTTGTGAGTACATACCACACTGCATCCCAATATTTAGCCACGAAGAAATAGCCTTGTTCAAATAGCTTCTAAACTGGTACCTTTGCTATAAAGCTGTTTTCCTGTTTGTGAAATAGTTTCAAAAACAAAGTAACCCTTGGTTAATGGACAAAATCTCTTGGCAGCTATTTTCATATTTAATGTACAACAATGATTGACGCTCAAGAGTATTGCCAGTTTCATAAATGCCTTTGGAATCATTATAAGAAATCAAATTATGTCCAATATGGCTTTTTTTTCAGTATATTTTATTGTATGCAAATGCTTAAGCAAACAGTTCACTATTGATATACATGGCATCAGTCTTGCAAGTGAAACATTCAAGTAACAAAGCGTTTTATTCTCTGAAAATGTAGAGTAATATGCATACAAGGTTTTTCTTCTTCATTGTTCCTTTCCTTTCCCCCATCAACCCATCCTTCCATCCAATCCATCTTTACATTCCTAGTCTTTAAAGGGACTATCTGACCATTGCACCAGAATCCTTAAAGGTTCACATCTCCTTTCTGACTGCCACACAGCAGAAAGTAGAAAATGGGGGAAGGGTGAACAATAGCTTCCTGCCAGGAAAGCTACATCTTAGCATTGTCAAATTTGTAAAAGAGAACAGCCCTTTTTGGTACGAACTTTTTAAATTGCTAATAATACAGAGTGCTCTGTTTTGTGAGAATTATTTGAACAAAAAAACCAACTATACTTAACTAGCTTTTGTTTTTGTTTTGTTCTGTGGGCCATAAGAAGTTGGTGAAGTTGGCTGTTCCTCAGAGGTTCAGCCTGGAGTTAGATTATCTGGTGATTCTGATGTTTAAAAGATCACATTCTTGGGCTGGAGAGATGGCTCAGCAGTTAAGCATACTCACTGTTCTTGCAGAAGACCTGAGTCGAATCCCAGCACCCACATGGCAACTAACAACTGCCCGTAACTCCAATTCCAGGGGATCAGACAGTCTTTTCTTTCCTCTGCGGGCACTGCATGACACGGGTGCACTTACCTACATGCAGGCATAGCACTCACACACATAAAATGAAAACAATAAATAAAATATTGAAAAAAATCATATCCTTATTTAGAGTTGCTCCCTTAAAGAGGATCAAAGCTCCCTCACCCAGCAGTAATCAGCTGCCAATAGTTCTTTGGCTAAGGTTGGGGCCTGTTGCCCATTTTCTCAGTTCTATGCTGGGTTTTTGTTGGCTTGAGTTTGCTTGGGTCTGGTGCATGCTGTCACCATTGCTGCAGGCTCATATGAGCAGGGTCCCAGGAGCCTGTCACACACCTCCTCCCCTGGCTCTTAAAATCTTTCCTGCCCCTTCTTACACAATAGTCCTTGCCAGGGGATGAGCTTGCTCTGAGGGACATCTGGGTACACTGACTTCATTCAATAAGCCTTAATATCAATGACAGAATGTGTGAAATCCATTCTGGTAGGGTGCAGATGGGGGTATAAAGATAATTAAGATGTTTTGTATGAAATACACAAAAATTTGATAAAAATATACAAAAAAGATCACATGCTATGGTCTTTTTCTCTGCTCATACTGTGTTTTATGTAGATGATTTAACTCTGCTGTTTGATCTTTGCAGATTTGGTATAGAAAGTAAAAGAATCTAAAATAGAGCTGATTGATTTTCTACTTCAAATTTCTTTGTTTATTGAAAAGGGTAAAATTAGAAAAATGACATTGATTGTGAAGAAGTCAAGGTAAATGAATTAGTTCATGAGTTACTGCTTCATTATACACTCAGTAAGACTGCAAGATTGAAAAAAAGACCAATCACAACAAGTAAAATTCAATCAATCATTAGGATTGACATTCAATTTGGAATTAATACAAATTAAGCTAGATTTCATGAAAGGTGTTTTTAGGCATCTAGTTTAAAATTTATTGAAATATATTTGGAGTGGTGGCTGGCATAAAAATGGAAAGCTTCAGAGAGATATGTATTGAAAGCAAACCCATGTATGTGGGGGTCCAGTCAACAAAACACACCTTCTTCTCCACGTACTAGATGATGCTATTTTGTTCCTAATTTGTAGCATAGGCTAGCTCAGGAGAGTTAGACAGAACTGGGAACTCTCCACCTGGGATGCCTTCCAGAAGCATCAAGAAGGAACTCTAGATTAGACAGCATATATCTAGAATGTAGAAACCAAAGCTTTAAGTAACATGAAAAACAGGAAATGATCTAACAGCATAGTGTTGGTGAGCATTCCTGGCAAGATATTGTGAAAACCCAATTGACACTAAACATAGAAGCCCGTTGTGATTTCTCCATTACCTCCTGTGGGCCATGTATTTTATTTTTTAATGTGTTTAATTTTTTTCTTATACAAGGTAACATAAGGCTAATTTTATACTGTGTTCTCCATAACTCCATGCAGTGAGATTCCTTACTATGCAGATAACCAATCTACACTCAAGAGTCAGAGAATACCTAGACACTGAGCCCAAACTATGGGGTTTCTTTGTTCACTTTGAGTCCCAGGACTCAGGTTTGTCTTGGTTTATTGCTAACTGTGAAGGGCGTAATGGTCTTCACGCTTTAGTCTTTGCCTTGTACTTTAGTTAATGGTTTTTCTGGCACTGATTTTTTAAATTGTTGAATTTATAGCAGCACAAAATATTTATCTTAATTTCACCTCAAATCTTTTTGTTTTTGTTTTTTGTTTTTTTGTTTTTTTGTTTTTGAGAAAGGGTCTCCTGTAACCCAACTGACCTGGAACTCACTATGTAGACCAGGCGGGCATCGATCTCATAGTGATCCACCTGCCTCTGCCTCATGAGTACTGGGATTAAAGGCATGTACCACCACTCTTGGTCAAAATGATTTTAAAAATCATAATTAATATTCACCACACCTGGCTCACCTCAAATCTTTTGAAGAATAATGTCAAGCATGAGCAGTCCATTTGCTGTCTTGATTTCTTCTTGCAAGGAGCTTTGCTACTGCTTCTGCCTGGTGAACTCCTCAAGATACTTGAAGGTCCACGTTGATGTTATTCATTTCCTATAGCTTCCCTTGTGTTACTTCTTCCTGCCCGTTTTGTCTCATAGGTAGAAAGATGAATCAATTATTAATTAAGTATAATAATAATGTAGCGTTTTTCATCTTGTATGCCGTGATGGAAGTATAAGAGAGCACTACGGGAAAAATTAATATGCTTTGTCTAAATATGCCGCTTCCCCAGCACTGTAACTATCTTGAAGGCTGTCATATTTTGCGTTCTTGAGAAGTAACATGGTTGAAATTTGGTATGTAAAGGAATTCACTGAAGTTTTGTCCAATCTAGTGTTTTTCTTTCTCTGACTACTCCCAAAGGATCACTTATTCCTCTGTTAAACGTTACACATTATTAGTATAATTTGGAATTAGACCGAGGGAACAAGTTCAGAAGGCAGGATTAGCAGGCACAGAAGGCAGTGACATGTGCAATGCTTCTCCATAACTCTACTGCGAAGAATAACCGAGGATCACACATCACTAGTTGAAATGAATTTCATTATGTATCATATAGATTGTTTTATATAACTAGGTCACCATTTATGAGATTAATAGTCAATTACTTTCTCCCAATTTAAAAACTGAGTAGAAGTGTCAGAACAGAGCCACACTGAGACGAGGGAATGGCAGGGACAATTTCAGGAGCCCTGAACTTGGAAGAGAGCTGATGTCTGCTCTTTTGTTCGGTGGTTCAGCTGTTGCAGCTTCTTTCCAATGAAGGGACAATCAACTCTGTCCCACAAAAGAGACTGCAGTCTGTTTTGGTAGTTTTGAATTGGTTTTCATACTTCCCATTTTGGGATGTATGATCTTGGTGTTTAAATATAGTGTAGAAATGCAAAAAAGCATTGCCAGGATTGTTATTTATATGCATTGCATAAAACCATGCTTCCAAAGAGTTGGTTAAAAATTCTGGTATTGATTCCTAGAAACAGTGGTATGTTTACTCCTTTCTTAGATAATAGTTCTAATCCAGCCCCAATGTTCTGCTGTGTATTTTCCAGTCTCAGTTTGTGATTGCTGCCCCAACTCCTTTGTGATTTATTCTACTAAGAATTTGTATACTGTCAGTCAGGTCCCATGAAGTCCATGTAATTAAGACATTTCTTCTGGCTCTGGTCATCCATATAGCTTGTAACAGTGAAAGAGAGCAAAGATAACAGTCTCATGGAAGGTTTCAACCCCAACCTTGCAACTGAATGTAGACTTGCAGATATTTCAAACAAAGGCTAGGATAATGGGATTTCACCCATGAAAAGGGTTGGAGCCCACCTAGCAACTGGATAGAGAGGGAGCTTTATCTGACTTTTCAATTCTAGCTATAAAATACTCAAATTTTGTAACACTGCAGTAAAGTTGTACATAGGCACTATTATAATGAGTTATACACCCAAAAGAAGAATGGGGAGAGTGTCAGAAGCCCCACTTAATGAGCTTACCGCAACAGCCAAAATAAGTAATGCTAATTTACTTCTTAATGATCATGTTTTAAGCCTTATTTTATATTTAATTGACAAATTAAAGCCATATATTTATGGGTGTAAAGGGATGTTTTGACACATGCATACATTATACAATGATCAAATTGGGCTAATTAGCAAATGCCCTTTTCTAGATTTGCAATGTTACTGTTCATATTGGATAGGTAGACAGAATTTCAAACTGTGCAGAGACTAAGTAAATGGATAAGTGTCCTGGGGATTAAAAAAGGTCTAAAGGAAGTACAGAGAAACCAAGCCATACCTTTGAAAGTACTCACGGTTTAATGGTTTAATGGGGCATGTCTCTCCATTTCATTTCAATTCCTAAAGGGCTCTTCAGCTCAAGGAGTCTTTTTGCTTCTACACATTCCAGATTTCCTCATTCTTTTCTAGCTTATTTGTTTTTCTTAAATATTTTTTTATTTATTATTTTTATTTTATGTGTATGAGTGTATTGCCTGCATGTATGTGAGTGCACCCATGTCATGCAATGCCGTGGAAGTCAGAAGAGGGCTTCGGATTCCCCTGGAGCTGGAGTTAAGGATGGTTTGTAGGCGCCATGTGGGTGCTGGGAATCGAACTCAGGTCCTCTGCAAGATCTTAACTGCTGAGCCATCTCTCCAGCCCCACTTATTTGTTTTTTTAATCTAATGACCAAAAATATCAGGAATGTTGGCAACTAAATAGCAATGAGATAAAAAGCAAAAGAGAGGATAGGGTCCTTTTGTCAGCTAGGGTTCCCATAAGTATGGAGCCTTAAACTCTGTCTCCTAGTTCCTCCACAGGCTGCTGGCTATGGCTGAGAGCTCCTGGGTTTTATGGCGCACTTCCTAGACCATATCTTCACTTTTAGTGTCAGCCCCCAAAGCAGGCATCAGTTCATTAGCAACAAAGACAACAAATATCTCTTCTGCTTTTTCTGATTACAAAGATAAACAATATTCTAAATTTAGAATTTGTACAATATAAAATGAAAGAAATATATAACCTGTAACTCAGAGACCACTGCTCACATTTTGAACAGGATATGGGGTGAATATGATCAAAATGCATTAACCATGTATGAAAAGGCCATAATGAAATCCATTATTATGTTAATATATTCTAATAAAAATATTTAAAATACTATCATGTTTAATGCTGTCTTGTAGTTTTTTTTTCATTTAAATATCATGAACATTTTCCCACACTCTAAGTCTGCTAGAGAATCACTCACTGTAACTTCCCAGTATTCTACAAATGAATTTGCCATCACTTACTGAATCAATATCCTACTCTTGGATATTGATCACATTTGGTTTGGGCTGCTGATAAGGAAAAGTCATATTCTTATAACTAACTGCATCCTTATACAATCTCCTTTTAAGCTTAGACTATTCCGTAGTTTCCTTTTGTTTCACTTCCTAGGTAGATATCTCAAAATGTAACCCTGGATGTTTTACTACTCAGTTCTGTTTTATTGCTCTGTGATGGTTGCACTACTCTGAAAGGTTTTATTACTCTGCAGTATCTTGAAGCTCTGTCATGCTTTCCCCTCACCATGTCTAACTGCTGATAAAGATGTGAAATGAAGAAAATGGAAAGTTCACCAAATGCTTTAATGAGGAACCTGGTCCAATTAGTCCAAGAAAAGTGTAGATCAAATGTGACAGATACTTAAACTTTTGGTGATGATATCTGCTTGTATAAACTGAAATGACCATTTGACAGATTCCTAGCTCAACTAGTCTGGCCTACTTATAGATCAAAAAGTGGAAGATGTCTTGACCTATGCCTAGGATACATACTTTGTAAACTATGATGACCTAGTGAACTCAGGAAGGAATTTTCCTGAGACAACATGGCCCATCGTGAAAACAGACATAGGGTCCTGGTGCTAGCCATAAAGTGATGATGTAAAAAGCCCTATTTAACCACATCTGTAGTTCTGTTCAGGGCCCAGAAAATCTAAGAGCCTTGGTTGCTGATTCTGGGACCTCATGCATGAGAAAGAATAAATGAACTTTCTGAGTCTCTCCTGGGTGAATGCTTCTTAGCTGTAAGAAGAATTGTTTTCATAACAATGCTATGCCAAAATACCATAGAGTAGCTTAAACATCAGAAATTCGTTTTCTCACAGTTTTGCAGGCTGATGATTGAGATCAAGGTGGCAACATGGTCAGTTTCTGGTGAGGGCTCTTTTGTTGACTTGTAGATGGGTGTCTTCCCTGTATGAGTGCACATGAAGGGGAGACTGAGAAAGCAAATTCTCAGGCAACTAATTTTACAAGGGCACTTGTATGAGGCTTCAAGATGAAGACAGTAGCCATTTAAATCCAGGAAAAATGTCCTCACCAAGGAATGATCATGCTCCCAAATAACCACTGAATAGTTCTCTGTAGAAATCACTGAGCATACAAGAAAAACCAGATGATTCTTGCACCAGTGGAGTTCACAGTTTCAGCAGAAGGATGAGGAAGTTGGTCAAAAAAAGAAACAGAGAGAAGCAGCTTACCTTCACTTTGCCCTCTGCAAGGGAGTTTTACTTAGGCAGAACACACAACCTCAGGATATTTTGTTCTTATTGTCAATTTGCCTTCTAGAAAACATAGAGTGTGGCCACAAACTGAAGAAAGTGCCCACGTCATTAAGTGTCAGCTCAGTACTAACAATGCACTGGACAGCATTTCACCTTTAGCTGGCCCCTTCACTGGACAGCTTGCTTTTCTCTTAAATTGTAATAATCAATTTGCTGGCTCAATGCCTAGAACTATTCCAAATAATTATAGACATATCCTTTATTAGACAGAGAAAAATGTACGATATGTACCTTGTCAAATTCTTTGTCCTTAGGTAAGATCAAGGAGCAAATATTTAAAAATCTTAATATTTCTTGCCTACATTTTGATTTGTGCCTATTCTGGTGGGGGAGAAAAAACTACCGATGCAACCAAAAATACGGTTTTATTTTTTAAAATATAATTTGTTTTCACAGGGATGCAGAGTGACTGATTTTCCTAAATATTTTAATGTAACTGAATTGTAAATAATTTTATGGAATTAAATATGACATCACTAGAGTTAAAAGGAAAACAAAGTAACATGTCTTTGGTGTTAAAGCAGTAAAACCTAAGCCTTCCCTGAATAATAAAGAAATTTTTGTCATAAGGATAACCCATGACTTTCCTATAAAGGAAAAGGATATAGAGATTGACCAGCCCTTATCTGAAATTCTTGTGACCAGAAGAATCTAACTATTTAGGGATTTGTTTTCCTTTCCCCTTGGCCCTTCTCCCTTCTTTTCACTCCTCTCTCCTTCCACACCTCTCTCCCTTCATTGCCCTTTACTCTTTTCTCCTTTTTGATTTTGGAATAGCTACACATACATACTGAGATACCTTAGGGGTGAGATCCAAGATTAAGCATGAAGTTCACTTGTGCCTCATATATACCTTATACACACAGCCTGAAGGTAATGTTATACAATTATACCTAGTGCACCTGCATTTTGATTGCCAGCACTAATGGAGTCCCTTGTCTATCTGCAATTTCCATCCAAGTACAGTAAAAGGACCCTTGGCCAGCTGTTTCAACATAAATGTTCCCATGAACTATTTGAAATATAAGTATATTAAAAATAATTACTAATAATATTAAGTTCAAATTGAACTGAACATCTCATAATTGTTTTCTGGCAACCCTACATGGGCATGATTTATGGCTTACTTTCCATATCATGGGATGAAATGGCTAGCAATGAAATAAATAAAGGTGCCTGTCTGTCTGAAAATTTCTGGCATCCACAAATTAAGACATTAGTTCTCCTTCAGCCTTGGCTTCAAAATCATAGGGTGCACTTGGCTTGCCTTCTTTCTCTTCATATTAAGTTTTTCCAAAATGATACATTTGCTGTTTTCCATTTTGAAGCCAAGACACTTTAAATAGAGAAATAGCTATACAACTGGTATTGAAATATTAATCTAGTTAAAGATTGATTTTCCTGGGCATAACCACTCACTCATATTTAATTTACAGAATTGTGGGTTTACAATAAAATACAAGTCAGACAGTAACACGTGACATCCTCATGGACGATTATGAAATATGGTCATAACATTGTGAGGGGGGAGATTTTTAGGCAGAGCAAGGAAAATGAAAAATGCTAATTGAGAACAGAAAATGAAATGCTCTAACTTAAAAAGATGAAGGAAAAAAGGAGTATTACTATCTAGGTATAAGATTGAAACATTGGGATCAAACAGATGATAAGGAGTGACTTCTACCCTCACACATCCAAGCAGGAAGAGACCACGGCAGACACGTGCATACAGGACTTTCTACTTCATAAATAATAGATAAGGCAGCTCGCCTTTTTAGATAATTACCAATGAAAGAAATCTGGTTGGAAATGTTCTACATCTGTGTGTCCTAAGATGTGCCTATGAAAGCCTAACATTTCTTGGTTTTAGAAGAGGTCTTGTCCAAATAATTTTGGATTACAAAACCTGATTAAAATGTTGGTTCTTTTGCATTTGTGGCACCTGGATTGTGAACTTAGTCCCACCTAGTATCTTAGGCCTAGAGCGTGGCTGTCTACTATCTATTGGGTAGAGAAAGGACTGACCCGAGGAGGCTGAGCCAGATACCAAGGTGACGGTGGAGTCTGTTGGGTTTTCACAGAAGCTGGGTTCACACCAGTATAACCACTACTTCCTGTGAAAGGGAATGTACTGTGAGGCCTATAAGGGATAGTTGTTATAGTGGACACTGAAGAAATCAGGGTGATCAGCTCATTTGGGACTTGAGTTTTGACAAATATTAAACCTTTTAGATTTTGAATTCTAAGTGATGCTCCATTTAAAATATGTCTTAGTTCAAATAAACACCTCATGCAAAGCATGTGCTCAGCATGCATTAATGCAGTCATTTTGATGTTCTACTTAAAATGAGGTATGGAGGATGAATCATTCAAGAGGAGTTTCACTTCAGTGCATCTCTCTACCCAACTGCAATTTAATTAACTAACCATTTCATAATAAAATTGTACAAAAAGAAAGCATCCCGCATTACTAAATACATTCAAGTCAAATGCTTCTCAGTGCTCTCAGGGAAATGTTCATTCTTCACACAGAATATGCACCTCCTGGGCTGGAAAGACAGCTCAGCAGTTAAGAGCACTGGCTGCTGCTCTTGCAGAGAACCTGGGTTGAGTTCTCAGCACCCAAGTGTCAGCTAACAACCATCCTTAACTACAGTTCTAGGGGATCCAACATCCCTCTTCTAGCTTCCATAGGTATTGCATGCACACGGTGCACTTATATACATGCAGGCAAAACACTTAAACACATGAAATAAAAATAAATAAATTCACAAATAAAAGAATATGCACCTTCTATAATGTTACTGGTGTCAAATGATGAAATAGAGTGGGCTCTTATTAGGACATTGGACAGTGCATTTTGGAGAGACTGATGAGAAAAAGACGGACTTCTGTCTAGTGAATGAGGATTTCTAGAGAGTGAAGACAGACCTTGTATGTGTACAATTCTACAGCAGGCACTTAGTAAGTTTATTGAATTTTTTCATTAATAATATTGTATTTAATGTAGCTGATTATGTCAACAGATATTCAGTCACATTTGTTTGAATGTCTTAATTTTTCTGAAATAACAGAGATTTTATTGAGGTACAGGTGTATAGAACAGGTCTGCTTTAACGAGAGAGCACCTATAACTATTTCACCCATTTATTTATCCAGCATGTACTGTGTATGAAGATCTATTCCAGGCATTGTGGTTTGAACAGGAAATGTTTTCCATAGGTTCATGGGTTTGAATACTTGGTCTCCAGCTGGTGGTTTTGTTTGAGAAGGTTGTAGAACATTTAGGAGAGGAAGCCTTGCTAGAAGTCATTGCGGATGAGTCTTCAGGTTTGTTTGTGTTTTTTTGTTTTTTTTTTTTGTCTTTTTTTTGAGACACCTGGTTGCCTTGTAGCCCCAGCTGTCCTGGAACTCATTATGTAGACCAGGCTGGCCTCGAACTCACAAAGATCTGCCTGCCTCTGCCTCCCAAGTCTTCAGGTTTTATAGTTTAGTCCTACTTCTTATCTCATTTTCTGCACCCAGACTGCAGCTGCAATGTGATCAGCTGTCTCACAATCCTGCTACCACGTCTTTCCTGATGTGATGAACTCTATTCCTTCCTAAACCTCGAACAGAATATTGTGTGTCCAGAATGCTCTGAGTCTGGCATAGAGGACAGGGGGAGAATAAAGTAGGCAAGAAAGTAGTCTTCTGGGCCGTATGAGGATTTGCCTTGACTATCTAGGCAACGAGAAGCTATAAGTACACATTAGAAATAGTTCAAACTGCATATTTTCAGCATAAGATGCTAGAAGTACCTTTTATTCTTTGTGTTTTAAAAGTTATAGAACTTATATGGTTTTATGCATGATGTCCCCAAGAAAACCACATTTCCAGGACTAGCAGAGGATGTATGCCCAGTCTTTCATTGATTCCACAAGTGCAACAGGCATTATTGGGAACTGAGTTCTTCCTTATAGATGTAGCTGAAACCACAGGTTGTGGAGCTCTAAGACAAAAGCAAAAGGAATCCAGAATAGTGATTAAAGAATATTCCATTTATTCCCCAATTTTAAGCATTGTTTAGATCTACTATATTAGCAAAGAAAATGGCTCCTTTCACACATTTCATGGCTCATTTCACTATTATTGTCATAATTTTCAACTTAGCAGTTAAGGACACTGTATTCAAATCTACTGAAAAGTAGGGAAGAAATAATAACTTATGACCTGATCTATAACATAGGCCACTGATTTCCTAAGCCTCATATTTCTTCTGTGCAAACAGAGGAAGAGGGACTCCCCTAACAATACCCACCTAGGGAATTGTTGTCATAATGAGCAGTTCTAGATGCTTAGCATTAGAATATTGAAGAACATAAGCTATGGCACAGGTAAAAGTTATGACCACTATCTTTGGCATATAAATAGAATCAGTGTGTTTGTTACTTTTGCATTGCTGTGACCACAATTCCTAACAGAGACAACTTGAGGTGGGGAGGAGTTACTTGGCTCACAGTTGCTGAGGGTTCAGCAAAATGTGGCAGAGCAGCTCAACTCAGTTCACATCATGGTTGGCCAGAAAACAGAGAAGAAAATGTCAGTGCTCAGCTCAATTTTCTATGCTGCATGGGTCCCTAGCCCACAGGATGATGCTACCTACACTCTGCACAGATAATAGTCTCTGGAAATGCTTTAACAGGCACACCTTACTCTCCTAAGTGATTCTAAATTCAGTTAACTTGAAAGATTATCCATGACATTCAGTAAGTGGTAATTCATGTTATGTTGTCATTACAGAAGAAAATCACGATATTCAAACCTAGCCCAGGCCATAGGGTCAGTCCAGTAGGGCATCTGGCCTTCAAAATCAAGCCATCTGGCCAACTATTTTCAAAGAAAAATGTGTACCACTGGATAAAAGCAAGTAAGAAACCCACCAATAAATAAGAGTTAATGAGCAAGACTAGGGTAGCATTACCATCTGCTGTGGCACTTGGCATGTCTTTAAAAAGGCTCTCCTTTTTCTCCTCCTCACCAGTCTATGTTAAGCTTACTTATATGAGTTTACAGACTGAAACAATATATTATGAATTATTTATAATTCTTTTCATGGAAAATAGGCATCATTAAATAAAGGCAAATTAAAAGGATCTCTGAGTCCATATTTAGAATAACATATAAGTAACACATGAACCAAATAATAATGAATGCAAAAGACAAATTAATATATTACATGACCCCCTCAAGATCATCACATTAGCTTTTGTACATGCTGTGCCCTCTGTCAGGAAGTCTGATACCATTCTTGGATTTTTCTGATTAGTTTGTTCTCAGGTGGCATCATAAGAATAATATTTCCTTTTAAAAGATCTCCTGTACCTATGGAAGACTGTTCCAGAGTTCTCCTCCTGTATGCCTTTGTGTATGTTTTACCATAGAGTCTATTAAATATTATTTCAGTTTCTGGTCTATGTGCCTAATTCTTCAATGTGAATGCATAGGTCACAAGGGGAATGGCAGTGAGCCTGTGTCTTTCAGGTATCTGACATGCAGACATTGTGTTGGTTATCAATGCTCTCTGTGCGTATAACAGGACTGCACCTCCTGGCTGGTCTGTGGTTTTATTGGGCTGTGTAGGGTACCCTGGGTGATCAGATTCATGTGAGAGTGAAGGATAGCATTTCTACAATCAACCAGTTTGACAACTGGCAGTACCATCCACAACTCTCTTTCCGCCAGAGGACCATCAACGTCCCAGAAAGTGGCTGCTCCATAATTCTAGATTCTGCAGTGAGGATGACGCCAGAGTCCCAAACTGACCCACGATGGACACAACAGCAAGTTGTTTTGACAAGTCCTTGTCATTACAGATGTCTGTGATTTGGGTATTACTTGTGATTAGTATAACTTGGTTCAGCCTGATACATGAAGTCTATACTATTGACGAATAAAGAAGAAATAGCACTGGGACCTCTCTTACCCACTTAAACAGCCATGAGAGCCCAAAATCCATTGTCTCTCATTCAAGGAAGATCATGTTTAAATTTTTTTTAAGTTTAGTGCCTTCTAAACATCTCTGGAAATGACCAGCAATATATTTAGAAACTTAATAACATTCTGATCAGAAAATTCTTTGTAACTAAGCAGGAAAGTGACACTGCAGTGACTCAGGCAGCGCTGAAAGGTTCTTTGTAGTTGCACTATGCTGTCAGTCCTGACTGATTGTCTCAAGCCACGTGTAACTCAGCTCAGTGTGAGGACAACCGTCACCACTATGACGGTTGTGGGTCCTCACTGCTCTTCCCATCCACTCCTCTTAGTTTCTGCTCTTCTTCAACACACAAAAATGCAGATATATAGGCATATATGTGTACACACATACACACATACACACACATTTATTGCTCTTTCCATATGGTTCAAAACATGCAGAGCCTATAAGTAACAATAGGTAACAAATGTCATGTTCTCTATGCCTGTTCATTAGTGACTCTAAGTAGTATTTTGGATAAACAGTTTCAAATATCCAAATCATTTTCAAATATTAGGGTTATAATGAAACTTAAAGTGATGACATATATAACAAAGTAGGACTGTAAAGAATTAAGCCACATTAAGCACATATTTTGAAAGAAACCAGAGAAAGTAAAATTGCCCTTAAATTATCAACATTATTTGTGTATCTTTAAGATGCCTTTGTATAATTTAAGTCCCTATGTAGATGGACCAAAATTATTTTCATTATTACCCTAAAATACTTGTTGAGTGTTGTGGTCTTGAGAGCCTGGGGACATAGGATAAACATGCTGAAGGCATAGAGAGGTGTTTCAATAAAACCATAAATGCATATACATAGGCATATATGTGTACACATACATGGACAGGTTGGTAGGGACTAAAGGTCACAAACACATGGGTCATAGACTACTGAAAGAGCGGAAGGTGACAAAGTCAATAGTTCCTGCTTTAGGGCTCTATATAGGATCAGTGCAGTATTTCCCATGGTCAAGCAAATACTGGCTTTTCACTGGCACCTTTGGAAGAAACGCCTGTCCATTTAGGTCCACAGTAACTTAAGGAATGGTTCCATTTTCATCAAACAGAGCCATGCTTCAAAGGATGCCTGGAAAATTAAACTGTCTGCTTCCTAGAGTCAGGGAGGAGGTGCATGACCATATGGAAATAAAGTCCTACAGTCTCCTGGGACTCTTCTCATATGAACCTATAGCAATGGTGTCAGCATGCACAAGACCCATGCAAACTCAAGCAGACAAAAACCCAGCACAGAACTGTGAAAAGGGGCAGCAGGCCCCAATTTCAGTCAAAGAATGATTGGAAGCTGATTACTGCTGGTTGAGGAAGAGCTGATCTTAAAGGGAGGGACTCTAGATTGGCTGACTAGACCTCAGTGGATGGGCTTGCACTGAGGGACATCTGGGGACACTAACATGATAAGCCTTAACACAAAAGACAGAGTGCATGAATTCCAATGGGGGCCAGTGGGGGAAGGGGTATAAGATGTTTAAGATGTTCTGTATGAAATACACAAAAATTCAATTAAATTTTTTTTTTTAAAAAAGAAAGATAACCACATTGCAAATAATTTAGCTTTTGTGTGGGGAACCTTCTTTTGTCCTTGCTTTATGTTAATAAAGTTAAAAAATATTTTTGCATCACAGTAGAAGTGATAGGAACAGAGTAGGGAGACTTTTGTTTTTCCCCCTGTTCAGCAGAAAAAAATAGGATTCCTATTTCTGCTCCTATAGACATATTTAGCCCAAGAGTTTAAGCTCAAGCCACGGTCTGCTTTTGAAAATACATAAAAGGACAGTAAATAATGTCAGTACTATTTTGAAAATACATAAAAGGACAGTAAATAATGTCAGTACTAAGAAAGGGTGACATTTTCCGAAGGTAAACATTTTTTTTTTTTTTTTTTTTTTTTTTTAGTATCTGCCATTTTTTATTAGGCACAGCTTATAATCCGGCTGGGTCTGTATCTAAGCTAGGCCACCTGCAAGGTAGAAGAACAGTCCTGGGAGAGTCTGTTTTCTAAAATTTCTCACGTGTTTAAGCCTGTAGATAAAAAAAAAAAAGTGGGAACAGACATAACCCAAGCAGATCATCATGCTTTAAACTATGCCTGATTTTTAAAAAAAATTATTTATTTAACAACCACATAATTAGAAGAAGATTATAACAGCATTGACATATTCAATAACAATTTCCAGAGCTAAGATGCTTCTCTTTCAAAACTGGCTGTAAATTTTCAGGTTTGCAGTTGAATTAAGACAGTTATACAATATTGTACTCAGTATAAACCCTATGAGACATAAAATTGAGTGAGGTTTTTATCCTTTAAAAAAGATCTCCATTTCATTATTAAAATATACTGCTTCATACAGAAAAATTCATTTTTAATGCAACTAACACTTAAATGCTTGCACATGTGTCTCTAATCTCTATGTATCTGCTTATTACTAGTCACAGTTGGTTACTTTCTGAGCTCCTTGGCACCTGAGTATGGATATAAAGTCATCAGGTAGATCTCAATGGTAATGTTTTTTTACATCTACTAATTAACATGAAGTAAATTTAAAAAATGTTTTTAGAAGAAGCATTTCATTACAGCTTTAACATACTCAACAACAGTTTCCAGAGCAAAGATATATCTCTTTCAAAAGTGGCTATAAAATTTCACCTGATTTTGGAAACACAATGCTTCTATTACAGAAAAATAATGGCAAATGGCATTATTATGAGGTCCAAAGTTAGGAACTATGGGAACCCATCAGCCACATGCCTCTGAAATAACACAAATTTGTATTTGCTTCTGGCTGAGGGGAACACGGGAAGGGAAGACTCCCGAAGACATTGAAATCAAAGACTGAGAAGTAATCACTCTCTACACTATTAAAAGGCAAAGTGTCTGAATAATTAACATGGGTGCAAAAAAGCTTGCAGGGAGATTTGAGGCTTGCTACAAGCCTGGATGAGAGAAGCATTAATTCTAACATAATGCATCAGAAGATGGCATTCTCTGAAATCAATGGCAACCTCCAGCCCATACTCGTGTATTGATTCTTCATTGTACTACGCTGTTACTCTAGATTATCTCAGCAAATTAAATAAAAATTGTAAACTCACCTCTATGTGCACTTAGCATTTCCCTTACAGTTGTACTCTTTAAATAATGTCCTTTCCAAAGAAAGAAGCTAAACCAAATAGGGAGCACCAGCTACGAAGCCAGATTTCTTCTCACTATCGGTGCTGGGAAGTTTCCACTGACTCCTAGGTCCACTCTCTCCTGATCTCATTCTTTCCCTGGGCCCTGCAAGGCTGCCTGGGACAGACCACAGTAGCAGCTTTCTTGTGCATGGATTCCTGTTGGGACTTGCCATTGGAGCACTGATCAAAGACTGCAGTGGGCTGTGGAGTCACAGTGTGGTTTTGTTTCTTCACCATGGTCCCAGCTCCTCTTGGGGACTGTGTGTACAGTTCTCTATGCTTGTAGATTCTGGTTTCCTCAGCATCTCTGATCTTGACAATGGGGACAAAGCCACATCTTAGGGCTCCTCTTATTCTTGTTCCACCTTGGTTATGAAGTCCCATGTTTTATAATCCCTTCACATGACCCTAATTTGTACATGTGCTCTGTTGCTAGCTGAGATTAACAGTAGATTGATTTAAAAGTGAAAAGTAATATTTCCTAGGCCAGGTCTTGATGATTTGGAAAGCAGGAGGGAAAAATGAACCTGAACAGAAATATAGTCAAATGAATGACTTAACACTGCAACTCAAGACACTGGAAAAGCAAAAGCAAACGAAACCCAATCCCAGCAGAAGAGAAGACATAACAAAAATCAGAGCAGAAATTAAAGAAATAGAAACATAGAAAACAACACAAAGGATCAATGAACCTAAGAGTTGGTTCTTTGAAAAGCTAAACAAGATAGACAGACCCTTAGCCCAGTTAACCAATACAAAGAAAGAGCAAACCCAAATCAACGAAATCAGAGATGAAAGGAGAAACATCACAACAGACACTCAAAAGATCCAGACTATTATAAGGGAATATTTTTAAAAACCTATATGCTACTAAATCTGAAACTCGAAAAAGAAATGTATGGATATCTGAAATCATGGGAACCACCAAAGTTAAACCAAGAAGAGATCAACAGTTTAAACAGACCCATAACATATAAGGATATTGAAACAGTAATACAAAGCCTCCCAACTAAAAAAGTCCAGGACCAGAGGGATTTACCACAGAATTCTACCAGACATTTAAAGGAGACCTCCAACCAATATTACTTAAATTATTCAAAATGATAGAAACAGAGGGAGAACTCCCAAATTCCTTCTATGAAGTCAGTATCACTCTAATAATACCCAAACCGGGTAAAGACACAACCAAAAAGAAAACTATAGACCCATATCCTTAATGAACATAGATGCAAAAATTCTCAACAAAATACCTGCAAACCACATACAGACACACATCAAATAAGATCATTCACCATGATCAAGTGGGCTTTATCCCAGAGATGCAAGGTTGGTTCGATATATGAAATTCAATAAATGTCATTATTCATATAAATGGACTCAAAGACAAAAACCACAGTGTCATCTCAATAGATGCAGAAAAGGCTTTTGACAAAATTCAGCAAGCATTTATGTTCAAAGTCCTAGAGGGAATTGGACCTGAGGGAACATACTTCAACATAATTAAAGCCATATACAACAAACCCACAGGCAACATCATTCTAAATGGAGAAAAACTGGAAGCATTCCCATTAAAATCAGGAACCAGACAAGGATCTCCATTATCTCCACTCCTTTTCAACATAGTGCTTAAAACTATTGCTAGAACAATATGACAGAAGGAAATTAAAGGAGCACTAATTGGAAAAGAAGAGGTCAAACTATCACTTTTTGCAGATGATATGATACTATACCTAAGAGATCCCAGAAGTTCCACCAGAAAACTCCTAGAACTGATCAAAAATCCTAGACCTGATGAATACCTTCAGAATAGGGGCAGGTTATAAAATCAATCTACAAAAATCAGTAGCCTTTCTATATACCAATAATGAGCAATTGGAGAAAGAATACAGGGAAATGCTCCCATTCACAATTGCTGCAAAAAATTAAAAAATCTTGGAATAAATCTGACCAAAGACACCGAAGATCTCTACAATGAATATTTTAAATTGTTAAAAAAGAGATTGGGGAAGACACCAGGAGATGGAAGGACCTCCCATGCTCATGGATTGGAAGAATTAATATTGTGAAAATGACCATCCTACCAAAAGCAATATACAGATTCAATGCAATACAATCAAAATCCCCATGACGTACTTCACAGAATTAGAAAAAAAATCCTTAAATTCATATGGAAGCACAAAAGACCCTGAATAGCCAAAGCAACCCTGAGCACAAAGAGCAACGCTGGGGGGATTACTATACCAGATCTCAAAGAATACTAGAGAGCTATAGTCATAACAACAGCAAGGTCTGGCACAAAAACAGACACAGAGATCAATGGAACATCACTGAAGATACAAACCCGAGTACACGCAATTTCAGCCACCTGATATTTGACAAAGGAGCCAAGAACACACAGTGGAGGAAAGACAGCATCTTCAACAAATGGTGCTGGCAAAACTGGATCTCCATCTGTAGACGAATGAAACTAGATCCTTATCTTTCACCTTGCACAAAAGTTCAACTCCAAATGGATCAAAGACCTCAATGTGAAACTGGAAACCCTGAAACTATTAGAAGAAAATATTGGCAGTAACTTACAAGATATGGGTGTAGGAAAAATTTTTCTAAATTGGACAGAAGTTGCTCAGGAATTAAGGTCAGCAATCAAGTGGGACCTCATTAAACTAAAAAGCTTCTGCACAGCAAAAGAAACAATCAAAAAACTGAAGAGAAAACCCACAGAATGGGAAAAAAACTTCACCAGTCAGAGGTTTAACATCAAGAATATATAAAGAACTCAAAAAACAAAAAATTGAGAAGCCAAATGACCCAATTAAAAGATGGGCTAAAGATCTAAACAGAGAGTTCTCAAACAAAGAAATAAAGATGGCTAAGAAACATCTCAAAAAGTGTTCAGCATCATTGGTAATTAAGGCAATGCAAATTAAGACCACCATAAGGTATCACCTTACCACTATCAGACTGGCTAGGATCAAGAGAACAAATGATACCAAATGCTGGCGAGGATGTACAGAAAGGGGAATGTTCATTCACTGCTGGTGGGATTGCAAGCTTGTGCAACCTCTATGGAAAACAGTGTGGAGAACTCTTAAAAAACTAAAAATGAACCTACCATATGACCCAGTTATACCACTCCTTGGCATATACGCAACGACTCATCCTATTTTAGAGACACTTGTACAAACATGTTTGTTGCTGCTCTTTTCACAATAACTAAGAGATGGAAGCAACCTAAGTGCCCCTCAACAGACGAGTGGTTAACAAAAATGTGGTATATTTACACAATGGAGTCCTACTCAGCAGTAAAGAAAGATGAAATAATGAAATTTGCAGGTAAATGGATGGCTCTAGAAACTGCTATACTAAGTGAAGTAACGTAGACTCAGAAAAACAAATGATGTATGTTCTTTCTCATATGTGGATCCTAGCACCAAATCCTTTTAAATTCCATGTCCTTTTAATAAGATGATGCTATACCGCAGTCCCTTCTGCATGAAATAACTACCATCATCATGACTTCAGCTGAGCCTGATCGCTAAACATCAACACAGTTGGGCTTGTTGGTGGTTGTGCTCATTCATTAAAGGAGGGCCAAGCAGGGTCACTGGACCCTCACCAGGGTATCCTTACTCATGTTCTCTTTTTTATGAGGAGGTATGCAGTATGCTACTCTGAGTTTTGGGGTAACCCCCTAATAAGATACAGATGCTGCTGGGAGAATGCGTGCAGGATCTGCAGTCAGGTTTTCTGATTCTCTGATTCGTTTTTCTGCAACTCCATGTTTCCTCTCGTGCCATTTCACTCTCTGTGAAACTGAAAAATAAACAAAACCAAAGCAACCAAACCAAACAAAAAAGCTGTGCTTAACCATCAATAATCAATAGTAAAGAGAAATACAGGGATAAGTAGGAGGTTCCTTCCAAATATAAAGTCATCGCCAACCACTCTTTATTCCTTTCTAACTTTCCAAGAAGTATTTAAAGTACAACATGAAGAACCTAAATCAGAAATTCAAAACAGAGTCACATTCTGTCTGTGAAAGTTATCATCTTTGAAAACCCCGAAGGTTAGCAAGTAAAGCTTTACAATTACTTTCTCAAGATGTCTTTGCAACTGGAGTTCTTTCTTTTCTGGGATGCTTTAGTTCTGACTTCCTCTGAAGGCAAGGTCTGAGATTAAATAACTTCTCAAGGTCCCTTCTTAGCCCATAGAGAACAAATCAGCCCCAATATGTATAAAGTAATGTAGAGAATGGGACATAAGGTTGGTACCTGGTGACAAGAAGCAGAAGGCACAAAGAGAGAGCTACTCAGTAGAAACCAGAAGGGCAGTGAGTGAGCAGGATACATTTGCAACCAATGACGTGCCACTGGAGAGTGGGTTGTGAGTCACAAGATGAAGAGCAGGTTCATTGCTTGAGAAATGTTTGAGGACTAGATGAATACAGAGAAATGGAACCCAATTATTACTGTAATGAACCTTTGTCAACTTTCTTGTTATTCTCCTTCATAGGGAACCAAATGTTATGAGACAATTAAAGGCATACCTCTTACTATACATGAGACAATGGAAAGATTATTCACATTTATTTTCATAACCCATGGACTGTTCAACACAGTGCTTGCTGTGCACATATAGAAAATAAGATTCAGGGGCAGTTTTGAAAAGTTGTTTATCTCTGTGATGGAAAACCTGGTATCATGACACTGATTGCAAATTCATCTCTCAGAGGGCATAGAACAATTCTGATGCCTGAAATATTCAGTCACCTTACAGGAGAAGTCGTTTTATTCACTCTGGGGTCCATGTGAACTACTCTTATTTATTTTACACGTTAAAAAACATCACATAGTTGGTGGTTTGAAACCAGCACTTTGAATCAAAACCCATGCTGGACTTCCTCAACAGATCCATGACCAAGTATCAATATTTAGCTCTCATATCAGTGCTACATATTATTTTTAATTGAGGAGGCTTGGCTTGAGCTGAGAGAAGGCAGGCATCTTCAGAGGGTTTTAGGCTCATTTCAGCAAATTCTCCCATCCTGAGCATCAGACCAGCTCGGTAGAATGCCTCTGAGAGGCATGGTGCATCTTCTGTGGGACACATGAGAGACAAAGCAACATCACTGTGTCTATCTTTTTCCTAAAAATAGCTCTTGATAGGACAGCTTTCCTCTTCATTTCCACAAGGTGCAGTCCAGATGCCAGTACTGTGTCCTTTTGGTGTCCTGGCCTCTATCAGGTCAGTTCTTCTTCAACCTCCGTGAGATGAACATGGTGATCTGTCTTTTGGTTTCATCCTGGCTCTGGAGGGTCCTCCTCTGAAAGTCTCTATCTTCCTTCCTGCTCTGGCCAGACCTGCTATTTGGCTTCCCCTGGTGCTTTATTGACTCTAGGAATGGGTTTTCTGTTCCTGTCCCCTAAACCCCCTATATCCCTATCAGAAACCTGGTCCCCTATTTCTCCCCCTGAATCCAAATCCGAGTAACCTGCATTATCTCCTCAGGTCTTTCAGGACTTTCTTTCTTACAGTGAGGGTGCTTGGAGCATCATTACCTGCCATCAGAATCTCAGGGAACAGACACCTCATGCTCATCTCCATGTGTCTGACAAATCTGGTGCCTCCTAAAATCCCTCTTCTCTTACACTGGCCTTAACACTGTCTCCACACACTCACATTCTACAGGAGCTTTGGTCTGCTTGTGTTGTTTATCTTCCTCTATCCTTCAATAAAATCCATGGGCTTGTTTTCCTACCACCTACTAAACTACCTCACCACACACCGATGCCACAATGACAAGATGAAAGTGTCTTTGCAGACATTAGCATGAGCTACCAATAATGTTTGTTTCTTCCCAAGTATGACATCTCAGAGGTTTTCATCTTTTCTTTCTTTCCTTTCTCTTCATGAGGCAGACTGAGCTTAAGTTCCTTCTGCATCAAATATTACTGTCTTTACCTTCCATTAGGCCCTGTCTAGGAATTCTTTGATGGGAGTTGGAGAATGAGGAATGGTTTCTACATATAGAATTAGTGACAAGATTACCAGAGGGGAGGGAGCTAGGCAGATTTGTAAAGGCTGTTTGAAACAGAAAGGGGCTATCTGAGGAAACAGGTTCCGGAGAGTCAGAATCTTTACTTAAACTGCTTTACTGGGGAATAACTGGAGCTTCAGTCTCTACAGATGTAATGTAAGGACTGAAGCAAAGAAATGAGAAAAAAAATGTCAAAGGAGTTCACATAGAGAGAAAGGGTCCTGGGTGAACTCAACCATCTTTGGTTTTATTGCCTTCCCCATTCTTTTACTGGAATTTAACTATGTCCTTTGAAAATTCAGGTGTAGGAAACTTAATCCCAAAATGGCTATGTTGATCATGTTTTGGAGAAGATAATTCAAGTTATAGGAAGTCATAAGGGTGGGGCTCCTATGATGGAATTGGTGACTTTTAAAAAGGGAGAGACTTAGAAAGATGAAATAATGAAATTTGCAGGTAAATGGATGGATCTAGAAACTGTTATACTAAGTGAAGTAACACAGGCTCAGAAAGAAAACGACGCATGTTCTCCCTCACATGTGGCTCCTAGCACCAAATCCTTTTAAATTCTGGGTCCTTTTCACAAGATGATGATATACAGCAGTCCCTTCTACATGAAATAACTACCATCATCACGACTTCGGCTGAGTCTGATCTCTAAACATGGTCACAATTGGGCTTATTGACTGTTGTGCTCATTCATTAAAGGACTGTCAAGCAGGGTCACTGGACCCTCACCTGAATATCCAGCCACTCTTCCAAGCCAAGTAGTCCAGCCTTGGAAGACAAAAGAAAAATGAGGAGGAACCCAAAAGAGGGATGCTTTGAAATCGCTTGTCAAGAAATTCCAATGGACTCATATGAACACTTGAAAATTGCCTTGTTCTGACTTTTTTCTAGTTCCCTGTTTAGAACTTGTAATGTTAATTACTCTTGCCTTTAAAACAAAAAGGGAAGAACTCGAGTTGGCACGCCTACTTCTTCACCATGGTGATGCCTCTTGCCATGTTGGGATGCAACAGAAAGACCCTCTTCAGCCAGATGTAAGCACCTCATACTTATCCCACATACTGTGAGGAAGTAAATCTCAGTTCTTTATAAGTTACCCAATCTTGGCTATTATCTTATAGCAACACAATATGAACTAAGACAGAATCACTGTTAGATTCCTCGTCTTAAATAGAACACTCAAAGGTAACTCCTGATTTGTTCTGAAAGTTACTCAGTATTCAGTGCTAAGTACATGAGTGACTTTGAAGGCTGAGATTTTTTTCCTGGGATATAGTGCACATCCTACTTCTGTTCAAAGTCCAGGGATTATTTAGTGTTTATGACCATGCGTGAGTGCATACACACACACACACACACACACACACACCACACACACACACACACACACACACACAGACACACATGCAATTTTTTTCTGATACTCTCCCAGAGAAAGGGAAGTGCAGTAGTTGTATCATTTCAGTAATTCTTTCAGACTAAATATTCCTAGCAAGGTTTTAGGAGAATAATATCAACCACCAGCTGTTTGGGGGCAATTTTCTCATTTTCCCGAACTCCTTTTTCTCATCCATGTGATGGGGACATTAACTAAACTCACCGAAAAGATAAAATTATGCTAAAATATTCTATAATGAAGAATGAGCCAAATGTTAGCAGCTATAACTTCTATTTCACGTTGGTGGTACCCTACAACCTCTAAATAAAAGGTTATTTGTTTAATAAATGTCATTGACTAAACGACTAATAAAGTAATTTGGATGTGAACTCTCTCAATTAGCTCCAGTAGCAAAGATCTGTTTTTCATGGTCATTGACATTATCCAAGAGTGGATTTTCAAGCTGTGAGGTTTACTTGAGGGGTGGGGGTGAGTGCCCTCTGACAGTGTATAATGAGAATTCAAATGCAGACATCAGTCTTTGGCCTAGTTCTGACAATGTTGTCTACAATCTTCAAGCTTGGAAGCATAGAATCAAAGACAGTATCCTATTGACAATCTAGGAGAGTGCCTGGAAGCATTATTTACCTTCCCAGAATGGCAAACCCAGGAATCCAGTATTTGCAATCACACACCCTGTTCACAGATAGTTGTCAGAACACTTAAGAGTGGCATGCTTTTGAGCAACAACTATCCTACAAACCATTTTAACTACTTATTGTAGTTAGAATTGTGGGATCTTCTGCAGACACTAGGTAAGCTCAGCTTCTCAGAAGCCCTTGTTCACTAGGATGCCAGAGGATACCTGGCAGATATCTAGGCTGAAACTTGCTATAAGGGTTGTCAAACAGCGTGGGGTCTAAGGACTAGACAATGTAAAAGTATATAGTCTGTCTTTCTCAACTGGTAACAACTGTGAAAAGTTACCATAACTGTGAGGGATCACCATATTCCCGAGCAAGCTGTGAGGCTAAGGTCACAGTAGTAATGTCAAAATTCAACTTCTTACCTGGCCCAAACACAGCCCTTCCTACTAAGTTACGGCCTGCCCATAAGGCTTGTCAATCTCCATCTCCCAGATATTCCCAGGAACTGGCCTCTGACATTATTTTTTCACAACAGAAGGGAGTGTTTGTAATCTCATTGCAGAAACTAATGGTTAAGCCGTGCCTCCCAGTAGCACCCCGACTGGGTTTAGAATAGTACAGAAATGGTGCAACTGGGAAGAGACAAGGCCTGTCATTTCCATATTCACCTTTGCTGGCCTTCTGATTAAGTGCTTATTGATATTTATATAAGAGCTCTGGTTATTGCTCCTGCAAGAGGATAAACACACCCAGAAGCTCCCTTGACAGAACTGGAAGTAGTCCCCTGATATCCCACCTAAACCTGGAGATGAGGCCAGGTTGTCATGTAGAAAGGCTGTCAAAATGCATCATACAGAAGGTGAACATGTATTGTGGCTATGGGGAACAGATCCCTGGGAAGCCTGTTTCCCAACATTTCCCCCTGACACCTGGTGGCTTCCTGAGCTTCTTCTAAGCCCAGCTTCATCACAGACTTCCTGCTTGTGCTCTGTCTGCCAGGCTGAAAGGACTCCCACATACAGAACAAGACTTTTAACAGTGCGAACTATTTTTTTTTTTCTAGCAGATTCCTGGCAGAACCTGGCTTTTGAATTAAATGAATGGCACATCATGGTTCAATTTCTCCACATCATTTCTTTGCTTCAAAGAGTGGTAGCCCGAATCAGCCAGGGTCTGGTAAGGTCAGTCCTCTCTTCCTCTCCAGTGCGCAGGGAGCCTGAGGTTTCTGAACGGCCACTGGCAAAGTAATTGACTGTATGTCCTATTTTCCAACCTCTGGGGGAGAAAACACAAAATGAAAACAAACCCAGACTTCTCACTGAGACAAAACTGCACCCAGGCCAGATACAGAGTGTGTTCAGAATCTTGCAGGATCCGGAATAGGCACAGGCCCAGATTCAGTATCGCTGGCACAGTGCCCTCAGCATTTGGCATATTTCTGCACCTTTCTTCCTTGGTTTCATGCAAACAAACTTGGAAAATGACAAGTGGAGATGAGAGGGAGAAACTGAGATGGCTGCAGGGGAGAGCAGGGCCCTGGGGATTTCTTCTACTCCCCAAAGGAATTGCCACAAAATTCGAACCCAGGACAGTTAACTGATACTTTGGGCATATGTGTTCACTGCTCAGATCATGTTCTGACACAGATAGGGCCGGGCTGTGGTTTTGACCTCAGTATCAATGGCAAAGGTCACAGAGGAAAATTTGCTTTAATACTTCGTGTCTTTTTAATATCTTTTATTTATTTATTTTGTGTAGTATATTTTGTGTGTTGGCGCATGCACATGCTTGGAGGTCAGAGGATAACTTAACTTTTAGGAGTCAGTTCTGTCCTTACACCATGTAGGTCCTTGAAGTCAAATTCAGGTTACCCAGCAGGCTTGATGGCAAGTGTCTTTACCTGCTGAGCTATCTTGCCGATTTGTTATATAAATAGTTGGATAGTTTTTACTTTTAAGCATGTTTCATAACTTGTTTGATTATTCCCTACTACACATTTGGTTACTTCCCATTTCTAGCTATAATAACTATATTCAGTTTGTGATCTTTGTTGTTGAATCTCCATATACACTGATAAACTGCGATTATTTCCTTAGGATGTAGGATATAGAACGCAGCTTGAAAAACGTTCCTTTAATGTTAATTCTGCCTTCTGTATGCTAACCTTTTTCTTAGTCTAACACATAGGAACACATGGAAGTGAGGTTCAGAGAAACAATAAATCATCTACATAAAGAAAGAGGTGTGATGCAAAATCTTTCTGTTTATGCTACACTTCTGGTGCTGTGCTGTAGTATGCAAAGGAGAGGATGCTAGAGGATGGTGTGACTCCCTTTGTCACTAAATGACTTCCACTGCTATGACACACACTTGCTTTTACGCAGCTGGTTAATCTTTTAAATACTGCACGTAAAAACACACAGAATAATAATGTTAATTATTTGAGAATGAACTCTAGTTTTAATTTGCCATGTCTTGGAGCAGTGGTTCTTAAACTTCTAGGTTATCATAATTACCTGGAGGTTTCATGCTTGCTGAGCCCCATCCCAGTGTCCACCAAGTATCTGCATTTCCAACAACTTCCAAGTTTTTTGTTACTGATGGAATCACATTTTGACAACTAGAGCTTCAGTGCTTTAAAAGAACTAGGAAAACCTACAGTATAGACAATTGCATTTTTATTTAAATGCTGCTGACTTGCAATAAAATAATGTCCGTAATTGCTTCCAAATTTTCTTGTTTTAATTTTAATTTTATGAAATTGGGTTTTCTGAAATAGTAGATCATACAGATCCAATTTCTAGTGGTGATGACTTCCTAAGTCAAATCTTTGATAGGTGGCAGATGAAGGGTTTTTAGCTAGACGGTTAGTTATTGAAAAGATATGGGACATACCTATGGTAAAGTAAAATATTAATGACGATGATGAGGATGAGAGTGGGCATTCACCAAGTGTGGACTGTAAATCTGGGACTTCTGTGAGTTTATTTCACTTAACCCACACAGCAGTTTTAGGAGATGGCTCCTTTCCCATCATTTTCTAAGGTGATGTAAAGGCATATTTTGAACGCTATGGAAAGTGAACTGTTTGTTTACTTCTCTGTTTATTTTGAATGTAGTCCTTGGATGATTCCCCCAAATGGCAAAGTGCAGTGTAATGCGCATTGGCATTAGGCAGCAGTGATGCTTACATGAATTAAACAGTAGTTTGCTAAGATCAGTACATTTTAGTCTTGCATATGAATAACTGGGATGATATGAAACCACAAGTTTCTTGGGAAGATAACCACATTTTTGGATGCATGTAAGAAAGATATTTTTACAAAGATTAATTACACAAAGCCATCACTTTTTCCTTATTTTTCCCATAGACAGACTAATATATAAGGAAACAAACTTTATTAGAAGCTGAAGCTAAGTGTTGGGCAAAAAGGATTTACCAAAATGAGAACGTTGGCAAGTCCATAGTTCATAAAGATCCCTAAAGTTTTCCATAAAGAAAACACGGTCTGAGACTGCAGAGACAGCTCAGTAGGTACAAGTACTTCTTGTGCAAGCATAAAGACCTGAGCTCAGACCCCAACACCCTTGTACAAAACAGGGCATTGAAGCACACAGCTATGATCCCAGCTCTGTGGGGGCAGAGAGAGGAGGATCCATTGCTGGGCTCAGGAAGAAACCGGGTAGTAGACAGGACATTGGACAACTCCTCTGGCCTTCATGAACACACACAGACAAACACACACACACACACACACACACACACACACACACACAGAGTCACAAAAACAAAAACAAACAAACAAACCTTAAAAGAAAATGCTTTCTTATATAATGAAGTAGAAGCTAAGGTCAGAATCCAAGATCAGTTCCTATGCTTTCCTGGCCTCTATTTCCCTCAAGCTCCTCTCTCTGCCCATCAGTCCTTCCCATTGGATCTTTCCTGTCCAGATCTCATCTGACTGATGGCTCAAGTCAAAGTCAAATATTGCACTTATTCTTCCAAGTTCTCACAACTGATACACGAGAACTTGCACACATGTATAGAAAGCATATCCCCTCAGTGGTTACATGAACTCCTTGAGATTACCTGTCTGTGCTGACAGGGAAGCTCATTTTATGAGATGAGCCTGTTGATTTTATTAGGCCCTTCAAGAGACCCAAATTTCCCTTAACTTTCCAAACTGAAATCATGCCTTTCCTGCAAATTCTCATATCATTTTAAATAATGCTTCTTCCTGCTTCACCTCTTTGCTAGATTATAAACCCCTTCAGGGCAGGATCCAATTCTGATTCACCCCTGGATTCTTGCCCAAGCACTTAGCACAGAAAAAGCCCTTGATAAATATTTATTGGAGGAAGGAAGGGATAAAGGAAGGAAAACAGGGAGGGAAATGTCAAAAACTATTAGATTTATCCCTGTGCCTCCTGACAAGGTTACACCAAAATGCCTCCAGTTGATGTCTACGCAGGTGCCAGATACTAAATCACTTTAGAAAAATCACTTTCTCAGTGTGGTTCATGGGTTACAGCCTAGGACAATGATTTGATACACTCTACATTCTACCTGTCTCTAATGTGACCTGTCACTTTATATAGTTAATACTTAACTTTCAAGACATCATAGAAAATACAGAGCAGACACAGAAAGTATCATGTAACTAAGATCAAGAAATTGCTGGTATTGTTTGTATATAGTGAAAAATGGCCAAATGTTTTTTAGTAACACAACCAGAGACTTTAAATATACTAGCATATTAAAAATCAATTCTAGGAAATACACTGGATATGTTAAAATAGTCAATAGTAGAAAAATATGCTATTAAAGAGCATTTGGTAATGTTCTTGTTTAATTTGTCAATGGCTCTGTTTTTCTTGCCTAATGGAGCCGTTCCTTCTCAGCAATAGCTCAGTGTATGAATAAATGAAAGGTTTCACCAAGTTCAAGAAGACTCCCATTTGTTTTGCTATGCACTTTTTTTCCAAAGTGGGAAACTTACCTAGCGTGCATGAAGTTCTGGGTTTGATCTCAAATAACATAAAAAAATTTTTTTTAGAAGCTCATTTTGTTAGATTCTAGATTAACATTTTAAAATGCTATCTTTGACAGCATTTACCACAGTCACATAATCATATGACTCCTCAAAAACTCTCTGAAAAGTGGATATATACCATCAACCCATTTTATAGATCAGAAAACAAAGGTTTACATCATTGTACCTTTATAAAATTTATCCCACAGCCATGTGACCTCTGAAGACCAGATCTAAGACAGAAAGATTCCTTGTTCTCAGGGAGGGAAAATAATCAATTTAAAAGCTTTAAATGCTAAAAACAGAAAAATATTCATTTTCTTTTAAAAATTTTGTATCTACCTTTTAAAGAGAAAAAGATGGCCATAAGATGCTACAATACTCTTATTACAAATGCTGGCACTACTTCATTATTCAGATTGACAATATATGTAACCCACCTTCCCAGTTAGCCATGGATGGATCAAGCTGATTATTAGTACCTAATAGCCTCTATTTCGTTATATTTATGCCTATATAGATGTCTCCACATGTTAGAATATAGTTATCACATTTTCCAACACATATTTTACAGCCTATTGTATTTAAAAGCTTTTGCTCCTTAATTTTGGTCAGTAGAATGATTGCTTAAGGCAAGTTTCTATTTAAAATGCAAGGATACAAGTCTATACATATCTCCAGCCTGGTATTTCCTAATACCTAGGAAAGCTTTAGTAGTAGAGACAAAAGGAAACAGATGTATTTGTGAGACATGCAAAGTGGCCAATTTGCCTCTAACAGCCAGTCCCTTTCCACCACCTATGCAAAGTAAAGAGCTTTGCATTCCTGCAAGGAGGTATTTTAAGAAATGATCTCTGCAAAATAAACAAACAAATTAAATTAGGCTCCAAGTACTTCCATATCCTTAATAGCTTATAACTTAGTTATAACTAAATATTCCTTCTCTTCTCATGGGGACAATGGATGGCATAAAATGCCCAAATTTAATATTAATTTTTTATTATTTTTTCCCAATATACATATATCATGGATCCTCAGGATAAACATTGTATACAATGATTAAAATAATCCAATTGGATGTAAGTTTTCTTACTATGTGAAAATGTGAAAGAGAATATTGAGATATAAGGCACAGTTATACTGTATTTTGGGAAACCCCATATATCAGCTAATTTTCTGATTTTCTATAAGCAAGGTTGATACTTCTTGAGATGAAGGGGGTGAAAGAAACAAGAACTTTTCTACTCTCTCCTCCCCAGGTCATGATCTAGCTTTCTTTTTTCTCTTTCTTTCCTACTCAGGGGACATTGGGTCCCCATTTAAACCCTGGGAACACTGGACTGTTTATTGAAAGAGCAGGCTTCTACAGATAAGGTAAAATTGCTAAATTTTAAGTCATCCTTAGAGTATTTCAGAACATTATGAGCTGCCTATATACTTCTGAGGCTAGAATCGATGTGAGGCCAACTGAGTGACATTTTATACAGGCAAGTGCTGCTTTTTTTTTTTTTTTTTTAAAGAACATTCTCCCTAGCTGTGGGGTGGATATGCAAGTTGACAGGCACAGGATTTACACTCCTTGTGTGACAGTCTCTCAAGTCCCAGAGAGCCTTATACAAGGACACAGGAAGGGCAAAGCTTCGTATAAGTAGGTGTATCCTCAGATACAAGAGAAGTCACATCAGGGCTGTATGGAAGGACACTCATTCACCAGAGGAGTGGTCTCCACTTTGTGCAGAGAAAAGAGAAGAATCAGGGATCAGAGAGTGTTGTAGGAAGCGCCCCTTTCCCCTAAGTTCACCCTCTTTCAGTTGTGTGTAGATGCACACACATCATTCGTGGTGCCTGTCTGTAACCGAAAATCAGACAGCTGTGAATGGAAGGAGGAAATACAGAGTATTCTACTGTTCCTCATTTGCTCAAATTAGACCAGGCAGCTAATAATGATAACCAAAAGAAGCCTTGTCAGATGCTAAGGATATCATAATATTATGATAATTACAATATTCTGTTTTCTCATTACCAAAAGCAAGTTACATAATTTTTCATTAGTAAAAAGTCTGAAAACAAGAGAAAGCAAAACTCACGAGACCCATGTTGCCAGTGCTCTATTGTTTGACTAGTAGTTTTTTTTTAAAAAAAGAAGAGAACCTAAATTTAGAGATATTAATACATATTTAAAATCCATTGAATAGCAAAGCATCTACCCAAAATTTCCAAAGTAGAAGTTAATAGAAGTAATAATTTCAGAAGTAGAAAGCTGCTTCATATAATTTGTGACAGTATGTATGTGAGGTGGGGTGACATGCATGGGAGGTAGCACTCTAGCAATTATGAGCCTAGAAATCAAGATCTGCATGCCTCTGTATTTCCAAATAGAATACTTAGATATTGGCATAATGTCAGAATAAATTATAGACCATGAGATGTGACAAATTTTCTCTTTAACTATGACAAATAATGACAGAGTAGACTCTTAGGTGAGAACTTGGGTACTTGCCTATTCCTATGACCAACCAAGTATCTCTGGGATGGAGGAACTGTTCTTTAAGCTATCTGTGCTGAAGGATTTTAGTTCTTCCTATATAATTTTGTCAAATATAATGAATGTTAACTAATAGGAAAAATGAATTTCAAAGTCTAGAAATGTATGGCATATAAACTTCCATCTTTATCATTAGATACAGTAGACACTGTCAACTTGCTTTGTATAAATGCTTAGTCTCCATCTGCATATTTATGTCACCACAGACCACTGCAAACAACTGAGTTTAATAGTACTGGAACAGAAAGTTGGGAATCTTAGCTCATCTTGTGCAGGAATATTGAAATGGTAGAAGGGAAAAGGCGGGGAGAGAAATGAAAGGAACCAAGCATGGAACTGACCCCGAGAGGACAGTGAGAGGTGACATTGCGATACTGAAGTCACCACTGAGCTGCCTGATGACTAACTTTGAAAGTCAAGGAACTCCCAGGCCCTCAATATGGAAAGCTTGAGAATTTTGAGCATATCAAATAGTTAGTAAGCCGCTGCACTTGTCACTGCAGTGTGTAATTAACCTGAAGCACCTGCAGAGATCGGATGTTATTGCTGCAAACAGATTAGCTCCTTAAGCATAAATAAAAGCTATTAGTTATGTTCGCCAAAATAGTGACAAGCTGTGCAACTTCAGAGGTTACAGGATCTAAAATAGATTAGTGACCCAAAGGAGGCTCCCATTATGCAGGGAAATATTATTAGTTCAAGTATGGAAGACTTTTCTTTCCTTGTGTTTCTTCATATACTATTTTTGATCAAATTCACCCCCTACACCCTCTTCTTCAATTCCTCCCCTATCTCTCCTAACACTTTTCCTTCCCATCTTCATGCATTTTCTCTTTTTGTAAAAAAATACCCACTGAGTCCATTTAGTGCTGCCTATATGTCCATGGCTGTGGGACCATATACTGGAGCATGGGTAGCCTTTGAGAGCTTTAGTTGTCAACTTGACACACCTGAGTAGAGGGGGCCTCAGTTGGTGAACTGCCTCCATTGGACTGGCCTGTGGCTGTGTCTGTGGGGCATCTTCTTGATTACTGAGTAATGTGGGAGGGACCAGTCCACTGTGAGTGGTGTCACCCCTGGGTAGGTGGGCCTATGTTGTATAAGAAAGCAGGTTGAGCAGGGACCAGAGGAACAATCCAGTAAGCAGCATTCCTCCGTGGCCTGTGCTTCAGTGCCTGTCTCCAGGTTCCTGCCCTGAGTTCCTACTTGGGCTCCCTGATGAACCGTGGCCTGGGAGATGTAAGACAAATAAATCATTTCCTCCACAAGTTGGTATCGATCAGAGTGTTTTGTCACAGCAATGGAGAAACAAACTAGAACATTTTATCATTTTAATTTAAAGATGTATTTATTTTGTTAATGTGTATGGGTGTTTTGCTTACATGTATGTGTACCATATGCATACCTGGTACTGACAAAGGCCAGAAAAAGGCATTAGACCCCTTGAAACTGGAATTACAGATGGTTGTGAGCCATCTCATGTGGGTGCTAGGAAGAGAAACCTGGGCCTCTTTAAGAGCAGCAAGAGCTCTTAACTTCCAAGAAACCTCCCTGCTGTCATCTTAATTTAACTATGTGTGTAGCTACATATTTGATGGCAGAAGGAAATAGAATAGTTCCATAATTATTTTTCAATGCGTGTGTGTGTGTGTGTGTGTGTGTGTGTGTGTGTGTGTGTGTATTGGGGCTACATGTTTAAAGTTCTATCAAAATTTAAAATTGGGCACTTCCTGAAATGATGGTCTTGGTTACTGTCCTCAAAAAGTTCAAGTCAAGTCAAAGTGACAAACCAATGCTTCCAGAAGGGCTGAGTGTTAGGAGAGTTGCAGACCTCTGTGGATACCCACAGACAAGGCAGAACAGCCTTTTGAAAAATGAAAGCATTTATTCTTGGCTTTTTCTCTCCTAAATAAGAGGGATTCTCAGCTTGTCTAAAGACCCTAAGATGATAGTTGATGTAATTGATGACAGTAGGTAATGACAGCAATTTGCTTCTGAGGATAGAAGGAAACAATAATTATCCAATTATATGGTTGATCTTATTGGGCAGGATTTGATAAGCCCCTGCTCATGGGGACCAAGGCACTCCATTCAAGTCCCTTTCTGCACAGCACAGGATCCATAGGAACAAGGGAATTGCAAGTCTTCCAGTGTTCCAGGCTCAGTGATTGACAAGTTGGCTTTGGAAAATAATCTCTTCAATTACTCATACTTTGGTTCTGCACATTTATATTGTGAGGAAACTGGATTATTTTTTTAATGTCCAGAGCAAGCTTTACTATAGACTAGTTGACATAGTAATTTCAGCAAAATGATAATTTTGTTTTAGCATCAAAAATAAATATAAAATCATCCAGGCACTAAGTATAAATGAAAGCAGATTTTATAGGTAGAAATGCAATTAATAGGCAAACTCACAACCAGGGAATCATTTTTTAAATTCCAAAGTTCATAGCCAAAGCCGAGGAACAGCACAAAATGTTGACCAACAAAATGTCTTCTTTTCATAGAGCGGAATGAAGTGCAGCCTTGCTACATGAATACTTAGAGAACCTGAGGCCAACCCAGAACTCACACCCAAAAGATCACATACCACATGAATCTATCCATGGAAACGTACAGAACAAGCAAAGCTATAGAGCCACAAGTCAGAGAGTGACTGTTAATGGGCACAGCTTTTTTTTTGGAGGGGAGTGATGGGAATACACTAAAATTAAGACATGGAAATGGTTGCATAATTTTGCAATTGTGTTGTATGGCTTATACATTTTTAAAAATTTTATTTATTATTCTTATTTTATGCATATGCATGTATTGCCTACATGTAGGTAAGTGCACCCATGTCATGCAATGCCCGTGGAGGTCAGAAGAGGCCGTCAGATCCCCTGGGACTGGAGTTATGAACAGTTGTTTGCTGCCGTGTGGGTGCTGGGATTTGAACCTGGGTCTTTTGCAAGAACAATCAGTGTTCTTATCTGCTGAGCCATCTCTCCAGCCTTGGCTTATAAATTTTGTTTCAATAAAATTCAATATTAAAAGTAAAAACCATGTCAATATTCAAGAACTGGTTCATGTACAGTATAGAACTTTGCAAAAATAAATTAATACTTATATAATGTGCATTATAAAATAATCAATTGCCTGTTCATTTCCACTAGAAAACTGAGTTTTAGAGGATAAGACTTGTGTCTAAATCACTTTTGCCCCTTATTGCCAAGCACATATCAATTGTTCCACATGTCAAACAGATACATTTATTAATCAATAGTAATTACGCACATAAAAATTTAAGGCATCTCGAGATCTTGATATGTACATAAACATAAGTTTTAAAAAGTGAAATTAAATTTCCTTTTCTCGATTTTTAAATTTAGGTAATGACTCTAAAGTACTTCATTCATTTATTCATTATTTTTCAAACATTTATTAAGCACTGTGCTAGTCACAGAGATGTAGCATTAATTCCTGATCAGTACTCAAGAAGTTTATAGTGTAGTGGAAAGATAGAGAGAAAGAACTAGAGTAAAATGTGGTGACTACTCTTAGGAACGCAGATGTAAGATATTGTCAGGGGAGATAATTTTTCAACCAAGTCAACCTAGGAGGGGTAGTTAAGAATTTGCTAGAAGAGGTCTCAAAGAGGAAGGACTTGCTGGTCAAAGGATGTGAAACAGCATTACATTCTTGAAGAAGCTGAATAGGTTCTGGGAACGACAGCAATGATGCCCCTCTGAAATCAACAGGAAACAGGCTAGAAAGGGGGCAGAAACTCCCCTTAGAATGCTAAGGCTCTCCAAGAGTCTGAGACTCTCTGTGTGTGTGTGTGTGTGTGCACATGTGTGCACATGCGGACGTCAGAGGACAACCTCGGGTGTCATTCTTCAAGCGCAAAAAATTCCTCTTGTATTTTTGAGATAGGTCTTTCACTGATCTGGAACTTTCTGATGAGGGTAGTCTGGCAGGCCAGTGAGCCTCAGGGCTCTCTTTTTCTCTTCCCACTACTGGGACTGCAAGCATCCAGGACCATACCAGGCCAAGGCTATTTTGTTTGTTTTACATGGATTCTGGGAATTGAATACAGACCTCATGTTTGGGTGGCAAGCACTTTAACAACTAAGCTATCTCCCTAGTCTGGGTCTTAGAATTTAACCCTCTAGTTAAGGACCCACAAAGGATTCTAAGCTGGTGAGTAACATTAGATTGGTCTTTTACAAAGATTATTTCTGTATCTGTGTAGACGACAGACATGCCATGCCACGTAAGGAGGCTGCAAATAGAGTCTTCACCATCCTGCCTCTGAGGTTTCCCTACTTCAACTGCTTGTCCAGTAGCCACAGATTATTTTAGACCCTGGTCTTCTATATTTCTGTCACAGGTTCTGACCTGTCACACCCTTGTAGTCAAAGCCATTGTAACTGTCCTGCACAGGAAGTCCTGCTCCTCCCACAGCTGAGACAACCAACAATATCTGCTTGTCACCCAGGCAGGCCAGTTCTGTGTCCCTGTGGCATTAGCTATGGAGGCATTGCACATCATACATTAAAAGACATTCAGATAAAAGCTTATGAACCAATGTCTCTATTTCATAAGGCTGTTTCATCTCTCTGGAGTATGGTATTGTAGAAGCATCACTGCTTCGGGTTCAAATAAAATCACCAAAGCAAAACCTCAGTTTGAAAGAACCAAGTAACTCTTTAGCCATTTGGAACAATGGAGTTTGTGACCCTAGGCTTAATGGTACTATCCTTAGAGATGGTTTATTTTTGTATTTTTATTACCATGGTTTTATTGTTTATGAGCTCTACTGTTATGGTTCCTCCTCCAGGGAGAAAATCACATGCCCACCAAAGGCTACACACTTGCTCGAAATGACAAAGACTAAATCTCCTCAGATAGCTTTCTTACCACTCTGTCACAGAGAAAGATGACAGGTCAAGATGAAAAACAGGATAAACATGATATACACGCAAAATCAAATTATGTTCTAGAGAGGACTGTTTTCTGTTATGTCACACAAACTGTCTAAAATTTCCCTTGGTCGATGACCCCAGAAATAAGAGTAAAAACACTAATTCCATTGCAGAAGATGCTTGTGAAATCACGAGAAAGCAAATCAACAGAACACTTGTACTGAATTTTTAAAAGTCGCACTGTTTTCAGGAACAGATACTCCAATACGCTACTCTCAGGAACTATCGACTGGGAAGACTGAGGTGAAACATATTCATTCATTTTGAAGAGTCATAAGACATCACCAACTTCCTGTCAGTGGGGGAAGACACTTTTTATTATTCTCAGTAGCATTCCCAAGTGACTGCACACATAGCTTCTTGGGTAATTGGTGCTCTGAGGTGATCTCTCTCGTGGAGTGCATTTCTCAGGAGAACATTCCAGAAATTATGGAACTATCACACCCTCATTATTCTATGCCATTGAGATTTGAGGAAGACTGTAGTCTTAGAGAGCAAAATGATTTTAAGGTGGCTATTTACGATACACATTTAATTTTAAGAATCGATCTGGGTAAGCATGGCGCGGGGTTTTTCTGGGTTGCATACCCCAGGGCTCCGTTTTTACCACCCAGGATATATAATTCTATCAAACCTGAAAAATCAGAGCCTTGGAAAGTGACTTACCACCCTTTGGCAGGAAATAGCTTCTGAGAGGTCACTACAGAACACTCCCATACAACGTGTCTCAGATTAAGTTTGTTTGCAGACTGCTTTCCAAATTGGCAAGATTATTTATTAACTGGTTTTCTTTGACACCAATATTCTGTCCTGTAGCTTTGCCTCCTAGTCTTTCAGGGTTTTTAGGTAAGAAATCTCCAGCAAAAAGTGATTATAAATTGTCGACTTGGAGAAACCCAAACTGACTTGATGAACAGGGATGCAAGATACCGGTGGCTGAGTTACACTCCAACAGGCTCATCCTGCAGACACCATAATGGGATAGAGTACTTTTCTGTGTGAAAGGTCAAGGTCTTGATGCAGCAGTTAGTTAAGATATTTTGTGTTTCAAATCGGAAAGATACAATCTTATTGACAAAGTCTCTAGGAAAAGGGTTGGTTCAAGACTCTCTTCTTCACCCACTATACTTTGGGCATCTGGAACTTGGGTTCCTATAAGCATGCTTGGATACCATTCTTTCTCTGGTATCTGGACATTCTCAAATGGAGTTCCTCTGCTTTCTCCCTCCAACCTTGCCTTGGCCCATCTGCCAATCATCCTCAGGTCTCGCTTCAACCTCACTTCTGCTGGATTATCTTCTTTGACCCCTACTTTTAGTTAGATGTTTTCGCTACTGGCTCCCAAGGCTCACTGGTCCTCTACCAGGGCATCGCTATTCCTCAATTAAAAACCTATACAACTGCTTTTCATAACAGCCTGCAAACCAAGACAACAGGATTCTATTCTACATAGTGCCTGTACTTTCTAGGACAAGGCATGACATACTTGATGCAATTCAATATATGTATTTGTTAATGAATTCATTAAAACTGTCCTATTTTTTTCTGGTCATATGTGCTATATATTTTTTTTTCAGAAATTGGAAATAAAAATAACAGGTTGCTGAAAATACCACAAGAAAGTGGCATGAGGACCATAGAGTGATGTTTCCCTATGCCAGTCATTCTGTTTTGAGACATGCACATAGCAATATGGCCTGACATAGTTGGTTTTACATCAGAAGTTTATTTTTTCAAGCTTGTAAGAAGGCTCAGTATGTAGTTAAGGGCATCATTTGTGGTTCAGAATAGCAACGTAGTCCCATCACACTTGAGAAAATGTTTCTCACTTTTTTTTGAACTTAGTGAAATTATAATTCTTTTATTGTTTGGAAGCCCCTGCAATTTAATTTTATCTGAAAAAAATTAATCTTTAAAGATGATTTTATCTTTAAAGATGAAGTGTTAATATCACAAAGAAGTAAAGATGATTGTGTGTATTCACACAGTAGAAGCATAATAAAAGTATCACAGCCAGGCATGGTGGCACACACCTTTAATCCCAGCACTTGGGAGGCAGAGGCAGGCCGATCTTTGTGAGTTCGAGCCCAGCCTGGTCTATGTAGTGAATTTCAGGACAGCTGGAGCTACAGGGAGACCCTGTTTCAAAAAGACAATATATATATATCACTTAAATGATGCTGAGAAGAGGCCATGGAATACATTTGAATACATTTATGTAACAATCTCAATCAAATGTATGAAGCGCATACATGTATGAAATAATGATTTAATTCTCACATTCTAAACAGGTCTCCCAGTATAGTGCATACAAATTTTAAGTCTTCTAGTATGAATCCTCCTTTCCTCCCTCTCTCCCTCCCTCCTTCCCTCCCTCTCTCCTTCCCTCCCTTCCTCCTTCCCTCCCATCTATTCAAGTACAATCTAAATATAAGGGAAGCACATTTTACTCTTGATGGCCATTTGACTAACATCAAGACAAGGACATAAGACAGTGCCAGTTCTCCTACCTTCCACCCATTCCCTTCTCTAGCCATTTCCTCCAAGATGGTAACCACAACTGTTTTATAACAACATAGATTAATTTTGCTTGTGCTTGAATTTTAGCTAAGTAAAATTAGACAGCATTAAATCTTTTGCAAAATCTTTTGCATCTGTTTTCTTTGCTCAGTATTTTGTGGGATTTATTTATATTGTTTATTTTGCTATTTTCTTTTAAAATTTAAATTTGAAAACATACAAAACCACAAAATTGTTCATATTTATGGGAAACTATGGGATGTTTTGGTTCATGCACACATGATGTGACCTCTCAGCTGCTCTTCAAATTCTTCAGACCATTGTCTCCTAGGCTAAGGTCACCTGGATTTCCCAGGGGAATGTCCAATCCATGTGCCTAAAGTAGAACAACTTACCTTGTACTGTATCTCTTAGTGACCACACAGTTGGCCTAAATAAGAAACTCAAGAACCACACGGAACCTTAATTCTTTCATGTCTCTTGGTCAACCAGGCACTAAATCCTCTGTATCTTTTGCATCTTTAGAATCTGTCCCCTCCCAACCTCAGTGATGATGCTTTTAAGGCCATTTATCCCAATGGATGATGTCACTAATAGGCTTGACGTCTAAGCTGTCTGCTGCCTCAACAGCAGAATAACTTATAAAGCTAACATCCTTCCAGCTGTGCTGTTCTTGGGTACAGAACAAGCTCACAAATACTCTACCTGAAGACTTTTATGGCCTAGTTCCCGCTAACCTTAAGTAAATTTGCACCTTCTCCCTTGTTCTCCACCCTTATGCTCTAGGCAGCTCTGATAGCACGTGCCTTCCACCATAGGCAACAGTACCCCACCGAGGCCCCTTGATAGAGAGCAGGCTTCTGCTCCTTTTTTGCCTGAGCAGTGGTTATTCTTTTGGTAATGGAACTTTGGGCTCCTCAGTCCACTGGAGGTACTGTTCATCACTGTGCAGTGCACTCTCTGGCCAGAAGGTGGCTCCTGACCTAAGTCAGCCCAATGAGAGAGTCCTTCCAGAATTTAACACTTTAAAGTTATCCCTTCTTAGTCTTTTGGCTAGCATCAAGTGTAAAATTTTCAAGTTCTTTGCACAGAGCTCTGCCACTAATTAAAAACAGTAACTTGGGGGCTGGAGAGAAGGCTCAGCGGTTAAGAACACTGACTGTACTTGCAGAGGATCCAGGTTTGAATCCCAGCACCCACATGGCAGCTAACAACTGTCTGTAACTCCAGTTCCAGGGGATCCAACAGCCTCTTCTGTCCTCTGTGGGCATTGCACAACATGGGTGCACTTACCTACATGCGGGCAATATGCACATACACATAAAATAAAAATAATAAATAAAATATTTTTTAAAAAACCGGTAACTTGGCAGTTGACAGTTGATAGCTGTTGGGAGAGGAAGAATCACTTTTTTGGGGTGTGGCCACTAGTAGGTTTCCCATGCCCTAGTGGATGTTCCCACATCCATGTACATATGAACAGCACTAACTGAACTTATTGGGTTATACAATAATTAATTAATTAGTTAGTTAGTTAAAAAGAGGACATGAAGTTGGGAGGAGGTGTGGTGGGAGATTTCTGGGGCAGTTGGAATGGCGTAGTTGAGGCATGGCTATGATCAAGATACACTGTAAACATGTATGAAATTTTCAAAGAATTTAAAAAAACCCACTAATTGGAGGCTGGAGAGATGACAGTTAAGAGCACATACTACTCTTGCAGAGGACCTGAGTTTAGTCCCCAGCATCCATGTTGAGTGGCTCACAATTGCCTGTAAGTCAAGCTTTTGGGGGATCTGTACCTTTGGCCTCTGCTGGCACCCCCACACACATGTGGACGCCCCCCAAAGACATACTCATAAGCAAAAAATAGTAAAATTAAATCTTGACATTTAAAAAAAATCTGATGCGATTCCTGAAAAAATGGATTTTATTTTTATTTCTATATTGGTTTGGCATAAAGCCTAGAACACACTAAACATTTATTGATTGAGTGAGTGAATGAATGCTTATAGGCATGAATAATCAAAATTCTTGGGAAAGGGAACATGAAATATTGTCACAAGCAATGGAAAAGCTTGGAGACAGAGCCAACAGTGCTCAGTTGCTACAGCAAGGCATTAGAGCTGTCTGTGCCTCTTACAAGCCGGCAGGGCATTAGGGCTATCTGTGTCTCTTGTAAGAGACAAGCCTACTAGTTACTTCCTATTTCCTAATTATTTATTAAAGGAAAGAATAAGAGGACTTTCCATTATGTCAGGCAAATTTGACCACAAGTATCCATCTGATTGTTTGCTGGTGTTAGAACATGGGATTCTCTGGCTGCCCTTCCACATCAGAGATCATGTACATAAAACCAACATGAAATGAGATTTTCTGGTGTTTAGAAGCATATCCCGTGATGGTATTTTATCCAATTTTCCAGGTGATAACTAGAATTCAACTTTACTGCCCTCGACTCCTGGGTCAGTTGTGTCCATCAGACAACACAGTGAGGCTTTACAAGCATATTGACAGATGAACCAATTCCTCCAGTTAACTAGAATTGACTTTAAATTTTTTATTCTGCTTTTATTTTCATCAAAGGTTTTAAGTAGCCTACAAAATAATGTCATTATGACATTTTCATATGTGCATATGATTATACTTTGCTGATGTTCACTCCTGTATTACCCTCCCCTGCCTCCTCTAGAATTGAGTTGAGAGATTACAAAATTCCTGAATGAACACGATGATATTAATACTGTAATTAGCAACTCACTTATAATACTAGTCAGCAGTATTTCTAAATTCCAGAGGCTGTAGTGCAATCATTAATATCTGTAATTTAGAAAAGTATCAGATACCCTTTGCTTTGGTCTGTAGCCACCCTGAGTCATGGTGAGCTTTTCAGGAAAATGAACCAGCTATGTTAGGTGGGGTGGCCACACTCCGGAGGGCATTTATTATGGTGGGAACACAATATATTTGAAAAGCTAAGCCTTAGTTATTTTCTAAAATATATTAGGCTTCAAATACAATATTGTAGAACCAGACAAGTTAATATTAACACATTCTCTTAGGAAAACTAAGCATACATATTTAGAAAGTAAAAATACTAAAGCTCTTCTTGGTATAGTTTGGGAAGTCATAATGTCTTGGTTAACTGAGTAGAGCAAATGACTTGAAAATACCCTTTTAACCCCCAGATGTAGATACTATTCAGACCACTCACTGAAGGATGTAGGTATGTTAAAGCACAGTATTTCATCTCATGCTTCCCTTCTATTTAGACAGTCAGGGATGCTGTTTTCTACTATGCTGAACTGGTGCAGCTCTACCAAAGCTCTGGGAGAAGACTGGACCCTAAGTCCAAGCCCTCAGACAGGCAGATATCTGCGGTGTGGGAAGACTTCATGTTCTGTCAGCTCTGAGTCTAATCTCAAGGTACAGTGAGTGTGTCCTGTGTGACAAGCTGAGAATGAATGGGCAGGTGCAGAGGACAGAAGGGCAGCAGAAAACTACTGGTGGCTGCCACCTCTAGGGGCAGAAATGTGGCTTCATCAGCCGCAGAAATAACAGGCTCTCTGGAGACTCCTGGAAAGCAGCAACAAGCAGTATCCCAGGCATCAACGAAGACAGTATAATATTTGCCACCGGAGTTACCCAAGAGCTGCAGCCTGACCTGAGAGCCAGGGATACAGACATTATTCTCAGCGTGGAGGGAGAGCAACAGACCACCGTGCAAGGACTGTTGCCTGCCCACATGATTCCCCATCAAGCCGGTCTGGTGTGGAGTGTAAGCCTCTCATCTTGCATGAAAAGGGCAAAACAGCTCCTAGAAAAACTCAGGAAAACTGATCCATTCCGGCATCCTTGAAGCTGGAGCCAGGTGAATTCACTTACCCTGGAGGCCATTTCTGTGAAAGGAAATGCAAGTATATTTCACTTAGGATGGGAACATGGGATTGCAGTTTTCTTTAGGTGGCCATCAACTAAATGGCTTTTACCTAAGATGCCTCACTTCACATGGAATGGTAAAATATCACTGCAGGGCTCTGTTTATGTCCTACAAATTGCCAAATGTTGTTCTGTAGTGTGTGTGTGTGTGTGTGTGTGTGTGTGTGTGTGTATACACACCCATGTACATAGAGGACAACCTTGTGTATTGTTCCTCAGGTACCATCTGCATTATTGTTTTGAGAAAGTCTCTCGCTGGCCTGGAATGTACCTAGAAGGCTAGGCTGGTTAGTGACCAAGGCCCAGGGATCTGCCCATCTCTGTCTCCCCAGTACTGGGATTACAAGTGCCTAGATTTTTGTGTGCATTCTAGAGATTGAACTCAGGTCTTCCAAGCACTTTACCAACTGAACTATCTCCTTTGCCCATTGTGACCTTATGAACGAGGCCACAGGCATACTTTATAGAGATGAGGCCTCAGAACCAGGAAGTAACTCAAATCCACACTGATTTCTACCCTGCCATGCTTCCTTGCCTCATACCTGGTCTACAGGGACAGTGTTGGCCCTGTTGTACCAGCTGCTCCATTCCAAAGTACCTCAGATACACCCCGCTTCAAAAGATACCTCTTTAAACCATGTATGGTGACACACGCCTTTACTTTCAGCACTTGGGGAGCAGAGGCAGGTGGATGGAGCTCTGTGAGATCAAGCCGACTTAGTCTACAAAGCCAGCTTGGGCTAAAGGGATACCCTGTCTCAAAAAAAAACAAAACCAGACCAAACAAAAGATGCTTCTTTAAGCACGTCAGATTCTGGATCAGAAGCTTCCAGTCGTCTCACTTTGGCAGCACTACTGCTTTTACTTAATGAATTCTACATTCATTGCTCTGGTATTCAAGACCATGTGGGATGTGGCAGGACTTCACATCTGACCTCCCACTTTTCTGATGTCACCTCTCACAGCTTCCTCACACCAAGGGCCTCCATCTCCTTCACCTATCAGTTTATTCCTCTGTGCTTTGACCCAGGCCTTTATTTGTAAATCCCTCCCTCGTGTTCTTCTTAGTGAATATTGCCTGGAGGATAGGCCTGGGAAAACCCCTAAGGTAATTAAGGCTGAAACTGTGTCACTGTGCTCTAGAAATACAGGTAATTAAAGTCCTATTAGGCATTGATTATTATTAAGCTGAATCTTGTGCTGGGATAGGTGACACCACAGTGAGACTTGGGTAGAATATGAGCCTTCAAGATGTTAGCTGCATTATTGATCTAGGCTTAATAGAACAAAATGAATAAAACAGGACCCATTACACAGTGATGCATCATTCCATTAGAGATGAGGATTGGATCAGACAGGAAGTTATTGGCTGCCAAAAGCAGCCTTATGATCAGAGAACAGCCTCTGCAGGCAATGAGTTGTGTTCAATAGTTGCCAAAGCCATGTCTAACAAGGACAGCCAATTCCGTTCTTCTACAGAGATTGTGTAGTTTGCCCCAAACTGTGTATTTCAACTGATGCTAGGTCCTACAGGAACCTCAAAGCCAAAAGACATTCATGATTTGCCTTCAGTGTACTTTGGTAAATAACTAAAAATACCTCAAAATACTTTACACCATACATAATATGGTCATAATCATAATTTTAATTATTTCGGAATGAACTCAGTGAGATTGGGTGTGTGGCTGGCAGTATATCTCAGTAATCTCAGTAGTAGAGGATGTGTTGACATGTGTGAAGTCCTGTGTTCAATCAACAGGACAAACACCAACAAACACCATTTTTAAAAAATCCATGGAGTAGAACAGAAAGTTCCATGCGTTTTAACAATGTAATACAAAGTACTCTTGAATTTCTGTTGACTCATTTGGTTTATATAGTCAGACCTTTGGAAATGAATGTTTCTCTCCCTTGATGTTAGAAGGTATTTCTGTGGAAATGCTTAAGAAATTCTTTGGACCAAGACCCAGTGAAACTTAGTTATCATGTGATGAAAGGCATTTAGAAGACATGAAGAGCAATAATAAAAAATACTGACATTTGCTTTCTGTGAGTCTGTGCACAAATAAGAACATTGTCTGCGGGAGTCCTTAAAAGCTGGATGAACTTTTCATTGATTTAGCTCAGTTAACCAAGGCTTCATTATGTACCTTGGATCTTTCCAAACATGGCTTTGTTGTTACATTTGGGAAGAAGTGCTATCTGAAGCCCTTTAAACAAACCTGCCATGCAACGAGAGCATACAAGAATAAAGGTTGACAAGGGTCACGGTACAGGATTAAGAATTTAAGGCCTGAAAACCAACTATACATTTAATCATTCGAAATAAAGTGACAAATGTTCACTGAAACATCAAGAGAAGTAAGACTAAAGATACTCCTTGAGGGACATCACTGTACATATCTGCATGGGTCACTTGGAAAGATCTTAGGATAAAAGGAAGCAAAGCTTTACATCAAGATGCACAGGGGGCATGGGCACACAGCATTGAAAGAAGTAAAGATATTAGAATGGACTTGGTAGTCTAACCTCAGTTCAACTTTGGACCATTCAGTAATTCATTCAACCTATACTTGTGTGTCAGGATCTGCTAATGGTCTATTGATACAGAGTTCCCAAGTTTGTGAATCTTTTTGTGTCTTTTGAAAAAATAAAATAAGGTAAGAAGGATAGAGATGACGAGCAAGGGTTTTATCATGGGAGGCCTTCTAGAAAACACCAATAGCAGAAAGAACTACAAGTGCAAAGGCCAAGGTAGGATTGCAACTGACATTTTGGGGAGCTTGGAAAGCAAGGAGGTGAGAGTGATGGGACAAAAGAGGGATGAATAAGTCACATGGAGTCTGAAGGACTTGCTTGTAAAGACCCTGAATAGAAGTGAGATGGAATGTCAGATTAGATGAATCATCAGAGGAACCAAAGAGTGGTCCACGAACAAGCAGAACAAAGGAAATGATGCCACGGACACCAAATGAATGTTGTCGACAGATGGCAGGAAGCATATACTGAGATGTTACATGAGATTTTGCTGTGGAGCAGTCAAGGACAAGGTGGATGAAAACCTGTTTGGAGTTAGTTATAAAGAGAATAGAAGAGAGGAAGGAGAGACAAATCTCTGAATCAGTGATTTTGCTACACAAAGGAGAAATAAACAAGGTCATGGCTAGAGGTGGCTTGTAACATGTTTGTGTGCTGACAGAAATGATTCCCTAGTAGGAAAGTCTTCACAATGCTGGTGAGGACAAATTATTGAAAGGGAGAGTGGTGGGAGTTTGTGCAAGCTTGCTAGCATGGCCATATCAAATCTTCACAATCCAAATGACTTAAACAATAGAAATTTGTTGCTGGACATTTCTGGAGGCCAGATGTTTGAGATGAAGGTGTTGACAGCACCATCTTGCATCTCTTTGTAAATATTCTGGAAGGATCTATTCTAAATTTCTCTTCCAGCTTTGGCAGCTCCTTGGCGTCTGTTAATATTGTTCTAGTCTTTACAGATGTTATCCTTACATGTGGGTCTCTGAATTTTCCCTTTCTAATAAAGACAGTAGTCATGTTGGAGTAGTGGCTCATCATATTGTAATATGATCCTTTCCCCATGCCCCCCCCCTCTCTCTCATCTATCAAATCTATCATCTATCATCTCTCTATCATCAACTATCTATCTTTCTATCTATCATCACCATCTATCATCTATCTCTATCTATCATCTCTCTCTCTCTCTATCTATGTAGGTCTGCATATCATCTATCATCTATCTATCCTTTCTATCTATCATCACCATCTATCATCTATCTCTATCTATCTATCTATCAATCACCTTATTTATCTATCATCTATCTATCATTATCTATCTAATCTATCTTCTATCATCTCTAAATCTATCTGTCTATCTATCTATCTATCTATCTATCATCTATCTAATCTATCTTCTATCATCTCTCTATAATCTATCAATCTATTATCTATCTAATCTATCTTCTATCATCTATCTATCATGATCTATCTATCTATCATCTATCTGTCATCTATCATCATCATCTGTGTGTGTCTGTCTGTCTATCCACCCATCCATTCACCCATCCATTCATCCATCCATCCATCCATCCATCCATCCATCCATCATCTACTTATTGGCAGGGTTTCACTACATAGCCCAGGCTAGTCTCCAGCTCACAATCATTTGTTCGAGCCTCTTGAGTTCTGGGATTACAGATGTCATGACCAGACCTGGCTATAATGACCTTACTTTAACTAATTCCATCTGTAAACACCATATTTCTAAATATAAAATCATGTTCTGAAGTACTGGGCATTGAGAATTTTAATATAAAACCTTTAGTAGTGGAGAGAATACAATTTGACCCACACTGAGACCCAATATGAAGTGGAAGTGCTAGTGATGCAAGGGTTGGGGAGGCAAAGGATGAGCACAGATTCCCATATTGATGAGGGTTAGTTGTGGTGGTGTAGTCTGTGGAAAGTCTTTTCTGGTCGCTTCTGTTTTCTCGGTGAAATAAAACGCAATGTCCTCAGCAACAGCAACATCACAAGGCTAACTTCTGTTTGTCTGACTAACCTAAACCTCTGATAAATACTGATCAATCAGCATATGAATCTCAGTATATTCAAATTTGAATTCTACCTACAAAAATATCTGTAATTCAGCAAAGCTATAACTGGAGATATGAGCTAAAAATTATGACCTAGAATATGGAGAAGTTCTTAATCCCAGTAGGATGATGCCTTAATAAATGTGTATACATTAGAGGACACAGGAGGAAGAAAAATGAGAGCAAGGGCATTTGAGACTTTAATATAAAAACTTTAGGAGTGGAAATGCTCAAGGGAAGCCAAGGGCAGCTCATATAGGGACTCTGACAGACAGCTGGGGATATGCTATACTTAGTGGTAGGATGCATGTCTAGCAGTTTTGAGGCCCAAGTTTCAATCCTAGAATGAAGGGGGAGGGGTGAGAGAGGAGGTGGGGAGAGAGAGAGAGAGAGAGAGAGAGAGAGAGAGAGAGAGAGGTCTTTCCATGATGATTTTGAGAAAGAACAAATACTGCACGCAGAAGCGAGGGTCAATCTTGCTATGTACAAGGAGTTAGGTGAATGCTCACTGTTCAGTGGATTCACTTACTCCATGATTTCAATGAATTGTTTCCCAAGCTTTTTCTATTCAGCAGTTATTGCAGTTGAGTTTGTAATGGAGACCTTGGTAAAGAAATAGAACATTTCCTCACAATCAGCACCTCTAAACCTGCAGAAGCTCCTCATATACGTAAAGACTAGATTGGCGAGGGAGAGAAAATAGATGCAGGGAACAAAACCAATGCAACTGCTTTGCACTGTTTATTGAAAACATCTGTTTTTAATGTGATTGTGACACTTTTCCAAGATTTAATTCTTCTCTGCATGCTTGTCTGTCTTGAGAGTGTGGAAAGGGACAATGGAGCTCTTGTGCCAGACAGAATGATTTCATTCCATAAATAACAATAACTGCAGGTTGCCTTGTTTTTGCAATGGGCCTCCCGTTAATGGTGGTGAAAATGGCGGGATTGGATGGAGGGTAATATATGACCTGCAACCACCTAGAACTCTAGACAAGAAGAAATAGAAAACATCCATTTTATTGTCAGCTAGTCCTTACCCTGGGGACTTGCACAGATTTTTTTTTCTTATTGAATATTTTGTTCATTTTTTTTCAATATCGCTTTGAAACAAATTGAGCAAACACTGCTACTCATTGCTTCCATCAGGAAACGCATAAACATAAAAGCTTTGATTTAAACAAAAACTACTTGGCAAAGACATAGGAACACTTTCTATTAATTTTTTTTCTGCCGATATATCTAGATATTCTACCTTGCTTTGTGATTAAAAATTCCTTTATTTGTTCATGTTGTTCTCTTCCAGTACGTGCTGGTCACAACTGCAGCCCCCATTAGTCATTTCCACATTTACTTGTGTGTAAGCAAAAGGAATGTGAACAAAAGAACAAATAGAAGTCAACCCCTCCTGCAGAGGAGACCACAGCACTCTCTTCTATGACTTTAGGGACACGTCTTATTTCTCATACCCACAGGAGGCCATTTTTAACTTTTGCATGGGAAAAAAACCTTTAGTTTTTATTTGGTGACTTCATCAAATATTACACAGCAGCAAGAAATAAACTTTCCTGACAATTTTTTCAACAGTCCAATCTTTCTCTTAAAAGCTCACAGCACAGTCACTCAGCTACACTCCTTATTTTCAATCTACCTTTCTCTAGAAGTCTGAAGCCAAGGCTTGTTCTTGCTACATAAAGCATGTATTAAATGCTTAATTTATGCTGGAAGGTAGGGCTGCCTAAATGTCATGTATCTATCACTAATAATCTAAGGCATGCATCTTTGCATTTTCTTTATTAACAAAAGAATTACAAAATTAATATTGGACTTTCATAAGGTGCTGGTGAATAATAGCATTATGTTTATAAAAGTGTAATTATTGCACCCTATGAAATATATGGGGCCTAATGTTGCAAAGAGGAAATAACTAGATTCAAAAATATCATCATGCATTTAAAAAATCTAAGTAAAACGTTGTATGTCCTTGATCTTTGATGAAAGTTACACCCTAAAATGTTGTTAGCCTAAGTGGTGTTTAGCAAACCAAATGACAGGTGAATAAGAAGGCTTGGTGGAAAAGAACTGACCTTTTTTGAACTCAATGATATTTAAGAGGTTCAAAACCCTTTTCTAGGTAGATATTCTCATCACTATTTACTGAAGAGAAAATTAAGGGTAAGAAAAGGTTAATTAACTTGCCCTATAGTCATAAGACATATGCTTAGGATTCAGACTCCCGTGTCTGACTTTATAGCCTAAGCCCTTTTCACCATGACACCGTGTCACGTTAGGTATTCCAGCAGAGAAAGGCTATTCCCAGGAGGAGGGGAAGATGCCCCCAGTGCGACCATGAAAAATATTTGATGCCACTAAAGCTACTAATTAACACCTTTCATCTCCATTTCTTATTGTTATAAACCCGTCCCTAACATAGAAAGATCAACATTTAAGTGGTTTTAGGTGTGAAGTTCAAATGTATTAAGAGCAGTCACACTTCTGTGAAACCAGTGTCACCCCATCTCCATCACTTTTCCACTTCCCAAACTGAAACTCTATGTGCCTTAAATAACGCCCTTTCCTGTCTTCCTCAAGGTCCCTTGTAGCTACTGTTCTACTCACTGTTTTGATGAGTGGAACTAGTCTATGTGCCTCATAGTAATGCAATCATAGAATATTTGTTCTTTTATGTCTGGATTATCTCACTTTGCAGGTTTCTAGATTTACCCATCGTGTATCATGCATGAGTACTTTTTGAGGTTTTAAGAAAGTCATAAACCCCACTGTATGAAAATGTCACTTTTTGGTCATCCATTTATTTGCTGATGAACATTCAGGCTGTCGCTATTTTTCTGCTGCTATGAATAATGCTATTTTGAACATTAGTCCACCTGTATCTGTTCAAGTCCCTACTTTTAGTTCTTTGAAGTATAAATCTGAGGTGAGATTCCTGATCGTATGATAATTCCATGTGTAACATTTTGAGGACCACCATACTGTTTTTCACAGAATCGGCATGGTTTTATGTTCCCACTGACCTCTGTTATTTTCTTTTCCTCCTGATAATGCTACTAATCATTTTAAAAATTGCAAGCACCAATGACAGTATATATGAGAAGCATTACAGGAATTCAATTCTTAGTGGGCATAAGACTCCTACTATACTAGGAGCCAGGGAACTTGTACTTCAGGTTGCAATGTATTCTCTTTTACGTACCAGAGCATAAGACTTGACTCAGTAGAAGGTTTTAGAAACCCTTCCACTGAAAAACGACCTTTTTTTTGTTAAATTTGAGAGCTATCACAAATGGATCCTTCACTATAGATAGTTGCGGTGAATGGTAATAGGAACAACCTATAACAAAAGCATAACAATGTCAATCTATCACAACTTCCCAGAGCCTTATAGTGTCCCCAGAATTGTCTCTAACAAAGTACTGGGCCCCTGTCAGGTTTCATTAAGCCACCCATAACTCACGATGTGTAAGAATGATGATAACTGCTGGTGTGGAAAAGCAGTCCGTGTTAATTTGCTGTGATGGTAGTGGAAATGCCTATGCAAATGTGCTTGAAGGAAATGAGTTAGTCCAAGATTCTCTCTTGTGCCTCATTTATAAATGAAGAAATTCCACAGGACCTGAAACTGCCTTCAGTATTGTTCTAACTCGTCTAATTCAAAATAGCAATCTTGCCACAAAATAAACCTTTTGGATTACCTCTGATTATTCAATGAGGATTGGATTTAATCATCCTTAGACACTTATGTAGGAAACTACTGCATTTGACTTTTCGAGGGTTATATCCTCTCTTGGTGTATCAGTTATCTATTACACGGCAAAGTTGTATGACAAGTAAGTGTTCAACCTCACAGAAATGCAGTATCTGCGTATTCAGTCTATGAGTCTGCAGACATTGACCTGGCCAGAGCATTGTTGAGCAGGGGTGGCGTTTCTCATTTGCCAAGATGTCAGGTGGTTATTGACTCCCCAGGGCAGCCACCACATAAAAGATACGGTGAGCTCAGTGCTGTCTGATATTCTGATAGTCCAGTGTTGATGTACTGTTATGATCATGGCATTGAAGTAAGAAGGGTTCAGAGATAGGCAAGTCCATGTTCAAGCCTGTGGCACAAATGCAAAGTTCATACTGGCAAAAGCAAGACACAGGGAGACAGAATCAATGGGAGGAAAAGACAAGCTACAAAGTCATACTGAATAAGAAACTGGACACACAGAGGGGTAACAGACAGAGCCATCAGTGCTAGTAGGCCACCATATTCCACTTCGTTTATGCTTAGTCTGTTGCAGAATTTTTATCAGTGTCTCAGCAGGTTCTTTTTCTATCTGGCCCAATCACATGATTCATAACAGATTTACCAATCTGTTAGTAGTCCAGGGCAATTACAGTAATCAGAATAGATGTAAAAGTACTGGAACAATGAATTAATGAATAAATGAAGATTTACAGGCTATTGTGTTCAACATGGTAGCAACTTGCAGTATAAACATAAGTAAAATATGTATTTTGTGATTTTCTACATTTTCCAAGTGAAGGTGACTACATCCATCTTACCCAACAAATATGCAAATACCTTTGTCCAAAATACCATGGGACATACTTAGAGGTGTGAGTGATGCCACATCCAGAAGCAGTGGACTACATGAAAAACCAGTCTTCACTCTCATTTGGAACTGTGTGAAATAAGTACAATTTCTTTCACATAAGAATACGCTATAAGGTTTCACTCAGTATTGAAACTTTACAACTTTATTATTTTAGGTACAGTATAGTAGAAGGCAGAAAGAATGGTGCTTGGAATAATAGATGAATTCAAAAGAAAAAAGAGGTCATGACCATTTGGGATTGGAAAACTAAGTTGCAGTCTAGGGTAGGTGTGTTCTTGTAACGATGGCAGTAAAATAGTACAGGTTACAGAGAGGGGAAAATCCATTTTCCAACCCAAGAGCTGAAATAGCTCAGGCATTCAGGGATTGTTACATCTAAGGATTTAAAGGACTTTTAAAACCAATGGGGACAGAGTCAGGTGCAGAGTCAGGTGAGGCTGGAAATGAGAACAAAGAGAGATTCACTTTGATGGGAACTAAGAGTAAATGCGGACAATTTGTGGAAAATAAGCATTCACAGAAGATTGGAGCTGCATTCTCTATGGCCTTGAAAAGCGAGCTGAGTGTTTGTATATATGTTGTACATACTTCTATTTCAGAAAAATGAATCTTACCAAGTGTCACTACATAGTGAAGGGAGGGAAGGAGGTGGACAGAGAAATTTACATATTTTTGAAATCATCTAGGTGAGGGATAATGAAGATGTAAATGAGAAAGAAGCAGTGGGACTAGGGGGCTCGGAAAAAGAGGAGGCTTTGAACAAACGAGGAACAGTCTAGTGTCTTCTCCGATAAATCTTTTCCATAAGAAACAAGGTAAAATACCTTATAGATTCTACACTAAATGGTAGTTCTCAATTTCATTACAATGAATCTGGTCCAGATCTAAGACTACCAGAGGCAGAGATGCTGGTTATAGTAATGAGCATTGAAGTTTTCACTAGAACGAGAAGCTCAAATTGGCTCCTTGCTAGAAGTGGTTCACTGGTTGCTTCCCGTTGATCAGCCTGAACTGTTCTTCCACCCTGGTGGTCAGACACAATCTAATCTCTTGGTAACTAATGAAATCCTCCAGATTATCAAGACAAGGAAGACTCTTAGAGCATGAAACAAGGTAGAGGTCATCTTGTACAATGTCCTCATTCTGTAAATGAGGAAATTGAGATTCAGAGAGTTCTAGTCAAGTGATATAGTTAATCAGAAGATAGACAGACTAGCACCCAGCTCTCCTCATGATCCAAAGGTGTTCTCTGGCTGATGTTGATTGACAGGACCATTCATGCCTATTCATATTTTTAAGATAATATTCTCTATCATGGGATCTTCAATTAGACGATGAAATATTTGAAAGCAGGGAGCAGGAGGTAAGATGAGGCCAGTATGGAATAGTCTTAGTAACTGGAAGACTAGGCTCTAAATAGAAGCTGGATCCTAATTCTCTAGAATCCAAAATGACACGACAAAGGTTTCAGACTGAAATAGAAAATGTGAAATCACAGAAGGCTTTTACAACTGTGCTTTATTTAAAAGTAGCATATTCTCTCAAATTTTTGTACAAAAGCTGAATGAAATTCACATCACATGATTGCATTACTATGAAAGAACACATTTTCTGAAAATTGCCATGGGCAATTAGATTTTTTTTTAACTTCAAAATGGAGAGAAGTTTCTGTTTATTATAAGTGACATTTTCAAAATGAAACACGTCTCTGTGAATCAGAATCTTCTGGATGTGCTTATCTTTTTCTTCTCTGTGTCAAATTTCTTTGAACTGAGGAAGATATATTATTCATCTACTTTTAGAACCATAATTAGTTAAATATACATTAATTTTGAAATAAAATACACACTTTATATTAAGCTATATTATAGTTATATATACACTTTAGTCTTCCAGAATTATGCTATATTAATGCTACCAAATTCATTGGATAGCACAGTTTCAATTAAATTTTAAATGTCATCTACATGTAATTTGTGAAGCCAGTGGAGATGCAGATGATTACAGTGTGTTGCTAGATTCAGTAAGGAGCTTCGAGGAACAGGGCACTTTCTTCTTGCCTGGCATTCCTTCACAAAGGAGGCAGATTCACAAAGGCATATATGGAGGGCTGGCAGAAACTGGAAATTGCCTAAACAATCAGAGCAGTTTAATCAACCCAAGAGGTTACAGATACAGAGACAGAGTATTCTTAACTCTGTCAAGTTAGAATGATTTCCAAAACATTCATTAAAATCACAAATAAATTCCAAAGAAACAAAAATTAAACATTCAAATCTTAGCTCCCATCACTGATAAATATCTTCTGAGACACAACTGCATCTCCAGTGATGTACACCGCACAGACAAGCATAGAGCATGGTTCCTGTCCTTTCGCATTAGTCGTGGAAACAACAATAAACAAGTAAATAAGTATTACAAAGTAGTTTTCCCAGGGTTACATGACAGAGAGTAATAACAGTAATAGGTCTACTTGTACTAGGTGGCAGGAAAGTTCCCTCTGATGAGGTGACATTTAAAGCAAGGTGCACAAAATCAGGAAAGAGGCATGTGGGCCAAAATGCCCAAGAAGGGGAAAGGGCTTGGTCTGCTTTAGGTTCTTCCAGACTGTCAGTGGGCAGTCAAGGATTAAGTCAGCTGGTCTATGTTGCCCAACTCCTGTGCCTTTCAAAACAGTCTGGTCTTTGATCAGTTCCTGAGACATAGCAGCAAAGCATTTTGACTATCCTACCAGAAATCTGTCTTTATCTACCGCAGCTGTGGTCCATACTTTGGAGTTTATGTAAACAATGACTTGGGGTAGAAAATGAGTAAAGTTATCCATGTGTGCTCTGTGACTTTATGACGGATCTCCAATGAAAATCCTGGTCTCCAAAGCAAGTTCAGGAGAGCTCCTGGCTAGCAGTGGTCAATATGTGCTTCCATATACATCATTTCTAGGAGAATCTGTCTCTATGACTGTGCTGGGGTAGGATGCCTGGAACTTGTCTCCTTTGTGCCTTGATGGTTGTTGATTTTAATCTCTGTCCTTTTGTTAGAGTAGGCCATACCCATGAGTCTAACAGATTTTCTAAGCTCTGTGAGTCCTTCCAGTAAATCACGTAACCTGGGGGGTGATTTTCAGGACCCCTGAAAATGAGCAGAGTTTTAACTTCAACAAGACTCCACTGAAGAATTTTTCAGTAAGATGATGACATCTGCTTTGCATCTCTCAAGAACTGCATAGTTGTTACATGGGAAAGGGTTGGGGAAAAATAAGGATGGAGGCAGGAGGCAGGAAGTTCAAGCAGCCATCCAGGGTGAGGCAAATGATGATAGAGACTTGGACTGAGCTGGGTGGATAAGGCCAGTGAAGTGTGCAAGAGAGGTCTAAGCTCTACAGTGCCTACAGAAGGAGAAGAGTGGTTGCGAGAGAAGTCTAAGCTCTATAGTACCTACAGAGGGAGATGAGTGGTAGTGGTTTTATTTCAGGAGGGAACTGGCAGGTCCTACATTTCCATCTTAATGGCATCACCACTAAACTGGGTACATGGTGGTCCCCTGAAATAGAGAAGAACAAATGAAGGAAAGGTTTGTGGCTACAGTAGAGAAGAAAATTCAAATTTACACATGACATTAGAAGCATCTGAGTTGGACCAAATACATAAATTTGAACTGTTAAAGCGGAGAAATAAATGATTACTATTTGCAGTAGTAGTAGTAGTAATGGGTGCGATCGCCTCAAAAGACTGTGTGTGAATAAAAGAAAGAGGGCTCAGAATGAATCTTTGAGGGTTTTTAAATAGTCAGAGGCCAGGATTAGGAAGAAGAGGCAGCTTCTTATGCATCAAGCTCAGTGTTTGGTGAGCTATTATTTCATGAGCTTATCTAGCTCACCTTTGCCAAGTCTCCCAAAGGTAATTATTATACCCTCTCTTCAGAGAATCAAACCAAGGCATAGAATGTGGCAACTCACCTTAAAGTTTCTCTTTGTCTGCCTATCTGTATATCTGTATCTATCTGTCTGTCTGTCTGTCTGTCTGTCTATCCATGAATCTATCTTTGTCTGTCACACACACACACACACACATGCAAAAAAAAATTTTGGCTTTTAAACCTATGTTCTTTTCTTGTTCTTCTTTAATTTTATGAGTACAAAGTAAACCAAAACAACCAAAAAAAAAAAAAAAACCCCAAAAAAAACAAAACAAAAAAAAAAAGAGAAAAGCAGAAACATTTTTTAATATTAAATTTTTCCATGGGGGAAAAAAAAAAAAAAAAAAACAAAAACCCCAAAGCAACGAAACTAAACAAAAACAGTGAAGACTGAAGACATTTCTAGTAATTATAATTTCCATGATGGAGATAAACAAAGAAAAATTATTACTGAACTGTAAAAATTCTTTCTATTACTCATTTGAAAGTCACAGAATATAAAATTGTCCACATTTCAGACAGCTTACTGAATAAATTATACCACCATAAAATTTTGCTCCCTTGGTCTTTCATTCAGAATTCAGTCTAGGATTCTGATTTCCCTGTGCGCACAATGAAGACAGCGTCATGAAAATGCACTTAGCGATGTACACAAAGGTGCTTTAGGGAGTATTACAGATACTGATCACTTTTACTCTCCCAAAGGCTTTCAAGAATGGGGGAAAACATACTTGCTTCATATGAATGATAAATGAAACGATGTAACAGATTTTTCCCCCTATTTTTTAGTAGGAGAAGTGTAAGAACTAGCCCTAAAATGTATTTTTTTTTTCCCCAGCAGAGGTAGAGAGTATGGAATGTGTGCTCCTGGAGAGAAAATGAGGTTGCATTTTGCATTCACTGAATTGTGATTTTTGTTGTTGTTGTAAAGAACAAAAAGTTGGAGGTATTCATAAGTAGTTTTGAACATATAATTTTGAAAAGGAAAGTTTTACTTAGAGAGAGAAAAAAAGAAACAGAAAGAAAGAAAGAAAGAATGAAAGAAAGAAAGAAAGAAAGAAAAAGAAAATAAAAACTCAGACCTTGTCCCAGCCATGAAACTGTGGCCTATCCAAGATAGGTAAGGGTTGCTAACTCCTGTCCACGGGGAGCCAGAGTCTGCTGTGTCCCCTCCAAGCCTGCACAACTCCACCCTCCTAATTCACCACCTTCCTTGCTCGCCCTGGTAACCACTTCATTTTCACAGCATGTCAGCTAGTTAGGAAGGGAAGGATCTACTGTGTTTAATGATTAGCTTGATGGGAGACAACTAGTTTGTTTGGGCTGAGTCTGCAATTGCTTTTTTAGTTAAATACAATCTAATCATCTGGATGGAACTAAATTCTTGGCTGGGACAAATGCAATCCCACAATTTGTAAAAACCTTTCAAACCAGGAATGATTTAAGAAGAAACTTGCCTGTTAGTCTCCATAGTGCTGAATTCGATCAGATGAATGTCCACCAAGCACTCAGGTCACAGTAATGAGATTGTTCCCGAAATAACCTGATGATCTGCCTGCATAATATTATTTCTCATATTGGATTTTAAGAAAACCTCTCCCCAAGAGTTTCAGAAGGTTTTCCGTAATTGTGTTTTAAACTATTACTGTTCACATTTTCCTTTTAAATATTTTTTTATAGTAATGTGCATGCATGTGTTTCTCTATGCACATCTGGATGCCATGGGATGCTGGAAGAGGGTGCTAATTTCTTTGGAGCTGGAGTTACAGGAGGTTGTGAGCTGCCTGATGTGGGAGCTGGGAACTGAATCCCGGTCCTCTGAAAGAACAGCAAACACTCTTACCCACTGAGCATCTCTCCAGTCCCACCCACGTTTTCCATGGTGATATGAAGGACAAGCAGCAGATACTTGACAGAGCTTCCCCTGTTCTTTTCTCCTCTAATGTGCTCCCCTGATACTTCACCACCTCCATCTTCCCAGCTGCCCTAGAGGAGAATCCAAGAAGCAGCCCCATTTTTTCCTACACTAGCATCCTGACACTTCTGACTAGCTCTTTTCCAACAGTTCTGGTTTCTTATTTGGATCATCACCATCTCCACATGACCATCTTCCTGTTCCTTATTTTCTTCCTTCTCCAGTATCAGCACAGTGGCTCCATCAATCATATTCAAAAGCAAGTCAGAACATAGTCAAGACACACCCCTTGTCAGTACCCTCCTAGGACTTCCCAGTTCACACAAAGTCAATGTAAGTCTGAACTGGTGCCTATGAGGTCCGAGGTGCATCCAGACCTGTTCCCCTATGTTCTTTCTCATGGCTTCATCTTCTGTCCCTTCCTTGGCTCTTTATAACCTCTCCCCAGTGCTGTTTCCTGGACACTGAAGACATTCTCTGGACACTGACTATTCCGTATAGGCCTGGTTTGCCTCCACAGCTTTCTCCACTCACTCTATTTAAACCTGCAACTGCCAATGATTTAGTTTTCCTGAACAACGTTTTTCATGGCATTTATCATCACCTAACATAATATGATTTTAAAAGGCTTTTTGAGACACAGTCTCATGTGGCCCAGGCTGCCCTCAAAAATCTCCACATAAGGGCTGGAGACGGCTCAGTCATTAAGAACACTGCTCTTGCAGAAGACCCTGGTTCAGTTCCAGCTCCTACATGGTACCTAATAACAGCCTTTAACTCCAGTTCCAGAGGATCCAACGCCCTCTTCTGGCCTCTGTGGGCATTGTACAACATTAGTGCACTTACATAGATGTTCTACCTCAAGTGCTAGATTACAAGCATGTGCCACCGTGCTTGCTAGAACGTAAGATTTTACTTATTTATTTTTGTCTATTTCTCCCACTGGAATGCAGTGCTAGAGTACTATGTTAGTCAGGTTCTTCAGAGGAATAAAGCCAATAGAAAATATGTAGTTATAAAAGAGAATTTGTTAGAGTAGCTCCCCTGATCAGAGGCCATCTGTAGGTTAGAGAGACAGAATCTAGTAGCTACGCAGTCTGAGAAACCGAAATCCTCAGAACAGGAAGCACCAATGATGCAGCCTCCTTTGAAGGATAAAGGTCTGGACTCTCTTTGGAGGGTCCTGGTGTGAATCTACATTGGAAAGGTCAAGAGGCCAGAGGCTGTTGTCCAGGGGTGATGGAAGCAGCCATGGACATATTTGCTAAAGAAGAATGGAGACTGTGCGTACTGGCTTCCCTCCTCCCTCCTCCACTGCATTCATCAGGGTCCTCATCTACTGGACGGTGCCATCCATGTTCACTGTGCCATCCATGTTCACAGTGCCATCCATGTTCACGGTGCCATCCATGTTCACAGTGGTCTTCCCTCCTTATGTTCATTCAGTTCGCCATGCTAACTATAGTTGGAAAGACTAACCCTCAGCAACATTCTCAGACATGTGCTTTATTAATCTTTCAGGAGTCTCTCAGTGCAATTAGTCACGATGAATAATCACAGATGGAGAGAGGATTTGGTTTTGCAAACTATTGTGTCCTCAGTGCCTGGAATAGTGTTTGGAATATAGTATGTATACAATAAATATATATCGCATGCATGACATTGATCATGATATCCTCTCCCCATTTCAAATCAGAAAGAGTAGTCTTTCCTTGGTAATAACACATTCTAAAGAAGTTCCAGAAATGGAAAACCGTTGGTGAGGTGTGGGTTAAGTTGACCTTGGGCAGTCAAATCAGAGATGACAGAACCTGTTAGAGCTGCAGGTGGAGAAGTGAGAGCGTGGGTGGATGCTATCTCTGGGTGTGTTTACGGCACTTTTCCTCAAGCACAGAAAGAAATGCCTGCTAGTTAAACCTTAAATTCACCCCTTGCATAATACATATAACTTGTCCTTCTTTGGACACTGCCATTTTACCCTGGGCCAGTCCTCACTAAATAGCATATACAGACATCACTGGAGGACGCTGCAGAGCAGGAGAGGCAGGAGCTGAGCTGACGTGGGGTGGACAGAGACAGGCAGCCTTATCTGCTGGGAGCCTAGAGCTCTAAGGCCATAGGTGAGTCACATCATTCTGTGATGAGAACAAACACCCCTTTAATCTAAATCAGAAAACTGGAGCATGTTGCAAAGCCAAAATGACCCAACTTCTGTACTGAAAGGGAATGTCATTTGAAACCGGGCCCCATCTGAAGCACAGGAAGACTCACTTATTTCTGGAAAGAAAATTGGAAGAAGGCAGTGACATTGCTTAGCAAATTCACAACACTGAGATTGACTTTCAGAAGTAATTTCTAAATGTGTCAAGTATTTGTTTATAAAACAAATAATAAAAAATACAGAAATATGAAAGCTATTATTTTATCAGCACAAAGCCCATCCGTCCTGGGTGTGCTATCTGTGCTCTCTCTTGCCACCCTATCCCATCCTGTATGAATATCTTCATCTTAGTGCAGTTCATTCCTTTCCACGTTAATCCTCTCTCAAATTGCTTTCCTTGTTTAAAGCAGTGGCTACATTTTCATATTTAAGCAATAGAAGGCTTCCTTATAAGTATTACACTAAATTACAATATACATAGAGATAAACGTAGACTGTTCTGCTTTAAGTAGGATGGGAGTAGAGAAGCTAGGTGTGCTGGATAGCTTTTGTTGTCAACTTGACACACTTTGTTAGAGAACACCTCAGTTGAGGAATTATCCAATGGATAGGCCTGTGGTCATGCCTGTGGGACATTTTCTTGATTGTTGAGTGATGTGGGAGGGCCCAGCCCACTGTGGCTGGTACCACCTCTGGGTAGGTGGTCTTGTATTGTGTAAGAAAGCAGGCTGAGCACAAGCCAGGGGAGCAAGTCAGCAAGCAGCATTCCTCTATGGTATCTGCTCCAGGTTCCTTCCCTGAGTTCCTGCCTTGGCTTCCTTTGATGACCGACTGTGATCTATCTGTAAGTCAAATAAACCCTTTCCCGCCCAAGGTGGTTTTCGTCAGCATTTTTATCACAGCAACAGAAAAGATAACCGTAATACTAGGAGCCAAATGACTGGCCTTACATCACTTCTGCAACAACCAGTGATGCACACAGATATTCAGCAGCCCTGACATTTAGTGGAGCTGTGTACAAAGTCCTGGCCTGATAAATAAAGTAGCTTTGTCTTCATTGTTTTCTTTTTGACTTTGCCGTGTAAGATATTTCTCAAAGAGGACTCCAAATTACCTTCTCACTCTTTCCTGAGGTTATATCAAACACATTCCACATTCAAACCCAGTTTGCTGTTCCTTCTTAGTTGAAATATTTTGTCACTTATCCTGCAGTGTTTTATATCATAAAAAAACAGGGTTTGAATCAAGTGCTTCGTAGTTGTGCGGACCTTAGGCAGGTTATAAAACCTCTGAAAGTCTCTCAAAGGCAAATCCACATGTAAGAGTTCAAATTATAAGTATCTACTTCATGATACTCCACCTAGAACACAGAAGCATCTCGTAAATATTAGCTATTGGTCCATATAGAGGGATAGACAGCCCCTACCCCAGAGAGGAACTCAGTATTGTGGACCCTGTCTCTATCCTAGAGCTGCCCAGTTAGCAACACTGGATGGATCTTATGACAGGACATTGATGTCGTCAGTTCAAGCAGGTAGGCAGGCAGGATCTGGAGGATCTGAAGGCACAGCTCATCATCAATTGCCTCCAGAAGCTTCAGTTCAAATACTAGTATCATACAACACTACTATCTGTGTATTTTTAGAGATGTAAAGAAGGCTGGGAAGAATGGTCCTCCCTCCTCCACTTCCAACAAGGACTGTGCTGAGCACTCTGCTTTGGCTTGGTTCTGGTTCACTGCTGACCAGTGTCCCCAGAAGTCTGTTGTGGCTCTCAGGGTCTTGGAAACCTGGTTCTTGCAGTACATTAAATGTTCACCGTTCTCTGCATTATACCATCCCTACAGATCAGTGTCAGGAGGTACCAATGCAGCTAGGCTCCCTAGGCCAGGCCCAGGACCCCATGGATTGCCATAGGAGAGGAGGTATTGATGATCAGGGTAGGAATATTTACATCATCAAATGTTTATTATGCTAAATGTGGTAGCATAAGCCTGTCATCCCAGTATTTGGAAGGTAGAGGCAGGAGGATCAGAATTTCAAGGGCAGCCTCAACTACATAGTGAATTTGAGGCCATCTTGGGCTATATGAGACTGCTTCACACAAACAGACAAATGAACAAAGAAATGACTAAATATGCAATCAGGATAAACAAAAAAAGTACCTAGAATTCTTATCCTTCTAAGGCTTAGCTTCACTGAAACAGAAATTGGAATCTTCATTTCTGCTTCAATGGGAGCCAGACTGAAGAACAAAGTATTAGATATACAACACAACTAAACATGAAACTGGAGGTCTTTGATAAAAAAGCTTTGAACCTCCAAGTCTTTCCTCAAGTTTAAAATAGAGATGTTAGGAAAGAATTTCAAGAAGAGAAATCTAAATATTTAGAGCCAGAAGAGCTGATGTCTGACATTACAAGAAAGATTCAGACTGTACAAGACACATCAGCCCACATCCAATTTCAAGTAGCTACAACTAAAACACCCTTCAAAACACATCAGAAACACGAAGCACAACTCCAGGCAGCACTAAAAGATACTGCTGACAAAAATTCCACTCTTCAAGGAATTAGGAAGCTGTTTTCAAGAGAGGATGAAGGTGGAAAAGAAGAGGAACAAACGGAGTAAAATGCCAGACATATCTAAAGTGTCTATGGGGCAAGTCCCCCTGGGGGACTGACTGCCACAGAACAGAACCTGGGTTCCTGATTGGCTGGCAGCAGAACAGAGAATCCAAATGATAAAGCCGAGTCAACTATACATTTAAAAAGAAAAAAAAGAAAGCCAAATGCACACTAAACTACCAGAGAAAAATAAAATAATTGATTCACTTTAAGATCATATTAGAAGTCTCCAAATTGAGAATGCTTTCTTGAAGTTAGGAAAAAGAAAGAAAGGAAGGAAGGAAGGAGGGAGGAAGGGAGGGAGGGAGGGAGGGAAGGAAGGAGAACCTGAATCCCCCAAATAATAACACCATAATAATAATAAGCTAAGAGATAATTCCCATATTTAAAGAAAGAAAGAAAGAAAGAAAGAAAAGTAGATTACAAAAAACTTTAGTAGAAACTTTAGGGCCTTTCTCAACTGAATAGAAAAAGAAATGAATCTTCAACAAATATCCAACTTAGAACTAGTTGAAGTCACAAAAATAGATGCAAACCTATCTGAAGCTGATGACAAGATCATCCATGCATGTAAAAACTAAAGCCAAATTTCCTTGAGGAAAAAGTCGGATAAATCACTGATTATAATCAAAGCCAGCTTATTACCCGTGAAAGAAAAGCTCACGGTAATTATCTGAGAGTTCTGTTGGTAGAAAGAAATCTCAATAACTCAAGAAAAGATAAACATTAGACAAAACCTTAAATGTTTTATAAAGCACATTCATGTCCCTAATGTTAAAAGTTGGATATTCAGGGGAAGCTTGAAAAGACCTCAAGGAATCTCCAAGTGATGAGTCTCATGAAAGAGGGAGCATCTGCTGGTGAGACGTGGGATCTAGATCCAGCATCCTATGTGAACCAAATGCCACCCACATGTAGTCAAGCCTCAAAGACAGGCCCCCTCCATTAGGGTACCTCCATCCTTCATGAGGGCTTCTCCTGGACTTCCTGCCGTCTGCCCTGGCAGACACCAAGAACCTTCTTTAGATTTAATCTTCTACCTTAATAGGGATCCTCTGTTAGTTGGTTGCTTACTTCCCTCTCATGTCCCACGAGAGCCAGATGTCACTGAGAGCTCCCAGGAGGCATTTCCATAAAAAAGATGGAAAGTACTTTTCATGGTGCCCTTTTGTGAAAGCAAAGTCAGATCTTCCCATGGAGGAACTTCTCTAGTCATCCTTGACGAGCAACAAGAACCATCTCTAGACTATACTTTGAATTGTCTCCACACAACCTGAAACAAAAGCAAGCTGATCAAGTTGACCCAACCTTGTAAGCCTCTTTCTGAGGGCCCAGAACTCCAGCAAAATGGTTTCTCTCCAAGACTAAAATAATTTTAATGCTTTCTTTATTAGCTGTATTGTCATAAAGTGATTGTATAAAAACGTAAATGGAGGCTTGGTACAATTAAAATTCTTAGGATAATGTTTTATAACTGTAGATTATTGAAATGTGAGCTTCATAGGTTAATTGTTTTCATTTAATTCTACTTGTAGGTAGTATAATTACAGTATTTTGTTGTTAACAAGTCCACTAAAATCATCCAGAAATACAAGTTCTTTTCTTCTTCTTTCCCTAAAAATGAGTTTGACTTTTTCTGGTTTGAATCCATCCTTATGATTTAATGAATACACAGGAGCTCAAATGAAACAGTGATAAGATCGTTCTTAAGAGAACACTTTATACACACAGTATGTGAATGTGAATCTTTGGAATCAGTTTAAACTTATGTGATTTTTAGGTAGTATATTATTCTCATTATAACTATTTAATAATCTAGACACACAAACTTTTTTGTTTCTTTTCCAAAGTAACTTTGAATTTCTTCTTATTTACTTTCACTGCTTGTTAAATGATTATGCAAGTGCCTGATGGATAACAGGCAGGATTATGATTTTAGGATAATTTTATAAAAGTAGTTTGGGAAAATTAATTTCATAAATAAATGTTTCTCTTTCTGTGTTTGTGTGTGTGTGCGTGTGTGTGTGTGTGTCTTTTTGAGACAGGGTCTCCCTGTGGCCCCAGCCAGTCTGGAATGTACCATTTAGACCAGGCTGGCTTTGATCTTACAAAAATTTGCCTGCCTCTGCCTCCTGAATGCTGGGATTAAAGGCATGCACCACCGTGCCAGGCTCCTTCTTTTACTAAGTATTTTAAATATAATATTTCAATTGTGTTGTTGAGTATGTCCTCCATTACATTAACTGTAGTAAAAATTTTACATGAGCATTCAGTCTTGTGATTATAGACATGTGAAATTCAAAGTCTGTTTCTGTGTGGCTGGCCTTAATTTGTGCAAAATAAACATATTTAACTAAATAAACACTGATTATAAAAGCAGGCCTTGTTGGGTGTGGTGGTACATGCCTTTAATCCTAGTACTCATGAGGTAGAGTCAGGTCTGTGACATGGATGCCATCCTGGTCTACATAGTGAGTTCCAGGCCAGCTGAGGCTACAGGGAAACTGTCTCAAAAACAAAAAACAAGACCAACCAAATAAACAAAAAGCAGACCTCGTTAAGTATTACTTTTGATCATTGCTTTTCTAGGAAGTTGCTTTTGATCCTTTCCTAAAATTTCTTTCTATTAATTCTCAAACTTGTATTCCTTTAATTGCATATTATCTTGTTAAATCTTTATTCAACCAATCACTATTCTTTTTTTAAATATTTTATTATTTTTATTTTATTTATATGAGTGCATTGCCTCCATGTATGTAAGCACACTCATATTGTGCAGTGCCCATGGAAGTCAGAAGACGGTGTCACCTGGGTCTTCTGCAAGAGCAGTCAGTGCTCTTAACTGCTGAGCCATCTCTCCAACCCCATCAATCACTATTTTTACAAACTGTGCTTTTGTGTGAGTGAAGAATCTATGAATTTTGTAAGAGCAGTCAGTGCTCTTAACTGCTGAGCCATCTCTCCAGCCCCATCAATCACTATTTTTACAAACTATGCTTTTGTGTGAGTGAAGAATCTATGAATTTTGCACTATCCTTGGACTATACTTTGAAAATAACATATATAACATGTAGTATTCCAGAGTGGCTAATATTTATTAAATTGAGGTGGAAGCACTTTACCTTTAGTGAAGTGAATCTGAAATGTTTGAGTAGTGTACGGTGGCAATAATGAGCTAGAGGCTGGGAGTTTGATTCCATGTGTGCGCTTACAGAACTGGACCTCAGCTTTTCTATTTCAAAAACTCAATTTTTCCCCTTCTACATTCTCAGAATGAGGGAGTGAGTAAACAGCCCTAATTCCAAAGAAAGGCTTTCAGTGATAAATACTGAAGTCCAATCTCAAGAAGGCAATTCTCAATAAAATAAGTCTTCATTCTCTAAGATTCCATGGGAGAACAGAGTCCAGCTTTGAACATCATCAGCCAATAGTCATTGATGGCCTGGCCTCATTTACTCTAAGAAACCTTCTGCAATTATTACTGCTATGACTCTATTCACCTTTCCTCCTGCTTAGACTTGCTTTTTGCTGGCTTTACAATCACCAATTCTAGAACTCAAGCAGCTGAACTGTACATTATCCTACATTATTTGCCTCCTTCGAGCTCTGCAGCAGATAACACCTCTGGTGAGTAGGTCATGATAATGATAGTTGCCTCAGTTACTTCAGACTTGAAGTCTGCTGTTGAAACCACTGGCTCTTCCATTGGCCTTGTATGGGTGACTCTGAAGTCAGAGGGTTGAAAACTCACCCTCTGATTACTAATGCCACCATTTTCTGCATACATGCCTCCTGCAGAGCCGTGAAGGCTGATTTTACATGGGTTACTCAGATCCAATCACCTTTCCCCACACTTTAAATAATTCTGCTTCTTTACCCATAAGTACCCAGCAAATCCGCTTCTTAAGAAGGCAGATTTAAGAGGTGGGTCTCTATCTCTGTGTTTGTCTTGGCCTGAATGATGAGACAGTATGAAGGAAAGCTATGACCTATGCTGAAAAGCAGCTTCCATCTAGCATGAGCTATTATTTCCATAGGTGAAAAAGTATTACCTGCCAATCCACAAGATGATCTTTTACTCCTTCCTGCTTATGCAATATGAAGGTTTTAAGCAATAATGCTTAGAAAGGTTCAAGTTATGAAAATCTAAAGTGCTCATTATAATGGTAACTTAACTAAATTGCTCATTTTTTTTCATTTAATAAAAGAACTCTGGAAAGTTTACTGAGATATTGAGGGATATTATATGGCACAATTGGATGAGTTAACATTACAATAAAAGCCTTCACTTTTGCATTTCCTGGCTTTTGTGTACCATTATTGTTATTTATGATTTGAAAGTTGACAGACAATTCAGCATTGCAGAAGGATAGAATAAGGAAGGTTTCTGCCTTGGGACTTTCTGAATAAATCAGACTGGCGAAACAGTTCATATTAAAGCTCTCAACCCTGAAGGCAGGTAATTCTCAAAGGTGCAAATTAGGATAGTTGGCCTTTCTTTATCCTTTCAACCTTTCTCCCTAATTGGAAGCTTTTTCAGTTGGCGATCATTGGAAAAATGAAGGGAGATATTCATTCTCTTAAAAAACAAAAAGTTGGTCCAGAGATTTCAGTGCTGCAAAATGAAAAGCACAAGGGTGAAGAAGCGGAATAAAGATCATCAGTACAGGAATTGAATTCAGACCTTTTGGCATCTGAATGCCTCGGTAAGTGCTGGCTCTTCTGTTCATGGTGTCTCCTCCTCCCTGACTCCCTGATTCCCATTCAGTCCCTTCAACAGAGAAGCCTTCCTTGACCTTCCCATCTGCCCATGAAACTCCCAAGGGCAAGGAGGGCACCACCCTCAGCTGTGAATCCAGCATAGAGCACCGCACACTTGGTAACTATCAGTCATGGATGAGTAAATAAGAAACAAGACAGACTCAGAGTTAGAAATGACCATCTCATCTTTTAGAATGACATGACTAGTGACATTTCTATGGTTCTATTGCCTTAGTCATAATAATGATGACTTCTTGACTCAGAAGCAATCATATACATGCCAGAAGAAAGCATAAGTTATCCTGATTTGTTATTCAATTTGTTGGTTGATCATCTATGGCTTTTTCTCAGTCACTAATCTAGTCATTCCTTGAAACTCTTATATAAGACACTGAACCTCTGTTCTCTGTATCTGTTGTCTTTTCTTGTGTGGTTTTACATATGGTCCTTCTTTCCCATGTTCTAGAAGAATATTTTCAGTTCACTAATTGATTTTTAAAACATCCATGCTCATGTTCACTCGATATTTTGCATTCCTTTATTCAAGCAAATGGTTAAAGGATGTAAAAAAAAGCAGTTAGTGATGTAAAACTCCCTGCTCAGACTCAGTCTATCCTGTTTTTACAATTAAATCCATGTACCTACATTTTATTCCCTGGATGTCCACTTAAGATTGTAAGAAAATATTTTAAGTTGTTCAGACCTTCTTTTAACTTTTATTGGGTATTAGAATATTTACTAGGTATTAGTTTTTCTTTTTTAAAAAAATATTCTTATTTGCTCTTTTTAACCCTCTTTTTACTGAATTTTTGAGAACTTAATACAATATATTTTGATTGTATTTAGGTCCCCTCCCCAATCTCATGCACTCTGTGTGTGTGTGTGTGTGTATGCGTGCACCTGCCTGCATGCGACACACACATGAGAGAGAGAGAGAGAGAGAGAGAGAGAGAGAGAGAGAGAGAGAGAGAGAATATTAAGGTCTGTAGAGTCAAATTTGTGCCCCCAAATGTTCTTTGGTTTGGGTCTCTTTTTAACTACCCAAATTAGCATTATGAATTATTCTAGATTTAAAACAAATAAACAAAAACTCCAGATATCTTTCTCCTCAGAAGATCAGTTCTATAAGCAAATTAAATTTTTCTGCTTTGAAATAATTCCTTATAGTATAAACTCAACAAACCTATACTGTACAGCATCCTTATTTTCCTGGAGCATGTAAGTTACTATAAAGGGACAGACAGCACTTGCTTTAGGCTTTGTGGGCTACATAGTCTCCATCATGGTATTCAAGTCTGCTGTTACAGCACGAAGCCTGCCACAAACTGTAAACATGTGGGCTTGACTGTGTGTTCCTATAAAACTTTATTTATAAAAACTGGTGACAGGATAGACTTGGCCAGTGGGATATTGTTTGCTGATTTCTATTCTAGGTGACACTTATGTGAAGAAGATAAAGTCTCTGACTTCACAGAGCTCATATTGTAGTGGAGAAAGCAATCAATACACAAAAATAAATAACACTCAGTGGAATAGCTGGTGATATTAAAGTTTCGTGAAGAAAAATAAAAGCAGAATAAGAGAATCAAGGGTGACACGGGAGAGGAGGGAGTTATTTTAGATAGAGCACAGAAGGGTAGCTGCTGAGGAATTATTAGTTGGGAGGAAACTGAGATAATGTGAAGAGAGATGCCAAGTCTATCAAATGAAAAAAATTCAGGGCGAAAACTACACAAGTGAAAGCTCTTACACAGCATTACATATCTGCAACTGCTGTCTCTGGTTCTTCAAATGATTTGACTACCCTGGAACCTTAGAATCTGACTGTACTTGGAATAAGGTTGGTTTGCAGATGAAATTAAGTTAAAGATTTTGAGACGAGATCATCTTGAATAGTGTGTGCCTCTAAATCTAGTGACAAGTCCTAGAAGAGAAAATATGGGCAAACAGAGCAAAGAGCAGAGGGGTCATTGTGAGCATAGACCCACAGACCGCAGCTATGAGTCATCACTCCAGGAACACCAAGACTTGAAGCTGGGAGAGCTATGGATGGATTCTCGTAGTCTCCAGAAGGAAATGATACTGGGTCCACCTTGATTTCAGACTTCGGTCTTTACAGTTGTGGGAGAATAAAATTCTCTCACAGAGTGGTTGTTTTAGGCCACTCAGCTTGTGATGATTTGAGCCAATCATAGGAAGCTAATACAGACAGAAAAAAACTTGATATGTTCTAAGAACAGCAAAATAAGAGCCAAGCGGCCAGATTCCAAAGAGGTATTCAGTGTTGATACTAAAACTGTTTAACCAGCATGGCAGGTTATCTACCAATCAGAACAGACACTAGTCATTATGCCTTTCCCACCTATCTCAGTTAGATATTGGCCTGAGAGGTCAGAGTGAAGATGGAAGAGATAGTTAAGGACCAAATCTTCTATTTGTGACCATGGAAGACAGTTTGGATTTTGCCCTAATATAGCTGGATGCCATTGGAAGACACTGAGTCGGGGAACATGATTTGATATACAATTTAAAAAACCCCTTCTATATACATTTGGAAATAATGACTGTAGCAGGACAGAAAGGGATGAGGTATGACAATTTGATAGCTCTTGCAATGTTCAAGATATTTAGGGATGATGGCCCAGCTCAGGGTTACCACACAGGATTCTGCAGGTTTTGCACTGCACAATCCCAGGGCATTCACAGCATGAACATGAAGGATGTGTGTATTCTTTACAGTATTTTTCCAGCCAATGGATAGTGAGATGCCCTCAAGAAACCATTAGTGAAATGTTACAGTAGATAGCTGCACCTTAAGAAAGGGATACCTTTTAAAGTTTCTATGAGGCTCCTGCTTGGGCTAATGATGCTTGGGGCCTTGGACTAGTGGTGAGAAGGTAGTGAGAAAAGGTCAAATTCAAAGTAGATTCTGGAGGTAGAATCAATGGGCTTTTGCTGTGGGTACTGAGTTAGAGAGAAGATTCCAAATGATGCATTACTTTTTCTGGCTGCACTGACTGATGATATTTATCAAGATGGGTCAAACAGGGTAACGATTATTTGATACAGGAGGTGGGGAAGGGCAGACTCAAGGGTTCTGCTTCTTCCTGTGATCTCTGAGATCTCTGTTAAACATCCAAGTGAAGAGATCCAGTAGACAGTTGCAAATACTAAATTAGGAGTTGATTTCTGATTCTTAGCACTATTTTATCTTGAAATAATGTAATATAAACTGGTATTACATCTGTTCACTAAGGTTGAGTAAATGAACTAGATGCAGATTTAGCCTTCAAAAACCAAAAATAATTTTGAAAATAAATTTTCAAAAGGTACTCAGAATTGACTGTGATTATCTAGTACAATTTATAGTAGATGAGCCCCATCTGGGCCTCTAGCCAAGTTGCTATTGAGCCTTTTATCACTGGTTTGTGTGGCTCAGTGCTGCCTTCATTGACTTCATGGGGCAGAAAGTCTCCATGGATGTTAATGTTAAGTAATCTTTAACAGTAGGGGTTTAATGAGTTGTTTTAGTGTTGGATGGTAAGTACTTCAAATCCATAATTCCACTTCAACTGCTTTTGTTATCCAACACCTTCTTAACTGAAATGCAACTTTGAAAGAATTCCCAAGAGAAAATTGTTTGTTATTCTGTTGCCCAAATAGCCTCTCTGAGGCCTCAGTGAAAATTACTTATGGAAATAATGATTTTAGTCAACTGTGGGTCAAACTGGGTATTAATGGAATGGGTAAGTTTTTGACAATTATTTTCTACGGCTTGTAGGAAATGAAATATGGCATCTGCCTCATGCACAAAATCTGGGCCTGTTCATAGTGAAAAAAAGGTTTATCTGTTCCTAATTCCCTAGACTTTCATCAGTGGAACTTCTCAATTAGTGCTGCGGAGTACAGGAAAGAGGATTTTCCCAAAGCTTCCCACTGCCTTGTGACATGATAATTCTAGGGTTTAGAAAAAGGGTGTCAATTTTGACACTCTGTTATCTTGAAGTTCCTAAACCTATCATTCTGCCAAACAGGCCTTGGCTGCCATATATAAAATCTCTACAAGTCTTTTTTAAAAAAAAAAAAAAAAACTAGAGAAATCTCTACCAATATCTGTATCATTGTATCTATGTCTATCTCTTTATTAGAGCTTAGAGATATTGGAAGCATAATGAATGTTGACTTTCTGCTGAAAAATATAAATCTTGATACTACTCTTTTTAAGAAGACTTTCACAGACAAGGCCATTCAACAGCAGTAACTAAAGATGAGATCAGATCTTTTGATGTGGGGATTCAGAATGAGAAGAGCGAAGGTGGCCCCTGAGGGACCTAGTCTGGATCCCTGGCTGTGGCAGACACTGTCCACATACACTTGAGGGAGTTACTTAAACTCTCTAAACTTTAGTAAAATGGAATGTGTATGAACTGAATAGAGGATGAACTGAAAATGCCTCACTGGAAGCCAGGGCTATGCTAAGGTCATTTCTGGTCTCTTTTTGTTCTAAGCAACAGCAGTTGAGCAGAAACAGAATTGTTAGAAAAAGGGAGTGGCCAAATGGGAACCGGACAATGGCTGAAGCATCCAGCAAATTGCAAATCCCAGGTTGGGAATTTAGAAACGTATCCAGGGTGTCTAAGAGATTGGGACTTGTTTGATCAATGTGTGAAACTAAAAGTAGACTATTATAGAAAGCAGAGTTTTTACGCAGGATCTACAACTTCAAGATGTTAGGAAGCTCCCCCCGGCCCCGAAAAAGAATTCATTATGTATGTGACTACTCTATCTTAAAGGTTATTAGGTATAATTTTCCCATGTAATGGCTTTTGACTCCTTTATTATCCATATTAACAAAGAAACGGATCATGACCCTGGACCACTCTTACTGGGCCCCACCTCCACTTTGGTGGGCCTTCCATGTTCACTGTCTTCTTACTAACAGCAGATCCAACCTTACCAAGAGAACCATCTTTTTAGGGAGATGCACCTGTCACTCTTCAGTTGCAATTTAATGACTTCTCCCATTAGAGTCATTCCTGATCTTCTACTATTAATCATTTTCTTTCATTATGTCATCTTTATAACTATTTAGACTACCACAAAGAGGAAAAAAAGCATGGTAGTTTAGTGGTTCCATGAGATTCTGAAAGGAACCAGACTACACTGGAGACCTGGAAAATTGTCCTTTGTGCAATGCTGGATCCTTTTGACCCACATCTCCACCACTGGAGCATTTCTTGCCTTTGGTGACTAATGGGTGAAAGCCTGCTTTCAAGGGGTCCATGACTCATCTTCTAGCCTCTACTTTGAAGACTTGAATGCCAGTGAATCCTTTAAGTGAACAGGAGGTAGTCTCCTGACATCTCTCACAAACAAGTTTAGACCAAGACAGAAGATTCTCTGTGACATATAAACAAATCTCTATCCATTAATCCAAATTAAAATAATTCAAGATGAGTGAGAGAATGTTAAAAAGCACAGCTTATTCCATTCTTTAAATAAAAGGAATAATAAAATAAAAAGTAATAATAAAAACAAAGTAGTTTCTTAGGCTAGGATGCGTAGTGAAAATCTTCCCTTTTAAAAGTAGACAAGAAAAATATCTTCAATAGGAAAATGCAGAAGGCATATATTGTTTTGGTTCTCAGCCTTAGCCTTTAACAGCTGTGCCATCTCTTCTTCGGCCCTGTGGGCATATACTATATCTCAAATAAGTCTACATAGTCCCCCGCCAAAAAAAAAAAAACAAACCCACAGTGCAAGGAAAAAGTTTAAAATCCTTGTAGCGTAAAATTCATAAGGCAGACAGATTAACCTGATATGGTTGCAAAACTTTTTTTGAAAAATAGTGCCTACTTTTTAGATCTCCTCTATCAATTCTTACTTGATTTGGCAAATAATATAATCTCCTATCTAGTTATGAAGGCTGTTTAGACAGGGTATCATTTTGAATCAGTAATTTTTTCCTCCTTTTCTTAGATACATTATTTCCTATAGGTTTCTCCAGCTAGCCTAATAAGCTGATATTCTACTTACTCAGGAAAATTCTCACTTGTGAATTGAAACTACATGGACCCTGTCTGTCCTCATGAGAACCCATTCATTAATATTAATTTGTTAACATCTTATTCCAGTTTTGAATTTCCATTCTGAAACACAGCTAAAAATATGCATAGTGGACCAGGAATTTACTGGAAATTTATAATATAGTCAATGAAAAATGCTATCATATAAATTAAAGTCTGACTTGCATTCCTTTCATCCTAAAGTAAACTTTTGACACTTTCTCTCAAGCTCTGGCAACTTCAGAAGGGTGTTGATCAAAGAAAGGTCAAACAGTACTCATGACGTGCATAACTAACATAACCCTGGAACTGCAGACTAACTTAAAATGGATTTTTGCTGCCGTCTGTAAGTCAGATCATGTGTTCTTTTCCACAGGGAACACATGTTATGCACTGAGCACTAGACCAGCTTCCACTTAACTTTGCATTCACCCTTCTGTACTGAGACACTTTAGCACAGCTGTGTTGAGATCAAACTTCAGCATAGTATCTAGTGGCCTAAAGCTGCTTCCCTGAGATGATTCAGTCCCCATATATAATCTCCTTAGCCAACATCTGATAATAGACCCTGACTTCCCTTTCTTAGAGCATTTACTGAAAGGATTACAGAGGCTAAGGATATAGCTGAATGGCAGAGTATTTGAATAGCATTTTTTCATTAACATGGTTTGATTCTCAGACCTGGTAGAGGAGGCGGATTAAAACTATGAATCCTTTTCTGCCCCTTGGAGATGTGTAAGTATCCCCTGTTGTAGAGGAGTGCCTTTCTCAAGGGCCTGAAAGCCAACAGAAGAGCAGGCTTTGTCTCCACTCCCTGATGAGCAGGGCCTCTGTCTCCCTCTGTGGGCGGGAGGACAACATCTGCTTAGACAAGAACCATAGCTGGCCTAGTCAGATTCCCACTGATTAAACTTTCTAATTTTTCAATTTTTTTTTGACTGCTTGGGCTCTGTTTATCCTTTTCTCTGTTCTCTGGATTTCATTTCAAGATGTCATTACTCCCGTACAAATCAGAAGGCAACTCAGCTCTGTCCCCTCGAATCAAATCTAACGTCCACCAGCATTAACCATTAACAGTACTGAGCTTTTCTTGTTTCACTGAAGTGTACTTACAGATCTGGGTGGTGTCCAAAGAACGTCAATTAGTGCATATCATAGAGCCATAGGCTTGTTGACTCTCAGATGATTAGCACATTTCTATTAATTTCTATGGCACTAACAAAGCTCTAGAAAATTTGTTGAACATTATTTTTTAAAGAGGAAACCATGGTTAAAAATTAGGAACAATTAAGTGTCCAAAGAACAGGAATTTCCCACAGAATAGCAGTGTGGTTCTGAAGCAGATCTCTGTTTCTTCCAGCTCCTTTCCCGGGTAGGTGGTGCTGGGCTGGGAGCAGAATCAGCATTTGTAACAGTTTGCTTTGTGAGGAGAGGCTTTTGGAACTCAAAAACTATTTTAAGGCACTGAAGCCTCTCCTCAGGCTGCTACGTCCCCCCCCCGCCCCGCCCCACAATGACTCCCGCCAACTTCACTGCTGCTGGGAAAGATACAACGGTGTTTACCAAGGTGCAGGTCGAGACTCAGGGAATCCTCAGCTCTATTTTTAGCTCTTCCATCTATTTGCTGAGTGATCTTGCGGTTGCTTAACCTCTTTTATTTTGGAGCTCCGTCCAGGAAGTAGAATCATTAGAACTTTCTTCAGAGAATTTCAGTAAAAATTACTTTCTTATAAATACGTTATTTTTTTTGCCTGGCGTGGTGGCGCGCGCCTTTAATCCCAGCCATTGGGAGGCAGAGGCAGGTGGATCTTTGTGAGTTCACGGCCAGCCTGGTCTACATAGTGAGTTCCAGGCCAGCTGGGACTACAGGGAGACCCTGTCTCAAAAAGACAAAAAAGTAAAATAAAATAAAAATAAATATGTTATTTTTACTTTGCTTCACCATTATCCTCAGAATTGCAGAACCCATGTCAGAAATTGCTGGGAAATGGTAGGAAATAAGGGAAATTGCCTTTAAAAATAAGTTTAAAACCTCATTTAGTTTTATGTCTTATAGGGTTTATACTGAGTACGATATTGTATAACTGTATTAATTCAACTGTAAACCTAAAAATATACAGCCAATTTTGAAAGAGATGTATCTTAGCTCTGGAAATTGTTATTGAATATGTCAATGCTGTTGTAATGAAATGCTTCTTCTAATTATATGGTTATTAAATAAATAATTAAAAAAATAAACTCTTGGAGTCACTTTTTTAAAAAAAGAAAGGTATGCACTTAAAATAAAAATATTATACATGTGCTTGGTCCCCCCCTTAAATTCACTCTCTCTTTCAAGATTTGGAGGACTGTGCTCTTTAATGGCAACAAAATTGTGTCAGAGTGACTAATTTCTAAATTTTTCCAAAATATGCACAGCATGAAATTGAGCAGTTGGTTATCTAAGTGCTCAATGTGGTGGCATTGGTCATACCTACACTGCTGTGCAGCAGTGACCACCTTCTAGCTGCTCAATTTTCTCATCTCTCCAAACACTCTATACCTCCAAGTCCTCATCCTAGCCTCCTCTAGCCACATGTACCCACGTTCTGCACTCTGCTCCTGTGAATTTGCCCACTCTAGCTATCACGTATAAATGGAGTGGGATCATACATTTGTCCTTTTGTGTTTGGTTTATTTCACTTGGCACATGGCTTTCAGTGTTCACTCATGTTGTAGAATATATTTGAATGTCTTTCTTTTTTAAGGCTGAATATAGAATACTTCTTAGCACAGTGCTCTGGGAAGTAAAAGCTCTGACTGAATATTATATTCTCACTTTCATCTCACTTTCATCGCGAGAATATAATTGTCAGTTCTTTCATTGAATAAAAACCTTTAATTCAGAGGGAACTAAATAAAGAAACAAAGACATTAGAAAAAGATTTTTATTAACTAGGTGCTTGATGATAATTATGAAACAAAGAAATATCAATAATAGCAGTGCAAACATACAAAAATTCAAATAGGCATCTTAATAATGCATTTTAAATTTGAATATATTTTATTATTTACAAATATATGGTATTTCTGGAGTCAGACACACTACCACTGAGCCACAAGGCCCGACAATAGTATTTCTGATATATCAGTATCAGACTACATATTACTACATTTACTAAAATTAAGTATATCTAGAAAAGTGATAAGCAAACGATTGAGCTACATCCTTAAAACATTCTATACCTTAACATGTGGATTCTTCACATATATTTTAAAATATTTTATTATTTTTATTTTGTGGGTGTAAGTGTATTGCCTGCATGTGTGCAAGTGCACCCATGTCATGCAATGCCCACAGAGGTCAGAAGAGAGTGCCAGATCCCCTGGAACTGGAGTTATGGATGGTTGTTAGCCACCATGTGGGTGCTGGGAACCAAAATTGGGTCCTCTGCAAGAGTAGCCAGTGCTCTTTAACAATGAGTCATCTCCAGCAGTTAAGAGCACTGACTGCTCTTGCAGAGGACTCGGGTTTGATTCCCAGCACCCACATGGCGGCTATGAGACGTCCTTAACTCCAGTTCTTGGGGAATCCGAAGCCCTCTTCTGACCTCCGTGGCACTGAATCCGAAGCCCTCTTCTGACCTCTGTGGCACTGCACGACATGGGTGCACTCACATATATGCAGGCAATACCCTCATACACATAAAATAAAAATAATAAAATTTAAAACAATAATAGTCATCTCTCAATCCCCTTGTTTATATTATTAAATGAAAGGTGAAAAATTCTGCTGCCAATATTAATAAACTAGCTGAAGGAAAGAAAATAATAATAATTTGCACTTGAATGGCAGGTGGTGCTAATTTGTAATCTTGGAAACAGGTCATGTATTTAATACCAATAACAACAGTTGAGAAGACTAACACCCTCTGTTGCTTAGTTATCAAGAAAGCAACATCAGCATCTGAAAGTGTCAAAAACATTTGTAGTTTCATATTAAGTAGGTATGGTTCAACTCACAAGTGCTTAAGAATGCTAATCAGGGGGTCAGAACCTAATTTGGTTGGGTTTAGAGATCACCATGCAATTTAGATGACAGAACTTAGAGCAGGCCTCTTGCCTGCTGAAGCTTCCACAGCACATGGACACCCATAAATTATTCAGAAACAGGATCCTAGGAGCTCCAACCACTAAAAGCTGAGTCCAGTGAATCAAAGTGACCTATATGCAGTATCTTCTCTGGGGCTGCCTTTAGCACTATTGAAAGAGAGCACCTTAGTTACTACGCCAAGTTGAGCCACACCTGATGTTGTGATCCATGCAGCTATAAATGATACACTTGAAAACAGGAAATATTCTACAGCTGCCTTGCAGCTGTTTTCATGGTGATTCCTGGAATAGCTTGATAGCAAGACATTGTAGCCACAAACTCTATGGCCTATAGGAGCCAGCAGGATGTCAAAGCACAGGCACAGATGGCTATATCCAGCAGCACTTAAAATGCCAAATCCTAGCAATGAATCCTTGCTTCCATGGGGCATAGTCCTTAGGTAGAAGATGAGTTCCAGCATCCTGCACCACTGCCTAGTAGATGTGGTCATCAGCTGTGTGGTAGTGGTTATGGCTCTTCTGAGTGCTCAGTAGCAATCATACATCACAGAGTCGTGACTCACTTATGACCCACAGGGGTCATGAATATCATATTTTTCCAATTTCTAAAAAGATGATTTTAAACATTTTGGTGTTATCTACTGCAATCTGAATTTTCCTTTTCTATACTTTGGCATAGACTCCTGGCCTACCAAAGAACCAACAAGCCCTATCACTAGACTCACGGTCAGTGGATGGAGATCTGAGCCTTCGTTTTTATTTCTTTTGGTCAAGCAATTTAAGTTCTCTAGATATTAATTTATTTCTTTGGAAATCAAGAGAAATAATCTCATAAGCAACTACAAAGACTAAATGAGATAATACGTATGTTCTGCTTAGTACCTGGAATGGGAAAAAGTACTGAACACATCATAAATGAATTGTGAGACAAATCAATTGAGATACAAGCAAACCTCCAAGGGACATTTGAAATGACATTTACAATAATGCCCATCTACTTTATAACCAGAACTCTGAAAGTAAGATGCTAGTGTGAGTCTACATTTACATTCTATGGGAAAATGTACAAGCTTCTAATAAGGCAGCTCTAATTTGGCAAAGATATCCTGATATAGTAGCAAAGGTATTATTACTTCTGAGTTCCAGTTCTAGCATATTACATGAGTTTTTGAACTACTTTTTTTCCTGTTTGTTATAAAAACCCAACCTCCATCATCAGAACTAGCTAAACCAATCAAGACAAATAATACAGGATGGAAACATGGCTCATGACCAGTTACTACGCTCAAACAGCACAATTCAGGGTAAAAAACAACAACAATAAGCAATACTTCATTTCCAGATAGTATTCGTCTGATGAGGAGAGGGTGTGAGGGTTTTTTTTTAAAAATCAAGGCATAATGTAGTTGGCTTAGTTACAGTACACATGGATAATCAAATTTCTGTTGAGATTTATTGTTTTTGGAGTATGAAAGCAATTGGTTCATGTACAGCACACAAACCACTTTCAAAGAACATGGCATTTTATGTATATATTTAGGTGACTGATCATAATGCCATCTTCCTTACTCAATGCACACTCAATGATCATACTCCTGTCCATATCTTGCAAAAACCATCACCTACTGACAAGTAAAGGTATTCTTTTCAATTTGTTCCACTTAGACCAATTTCAAATTACCAGGAACATTTGAGAAAAATTCACTCAAATTCTCTTTGTGCGGATTTCTTCAGGGTTATTATTTCATCTGACTATATCAGGATATCTTTGTTTTCTTTACAGTCTTCTGATCACAACAACAACAAAAAATCTCCTATCACATGTATTTCTCTTTATTTGTGCAAAGGTCCACTGATCTTCAAAAATCAAACTTTCATTCATGGGGAATATTCAATTGTCTCATACTTCTCAGTAACTATTCATGAGATTAAAAAGCACCTTACAGAAGGAAAAACCTCACAGTGATCAAAAGCAGTGTAAGTTCAAAAGGAAAAGGTAAAGGGGTCTTAGATGGGAGCAGGACATCTCAGCAAAGGCAGCCCAGTACCTCTTGGCAGAACGAATGGACTACAAGCCATGGATGTTCTTACTCTTCATTCTGCGTCTGCGATTTCAGAACACTCCATGATCAGACATGCAAACTGGGCAGAAAGCAACCTTAGTTGGATGCAGGATCTGAGCTATGCCATACAGCCCATACCTTGGGATAAGCAGGAAGCGAATGGCACCACACCCTAAACACATGCCATGAGCTCTCACCCATTCATATCTCAGGTTTCCATGGCAGTGCCTAGCACAGCTCTCTGCACATAGGAGACACTCAATAATAACTACTTCCCATTTCCCATCCTTATTCCCACCCTTTGCTTCTTTATTTCCAAAAGTGTAGATGCAGAATGTTTTGTGATTTTTGGCTTTGTGTAGAAAGGGCACCTGGAGGACACTCATTGTGTGACACTTCAAACAATGTGAAAATGTTCTCTTGAAGTACAGGATGGAATAGTCATTCACATTTGGCATATATGAAGAAGAAAATAAAGTTCTGGTAGAGTAGTTGGAAATTTATTTCCTTTTCTTGGCAAGCTCAAAAGCCATCTATCCAAAAGTCAAAACAACAATTTCTTGACAAAGCTAAAAGCTTTAAAATGTACCTTCTTTATTTGGGTTTCAAGTCCTCTACATTCAGGCTTACTTCACATCTTATATTAGTACAACAAAGTACTTCAGAAAATATACCTCAAGTCTATTGGCCAAAATACCACCAAACCAACATAATTTTTTCCCCTTTGAACCAAAAGTCTTCAAAGCCTGCAAAACCAGCAACAAGCCGTATTACTTTATTTTGATATTTTGATATCTGAATTTGCAGAAGAGAAACAGTTCACTTAAGTTCTCAAAACTTGGGGAAAAGTCTGTTATTTTAGGTGGATTTTCAGTGAAATATGGTTTTTGTTGCAGCTCTAGACACCACTGTTTACAAAAGATATAGATTAGCTAAGGCTCTCTGATGCTATGAACCCAGTCTTACAAGGACTCGGGGACTTTAGTACTGACTCCCATGTCTAGACTATAAGTTCTCTGTACCCACATACCAGGATCATTTCTCGCCTCTTGTTTTATTTTTTTATTTTTACTTTTTTTATAATTATGGGCTATGCCTTCTTTAGATGTTTTAACAGTGCTGCCTTCTGGAAATATGTGAGCCAGATAGATAATTTGAAATTTATTAATAGATAACAGTTAAAAGAACAAAGAATTAAGTGAAACTAATTGTAATAATATAATTTGAGACCATTTATTAAAAATATTATCAGTTCAACATATAATTAATACAAAGTTATTAATTAGATATTTTTTGTTTTTTTTTATGTACCAAGTTTCAAAGATTAGGTGACAGCATACTTCAGTTCAGACATTTCAAGCGCTCTGTAGCCACATGTAGCTAGTGGCTATCCTACTGAACAGTGCTGGTCTTCCCATCCCTTTCCTTCACTTATTTGACTAAATCTTACTTTCTCAAACATGAAGCTTCAAGTCAATTTTTATTTATTTATTTGTGTGTGTGTGTGTGTATATGTGTGTGTTTGAGTGTATTCCTTGTATGTGTGTAAGTGTACCCATGTCATGCAGTGCCTACAGAGGTCAGAAGAGGATATTGGATCCCCTGGAACTGGAGTTATGGATAGCTGTTAGCTACCATGTGGGTGCTGGGTCCCCTGCAACAGTAGTCAGTGCTCTTAAGCACTGAGCCATCTCTCCAGCCCCTCAAGTCAATTCTTGAGCTCATCACAATATTGTATATACAGGATAAGATTGGTACGTAGCTGGTAATTTGCTCACTGTTTCTGGCTTATGAAGACAAGTGGACAGAGCTATCATAGCCTCAACCTGGCATAATGGTTGGCTTCTAACATTGATTTAGCTGCTCAATTGTCCCAGACACAGTATCTCATCTCAGCAACTCCATGACTATCCTATGAGATAGGTAGCGTGATTATACTGACTGTACAGATGAGGAAATTGAGTCTTAGATAAGTAGCCTGACCTGGGTCAAACTGCTCATAAAAAAAACATTGTCCCATCTAAGTATCCAAAGTCTAGTCACAGGTTCTAGTGCTCAGTCATTACATACTTCACGTTATTTGGATGACTCAACAGGAGCCAAGGGCATCTGAATTCCTTGGCGCCTAATTTAATGTGCTAAAAAAAAATGAAGGTTAAAAGGACTGGAAACACACTAATAAAGACAGAGTAACTAAGCAAGGGGAGAAGGTACTGGCCAGGTCATGTAGAATGACCATTTCTTTTGTCTTGATTAGAAGTAGACAATATATTCTTCCTGTGAGTGGATGGTGAAGAATTAATTGTATGACTTGGTTTAACTCACATGGGTAGCTACAGGAAAACAAGTTTATAATGGAAGGTGCTTTCAAAAATGGAACTTTGGGGATGTGAGAAAATGAACATATCAGAAGTAGTTAAATCTGTCATCAGTAAAGCCATAACCACCAAAATAACCACCCCAAATTAAAGTGTAGATATGACTCTTTGATTCATGAAAACATATTAAAAAGGAGAGTTTTTACTGGATAGGGTAAGAGAATTAGGGCAGTTTCCTCAATGCATAATTATCATGTTAGCTGCTGCCTAATTCCAGGCACTTCATCGCTTTCAAAAATCTCACTGCCAGCCGAGCGTGGTGGCACATGCCTATGCCTTTAATCCCAGCACTCAGAAGGTAGAGGCCGGTGGATCTCTGTGAGTTCAAGGCCAGCCTGGCCGACATCGTGAGTTCCAGGCCAGTTGGGGCTACAGGGAGATCCTGTCTCAAAAAGACCAAAAAAAAAAAATCTCACTGCCCTTTTGCAAACATCCCCCACTCATACTCACACCTCCTCTCCCCACAGAAGGCCATGTCCTGAGTGACTGATCAAACAGTTGCTGTGCACTTTCACAAAGTTATAGTGGGAATGCACCAAAGTCCAGCTACTTTTCTTTTATAATTTTAGCACCAGCCCTGCATGATTTATAATATAAAATTGAACTAACTGATCAGCTGATAGCACCATTTAAAAATCTTAGGTTTAGAAAAGATGAAGATTTTCATCAAAATCATGGAGTCAATTAGTCCATGCTGAAGTCAACTATAATCTAATATTAGCAGTTTATAGACTGTAATTAAACTTTTTCCTGGTATATTTTTATTATGAGTTGTAGTATGGGTTTTCTTAAACTTGCCTATCTAAAATCTGATTTCGAGAATTTAACAATGAACTTTTTAATGAAGTTCTTTTTTCTTTTAAATCAATGTTCCTCAGCAGCCTTGACTGTGTTGTGGTTTGAATGTGAAATGTCCCCATTAGGCTCATCTCTTTGAACTTTCAGTCCTCAACCTGGCGGTACTTTTATGGCGTTATGGAACCTAAGCCTGGTTGGAGGAAGTAGGTCACTGGGGAATGGGCCTTGAGGCCTATAGCCAAACGGCCTTCCTGTGCATGCCTGCCCTGCTACCTCACACTCTTTATGACATACATTCCTTGACAAAATAAACTCTTCCTCCATGAAATTGCCTTTTGTCAGGTATTTTGTCTGTCACAGCAATGGGAAAAGTAACTAATATACTCTGATAGCATAGGACTTGAGTTATTTAATGGCAAATAAGTCAGGTGTGGTAGCACATACCTTTAATCCCAGCACATAGAGACAGAGGCAGGCAGGTCTCTGTGAGATTGAAGCCTGCCTGGTCTACATAGCAAGTTCTAAGGCAGCTAGGGCAATAGGGAGACCCTGTCTCAAAAACAAACAATAAAAAGAAACAGCAAACCAGAGGACTGTCCAGTTAGTGTGATTCTTGTGTCTATGTCTACTTACTTGCTCTTCCCTAGTTTATTTGTTTCCTAGGCCCATGTTTAACTCTTGCAATGTGGATGTCACTGGAGACAGACATGTTCCTGTTACTAGAGAAGTTTACCACAAGTCTTATGAGAATACTGATGAATAAATAATAGGACCACACAAGAAGCGAAACCTAGGAAATGGTCATTGTTCACTTAACAAACATCCACTACACATTCACTTTCATCATGGGTGGGGGCCACTACATATACAATGATGAGGCTCTTGAAAAGATGGAAAATAGCCACACTTCTTCACTGCCAGCTCTCCTTTGACTGATATTGTGCCATCTGTTTAGTCTTTCCCGTGGATTTTCACTCCTTATTTCTATATTTAAGGATTTTCTCTGTTTCAGGAAAATTCTAAGTGAGTAGGTTGAAAACGTCATGTAGATTAGCTTAGGAAGCTTAAAACATTAACGAATGCCAACACTTCTCTCCTGAAACTGTGTTTTAACTGGTCGTGGTATAGCTCTGAATCCTGAATTTTCCAAAGTGCCCTTGGCAACTCTTGAGAGCAGCCTGAAGAAGTTCCAAATAACTGCTCTACTCAACGATCCTGAAGCCTGAGGTGCCAAACTTGGATGAAGTCAGAGGCTGATTTGGTACCCAGTACAGGCTGGGGTAGGAAGGGGCACACTCCTCCAGGGAGAGTAAGTGAGGCCAGGGACCTAGCCCTTCCTTCACTATCATGACACATTTGTTAACATAAATGTTTCTGACATTTGAAAAGCCAATTCATGTTTTCAATCCACGCTATCACCAGATGAAGGAGGAGTGCTCTCTAGGTGCTGACTCAGGCACACTGAACATGCCCGGAAGCCAATAACAAGTGTAACAAAGTCCCAACAATGGACAGAAGTTGGGTGATGGGTTTACTGCTATCTGATGAGTTTGAAATACTTCCTTCAGGCTTTTACCCTCTGAAGGCAAGAAGAGTTTTTATTCTTATTTTTTCCATTTAGAGATGAAAAGTATATGTATAAAGGTAAAAGTTCCAGGTTATTCTGGAATAACTATGCCTAGGTCATCTCACCTCCTCACTAATGTTCCTTCCGTTTAAAATGAAGAAAATGACACCGTGTCTTCTAGATTCTTTCTGGCTATAAAGGATTATGAATTCATTGAAACTGAATTTCAGAGGAGTTGAAAGATGCTGCTGGCTTCTGTCTCTCCATGAGGCAGAAATCAGACAATAGATATGATTGTAAGACTGGCTCAAGAATATATGTATTTGCTGTATCCAAGGAAACGATACAATTAGAAATGCTCATTAAAGGAAGAATGCAGCTTCCATAGAGAAGCTTTCTGGAGCTGGGAAGGAAATCTCCATGGAGTTCTTTTGGAAAGCAGTCAAGGAATCAGCAACATTTCTGAGGTAGAGTGGCCAGCGTCCTTGGTGGAAAGGGCCTCTGAGGATTCAAGAACAAAAAGGCTTAGAAGTTCATGGTCATTTATCATCTTTTTTTTGTAAGCTTCCATATAGCTACAGAAGAAAACACTGGAGTGCTTGCTTCTGCTTTGGTGTATGTGACAGGCAAACATATCATACCAAGGGAGGAGGGAGAAAAAGAGGAAACAGAAGACAGTTCCAAAGGCCAGGTGAACTTAAATGATCTCTTACAGAACTGAAACATTGAGGCTGGACATTATGACTGTCAGGAAAGATGGATAATTCCTTTTCCATCAATGTGTATTAATTGTACAAATTAACGAGTTTCACTATGACATATTCATAATGTGTGTGTCATGTGTTGATCAAGGGGAATTGAAAAGAGGGATCAGCCTAACTAGAGTGAACACGAGTGGAAATGTGTGCTTTCTGCTCATTTTCACATACAGTCTTTACATGTATATGAGGTTGGTGTTATTATTTTCTCATTTGGTAGGTGAATACAGGAAGGTTGAGTTGACAGTGTCAGAGCTGCATGAGGAGAAGAAGCCAGATTCGCCTTTCCTTTACTCCTCATTCTGTCTTCTCTAGCCCCTCCTGACCTCAGCCCACATACATGCTTCACAATTTACTAACAAGGATTGTCAGATGGGAATGGAAGAAATGACCTCACTACTCTGAATGGACTGACAACTCCAATCACGCTCCTAAAATTCTATTCAGAAAGAAGAATAAAATCAGTATTTATAAAAGTAGTGAACGAAACTCTAAAATCCCTTAGAACAACTTACCTTTCCTGATCAGTCCATGGCAAAATCTGGAATTTACTTAGGATAAGACTTTTCTTTGCGGTTTGGATTGCTTCAGATGCTAGTAAATACACACACTGTAGTAAACTACTTCATCCTCATGTAGCTTTGGTTATCATTACTAGGAGAAGAAAATGCCATTGGATATTGTAGATGAGGAAGCTTCTGCTTCTAAAATCTCTATCAGTTGTGTTGAGTCGAGTTACCATGCATTGTATCTCAACACAAACCACATACTTGCTTGTCAAATACACATTTAAGGCAAGCACATCTATCACTCTATTTTGCCAACTTACTATGGCCTGTAAGCCCACCCTATAAAGGAATGATGGAGCTTCCTGCCTCTGATTTGAGGAGCGGGTATTTTAGGACTAGACCCACAAGACAGTGATTTGCTCCTATGTTAGTGATAATAATGGGTGAAGCCTTGTTTGTTTTATGATTTTTTCCTTATTTTTTTCCATGTGCATGTGTGTGTTTGTGTGTACATATGTGTATGTGTGCATGTGTGTAGAGGCCAGAAGTCAACTTTGGATGTCATTCCTCAGGCATATCTAACTTGATTTTTTTTTGAGACAGGGTTTCCCTGTAGCCCATGCTGGCCTGGAACTCACTGTGCAGACTAGGCTGGGCTCTATCTCACAGAGATCCACCTGCCTCTGCCTCCCGAGTACTGGGATTAGAGGCATGGGCCACCATTCCCAGCTTACCTTGATTTTTGAGACAAGGTCTCCTATTGACCTTAAGCTAGCCAATTTGGCTAGGGTGGCTGGCTAGTGAGTCCCAGGGATTCACCTGTTTCCATTCCCTAGCATTGGGATTATAAGTGTGGCTGCCATATACTGCTTTCTATGTAGGTGCTGCAGATATGAACCCGAGTTCTCATGTTTGTGTGGCAAACACAGCTTACCTTGATTTTTGAGACAAGGTCTCCTATTGACCTTAAGCTAGCCAATTTGGCTAGGGTGGCTGGCTAGTGAGTCCCAGGGATTCACCTGTTTCCATTCCCTAGCATTGGGATTATAAGTGTGGCTGCCATATACTGCTTTCTATGTAGGTGCTGCAGATATGAACCCGAGTTCTCATGTTTGTGTGGCAAACACTTTACCAAGTGACCCATCTCCCCAGCATTTCAGACATGTTTTTTTTTTTTAATTAGAAGAAGCATTTCATTACAACAGCATTAACCTATTCAATAACATTTTTCTGAGCTAGGGTACATCTCTTTCAAAATTGGCTGTACATTTTTAGGTTTATAGATGAATTATTACGCTTATATAATCTATAACTCATTATAAACTCTATAAGACATAAAATTAAATGAGGTTCCAACGTTTAAAAAAGATCTCCACTTCGTTGTCAAAACACACAGTTTCATACAGAAAAATTCATTCCAAGGCAATTGACATTGAGACATTTTCACATACATTTCTAATCTCTATATACATGACTATCACTGGTCACAG
>NW_008351958.1:2854076-2886696 GCF_000622305.1 Nannospalax galili | reverse complement strand
TTGGGAGGAGCCCCTGGCTCCTTTCTTTTACCAGTTCCATCTATGTGAAGATAAGTCAAAGGTGCTGTTCGACCATTGTTGGCTTCTCTTGGAGGCATGGAGGAAATGATTCCTCCATGTTGACCCTCCTCTTTATAGACTGGACACTGGTTCAAGTCCATCTGGTGGGGTCTCCTTGGTTTTATGGCTCGTTCTTCTTTCCTATTTATCACTTTATTTCTTACTTTGAAATAAATCTAAGAGCTGATCTTCTATAATTGTCATAATAAAAATTGTTTTGAGCCAAAGAAATTTAGCTTGATTTATGGAAGAGGAAGCATCACAGATATAAACAGCACCATCTCTGGAGTCACAGAGTAAGGTTTTATAGCTTTGCACTTAGTACCTAAAGCAAGTTACTTAACCTCTCAGAGCCACAGATGACCAATCTGCAGTATAGCATGGACCATAAGATTATCCATCAAAATATTATCTGACTGTGGTGAGAACTGATGAGACCAAGAGAGTAACATTCTATAAATGCTGCTGTCATGATTATAATCTAATCTAATCAAAAGGAAAGGATTAGAGATAAGAGAAAAACTGTATCCTTTCCATGAATCATAGTGGAAACTGCAAATAGATTGCAAATTTATATAAAAAGTTCATTTGCTTGCTATTACATTTGCTTGATGTTAAATTAACATTTAATAACTTTTAAGAGAACGTATTTGCTATAATAACTTGGGCTTCAACAATCAAACCAAATCTTGATGATTTAGATTCTCTCATAAATTAGATTACATTGCTTTGGCAGCTCTCTCACATTCTTTGTCTTCAAAGGTGAAAAGCATGATTCCAGCCTCTTATATGTTGCCTCTTAATCTTCATTTGGGATTTGAAGCTGACTTTCAAAGTGGGAAGAAGAAGCTTATCTGGGTCTAGCCTTGCCAACATGCACAGGATCGAGGCTAATAAAGGGCATCCAACTTCTGAGGAATCATTAACCTAACTTTCAAACACCTGGGAATACTTTAAAAATAATTGTTTTCTGCAACACCTGGAGGTAGAGCCTGCTCTATATGTTCGGACAAAACCTATGGTATCTACACAGTTAACAAGAGGTCATATTCACAGTGCGTAGGCAATGAACTCCCAATAAGACAGAAACTGTACATTTTTCAGGGTTTCCCAAAGAAGTAGGTGGCTTCAAAGAGAGGTAGAAGAAGAAGGGAAGAAAGAGAATATTTAGTCCAGGCCTATCTATCACTATGAATCATTAGACCACACTGTCTTATTCTCCAATTATACTTAATAAATCTTAAAGAAATTGTCTTCCTTAAGCTAATTCTGCTATCACAATTCCATTTGGATCAAAATTTGAGCTTGTATCTTTATATAAACATATTATTCTCTCTAATTAGATTTTGAGTTATTGGAACTAACGATATTCTTCTCAGTCATTCTGTTGAGAGAATCCAACATCCCTAAAATGATAGTTAAATGTGAATACCAAGAAAGAAAAGTGGCACCAAACTTTTCCAGTAAAATTAATATAATTAACATAAAAATTACTTAGTATTTAAAAATAACCCATTGAGAAGAGATTCATTCATTTAATTTATAGTCAAACTATGGTCACTTAAAGTATAGTATGTGGCCTCATGGAGGCTGTGTTATCTGGGAAGTGGTTACACATATGGAATCCCAGGCCTCACCTCAGACTCTGATCATCTGATTGTGAAAGCTAGCAAGATCCCTACATGTCTCATGAGTGCACAAGAGTTTAGGAAGCCCTGATCGCCCATCTGGGGACTGTATGCTGCAATCACATTGGAAGGCAGAAAGATCCAGTTCCTCATTTATGATTTCCCCTTCCATATGGTGGGAACTCCCCTTTACTTATTCGTTATCTATCATTTCCAAACCTAGACATCAACCAGATTTAAATTGGTAACAAGAAACAAGAAAGCAAGCAAGACGATAATTTACCTACAATTTGAATAGTCATGAAGAAATAGATGTATACGAAGAGTCAAAGAATGCCTATGTTTTCTGATCTGACTTCTGGCTTTTGACTTCAAGAGAGAAAGTACAGATAACCAGAAAGCACACAGACCTTTTGTCAGGGATATAGCTTCTGGAGGAGCAAGCTGTACACTCCAATAACTTGCTGGGCATGCTCATATTACAATTCATGTGCGCTGGTGGCTTTGCAACTGAGTTCTGTGAAATGAATAAATACAGTTTTTTGAACTAGTGTGATTTAGACTGTTTACTGTGTTGCATGAGCATCATGTGGTGATGTGTAGGTGAAAGATTAAACCCTGACTCTGCAGTAGAGACTACTTACAGAGTTCCCAACATGGAGAAGAAAAGGGATTCTTCCAGGCTACGTACTGTTCCCCCGGAACTCCAAGGATGACACAGCACAGAAGCACAATTCCACAGATTAGAAAGTCAGAAAGAACCCAGAGAAGGTTTACCAGTCAGAGTAGACATGGAAGATGTCCATACCCAAATTTCAGGACTCTGAATATGTTAATTATGTGGCCAGTGGGACTCAGCAAATGTAATGAGGATTTTTCACCTTAAAATAGGGAGACTATCATAGGTAATTTGAAAGGGCTCAACCAAATTAATGGTCTTTAAAATCAATGTCCTAATGTCAGCCTTGGTGGTAAACAATTGCAATTCCAACATTCCAGCAGTTGAGGTAAGGAGGATGGCCATGAGTTGGAGCCCAACTTGGGCTGCACAACAAGACCTTGTCTCAAAACAACAGAAACAAGCACAACCATCAAAAGGCAATGACTCATCTAGAGTCATGAAAAGACAGATTAGAGGCACATGAAGAATTGATGGACTGGTAGTAGTGATATGAAGGTGGTAGGTTTTAAAAGCAGCAAGACAGGGCCTGCAGTTCTACATACACAATAAATGAGCTTCTGCTGGAATTTGAAGGTATATAGAAATAAATTCTTCCCCTGTGTTTCCAGGAAGGGCCATGGTCCTGTCAGCATCTTGATTCCAGGTCCCTGAGACCTGGAGCAGAGAGCCAACCTAAGGCCATCTGATCTGCAGGATTCTGAGATGGTAAATCTGGAGTGATACAAGCAACTACATTTGTGAGAATTTGTTTTGGAAACAATAGAAAACTAGTAAGAGAAAGAATCAATATAAACCCATTGAATTTAAGTGAACCAAATTACTTCACAATGAAAGCTACATAAGGAAGTTGTGTTTACCACACAGACATAAAACCCTGCCATACTGGGAAGAGGCTGGGGGTGATTAACACTCCTACCTTTGATCCCAGTAGTTAATTTTGTGAATGGAATATTAAGCATGCCTATCAACAGCTCCGATGCAGTTTTCTAATTAAATGCTTACTAATTAGCTGTGTGATTCTTCCCATAGTAACAGATTAAACCAAACCATGAGGATGTTAATATTTATGAATGAAGACAACCTCTCACAGCAGAAAGACTGGCAGCATCTTGCTTACCCACCATGGTGGCTGGGATCCGTCTCTCAGGAGCAACAGGAATCAGCTGTGAAGTACAGGGCACTTACAAAATGAGTGTTCTAAAGCAAAGGTCAGTCAGCTGTACTGTAAAGGGGCAGAATCAGTGTTTCAGGATTTGCAAACTAAAGGGTCTCTCTCTTTCACAACTCCTCAGTTCTGTCCATACAGTGTAAAAGCTGGCACACACACGGAATACGTAAATGACTAAATACGGCTTGTTGCCAATAAAACTCTATTGGTGCTGAAATTTGAATTTCATATAATTTCACATCATGAAATGGTCTTCTTTTGACTTGTTTCCAACCTTTTAAAAAACATAAGAAAAGCAAAGAAAGAGAGGCAATGCTTTAAGGTGGCCAACCCCATCATAGAACAAAGCTGTACTTGCACAGAAGACGTTCACATGAAAGGCTGAAGACAAGAAGGGATGGAAAGCTCCTTCAGGGCCCTCTGAGTAACTTGAAAATCAGCAGGAATATCTTTTTCAAAAGGAAGGAAATGTTTACTTGTCAGACCTCTAGCTTGACAAAAACATTTGTTTATATATTGATATTAACAAGTATAATTAATCATATATTTGTAGCACAATTGTGAGTTGAATTGTGTTCTTCCTCAAGAAAATATGCTGCCTCTCCAACCCCCATTACTTCAGAATGGAATGGGATGTACTTTAAAATAGGGTCTTCATAGATAAACAAGTTAAAATGAAGTCCTTAAGGTGGGCCCTGATCCAGTGGCTGGTGTTCTTTTAAAAGAGAAAATTTGGACAGAGTCAGAAACAAAAGAACGCCATGTGAAGATGGAGATAGAGTCAAAGTGATGCAGCAGAAGCCAAAGAACTTCAAGGATGCCAAGAAACCTCCAACAGTTAGGAGACAGGCAGAGAACAGCATCTCCCTCACTATCTTCAGAGGGAACTGGCTGATGGACACCGTGATCCAGGGCTTCTTGTCTTCAGAACCATGAGATGATAAATTTCCATTTTTATCCACTCAGTCATGGGGAAAAATACAAATGCCTTTACTCCTTTTAGAGTTAAGTTTATAAAAAGTCATCTCTCTCTCTCTCTCTCTCTCTCTCTCTCTCTCTCTTCTTTTCCAGTTTTACCCAAACAACATGCTGACATGCTGGTACAACATGTACCAGCTAACAAATACAATGTTTGGAAAATGTAGGTATAGGAAATTTGTTAGCACTTTGAGAAGTTAAGAAGAAAAAATGTAAAATCTAGCCTTTTTATTTGTTACATTAAAAGTCAGTATTAGTAAAGTCAAGCTTATAGCGGAAAGTTCACACCTACTCTCTAATAGCAAGTGGCAGTTTGGTCAATGTGAATTAAACATAAAAATGTGTAAAAACTCTGTTAAATGTATAAAATTGAAGATCTTTGGATCTAGAGTGGAGTGGGAGAAGAAAAATAATTCAATGTTGTGCTGACTTCCTGCTCTGTCACATCTTTACCTGTATTAATGATTGTGAGAAATTCTGATTAAATACCCTCTATGAGAAAAAGAAAACACTTGAAGATTGAATCCCTGTAATTATGAACTAGTATAGTGCTGATAAATGTGTCACAACCAGCTCTTGTTGGTGATGATGGAGATGCTGTGTTTTGTCATGTTCAGCAATTTCTATGGTGTAAATGCCCCCACCACAGTGTCTTCAAGCCACCAACACTAATTCACCTTAGTATGGAAGAGATGTAGAAAAATTTCTCCTCAGCTGGTGCCAGTCAGCTCAGAAATATAAATATAAATATACATAAATTGGTAACTTTCAACTCACCAATTATGCTTCAATAGGTCAGCTATCTCCTGGAGGAGGGAAAGATGCTATCCTGATATTGCAAATGATTTTAGAGTTTCTAGACACTGTTTATCTTCTGATTTCAATTTGTGTAGTACATGTATAACAAATTTCTTCCTGGGCTCCAAACTGAATGTGACTGATCAGTTGGGACTGGCCAATCAGATCATCACATTTCCCTTGCTATGCCAGTGATGTTGATTGACTCAGGAGATGGCATAAGACTCAAGCACACCAAAATAGTTTAGTGTTGGGTTATTGATATTGTTATTTTGTAAATTTGGGGAAAGAAAACTATATTGCTGTTGGAAATATTGAGAGGATAGAACATAAGCTTGAAGTTTCTGGAAATCATGAAACTCCCTAAGAGGAGAGCTTGCTCAAGATGATGGGCCTCCATAGCATGAGGATTAGCTTCAGGTGACATCAGTGCATGCATATGGGCTTTTTGTGTATCCAGAGTAAGTGCATGCATGCAATGTGTCCAACCCTCCAGAGCTCCATTAGCTGGGTACAAATTTCTGTATCCACAATGACTCTGTTCCTCCAGTTGATGGGATTTTCTCAGTGTGAACACCTGCAGTAACTCTTTGCCTACTGAGTTCCAATGTATTCATCAGAAGTTGTGAATTCATCCAACCCAGGCTTAGCATAATTGACTTTATTCTCCCTCAGAACTGCTGTGTGACATGAATCAGGCTTTGAAATGTCTTCATTTGTTTTTGTCCTTGGTACTATCTTGTAGTTACTTGGTATTAGTTTGACTCTCTGTAGCTGCACTATCATGCATTTAGTGTTTAAAATGTAAATTCTTCACATATGTAGATCTAATAAATCTTGGGTCTGCATATAACTCAGAAAGTCCAAATCTATTTCTAAAACTTTGAAGTAGAGGACAGGAAACACAGTAAGCTTCACCAGGCTGAGGTCTTATCTCAAACATGGTCTCCCATTTGGATGTTACTCAATGACCAGTGTGTGCAGAGCGAGTGGTCTGTTTTCAATTGGTTGGCCTAAGAGAAATCTACCAACCTCCGATATTTGCTCCCTCTCAGGTGAGAGGAGGGCTGCAATGTCTGAAGCTGCCTGCTGTAGGTACTGCAGAGAACTCCTATCATTATCACAAGGTTTGAAAGATACCAAGCTGCAGAACCAAATCAGCAATGGTTGGGGGAAGGATATTCTCTGTAAACTATTACAAAAAGCGGTATTTTGGTGCCTGGTTACTCTGTCCTTTTTTGGAGAAATCTACTAACCTGCTAAACCATTGTGACAAGAACTGCTTCAAGTCATAACTATCCTTTACTTCCAAGAGCAAGGCAGGGCACACACATATCCTAAAAGGGTCACAATCTGTACAGTAAAGGGCAATAGTTAGTTCTGGATAATGTTGTAGATGAATTACTAACAACCACTGTAGGACGCAGAGATCACAACCTCCCATAAGAGCTTGTGAAAGAAATGGATGTGGAAAATTTCAACGGTGCAATGTTTTTTTAAAAAAACAAATTAAATAGTATAGTCTTATGCATGTTAAATATTTAAGAAGTACTATGAATACCACAGTAAAGATTATACTTGATCTTGTTTGATAAAGACCTGGAGTTTGCTTGTGGAAGTAGGTGTGTCAGGATGAGCAGCCTGGGAGGGAGTGTGAAGTGATGGAAGGGGTGGGGCTCTGAAATCAGAAGGAAAGGGGACACCAAATGTGAAGGGGCATGGCTCAGGACACATGATTGCTATATTGTGTAAATTAAGGTTGCTGGCACTTGTTGGAGGGTGTGTGCCTGTATGCAACCTATGCATTTTCCATAGCACCATTCAACTGAGTGAGTTTTCTGTTCTCACTAAGTGTTTTTCTTGGGTAAAAAATAATGCACAAGAAAATATGAAACTCATGATATGCTCAGATTGTTCCTCTAATGTAGGAAAATTGTGTTGGAACAAATTTGAGCTGGGCGTGGTGGCGCACGCCTGTTGTCCCAACACTTGGGAGGTAGAGGCAAGTGGAGCTCAAGGTCTCGAAAAGACAAAAATAAATAAATAAATAAATAAATAAATAAATAAATAAAAAAAAATAAAGAGTACAACTGACTGTGATATGCTTTTCTAACTATATACTTTCTGTAGTTTCCAGGTTATAAACAAGGTTCCTTATGATAGAAAATATAATTGCACATATAGAAAAACCCAAATTAAAAACCTCCAAAGGGTGGAGTATCTCTGAGAACCCATTACACTAAATCCCCCCTGATTTTTTCCTTAGTGACCTCCTTCATTAGAGAAGATTCAGCCCTTAGGATTGACCCTCAGACTTTTGAATCCTCTTCTCCATAAATATCCATTTACAAGAAAGAGTGAAATAAACCTATTCTTACCAAAATACACATGATTGGTAAAGTTAGAGACTAGGTAAAGAAATACAGCATTTACTTTCAAGATGTTAAGCTACTAGAGGTAACTGATCTTCTGAATATTCTATAAATATTAGTGTACAGGACTGGATATGTAGGTCAGTGTTAGAACGCTTGCCTAGCATGAACAGGCCTTGACTTTGAGCCTCAGGATCAAATGCATACATATGTATATATATGTATGTGGTATTTGGTATATATATGCATCATATATTTTTCTAGAAAAAATGTACCATATTTATACATACCATACACACACATATGCACAGACACACACACACACACACACACACACACACACACACCACACACAATGGTCACCTATCAGAACAACAATATTTGATGTCCTCATTTATCCTAATTGCAAAAGGAATATTTGTGGAATGAGAAAATGCATGCCTACATCTTGGTTCTTCCTTACATTAGTTATTTGAAGGCTTTGAAGGCTTAGCCTGCCTACCCTGAATATATTTCACAGGGCTATTATGAGAAACAAAGCAAAGAATAAGGCATCTGAAACCACATTTGTCACGCTAACAGGAAGCATCATGCAAGGAGGTGGAAGCCAATCACTCTTTGATTTCTGACTTTGACCCCACCACTTTATTATTCTTGGAGCTTTGGTTTGTAGCATAGATTCTCTAAGTTTCTTTATACATTCACGGGAGACAATGCTACTTTTTAAATACTATTTTTTTTTTAATTAGAAGAAGCATTTCATTACAACAGCATTAACCTATTCAATAATATTTTTCTGAGCTAGGGTAGATCTCTTTCAAAATTGGCTGTACATTTTTAGGTTTACAGATGAATTATATTAAATACTATTTTTACTGATTTCTTGAGAATTTCATACAATGTATTTTGATCATATTCAGACTCCCTCCTCCATCTCCTTTCTGATCCACTCTCAACTCTCTAACCTGGCCAGAAGTTTATGTCCTCTTGTATTTTTTTTTAAAGCTGATTAAGCCTGATTTGTGGTTCCCAAATACTCTTAGGTGTAGGTCAATCCCCTGGAGAAGAATTGACCAGCATCACGCCCTTAATGAAACCTGGCTCTCTCTCTCCCAGCAGTTCTCAACTGCCAATAATTACTCAGCTAGGAGTGGGCCTTTATGCCCACCTCAGCCCTCCATGCTGGAATTTTGTCCGGGTTGGTTTTGTACAGATCTTGTTTATTCTGGCACCAGCGCTGTAGGTCTATATGTACAAGCTCCCTGTTGTGAACAGAAAACACTGTTTCTTTGTAGTCATCTATTACTTATGGCTCTTAAAATCTTTCCACTCCATCTTCTCAATGATCCCTGATCTTTGGCAGGACAGGGTGGCATATTTAGAGCTGAGCACTCTACAGTCTCTTTTTCTATGCACATTGATCATTTGTGGGTCTCTATGTTAATCATCATCTGCTATAGGAAGCTTCTCTGGTGAGAGTTGAGGGATGCACTATTCTATGGGCATAACAATAAATCATTAAGAGTCAGTTTAATACTATGTCCATTTAGCAGAGTAATAGCAGAAGGTTCTTTCCTATAGCCTGTGGCCTGTCTAGACACCTGGTCCTGATAGCAGTGCTGGGTATGGGTTCTAGCTTGTGAAACAGGCCTTAAATCAAATCATAAAGTGATTAGTTACTCCCATAACATTTGTGCCAATATTGAATTAATGGGAGTATTTTGCCAGGCCAGTCATAATTATAGCTCACAGGGTTCACAGCTGGGTAAGACTGTTGATTACTTTTCTCTCCCAGTAGGATGAAAGAAACTCCAAGCTCTGTGCAAGCTCGCCAGAAGAGATAAATTCTGATGTCAGTACCAGCTTGATTTCTCCATATTTGCTATGATTCACATACGTAATGTCTTCAGCAATAGGGTCTTACCATCAAGTTCTGGCAGGTAACCAAGAGCAACAGTAATAGTACTGTTTGAGAGTCTATGAGAACTTTCTAGTCAAAAATTTCAAAAGAGGGAGTCCATTCCTGGGATTTGGCCTTTTATTTTTAGGCCATAGTGTCTGGTAGGGGGGTTGTGCCCCCGTTCTAGGGTAACTACAGGTAACTTCTTCTTCTTCTTCTTTTTTTTTTTTTTTTTGCAGTTCATAGTTCTTCATTTATTAGCATAATCACTTTTTGTTTTGTTTGTGTTTTATACCATTACTTTCTCTTCTTCAAGTCACCCTCTAACTCCTCCCATGCCCCCTTATTCCCTTATAATTTCTTCTTTGATCATTGTTCTTATATATACATGTGTATGTTTTAAGATGTTTATACAGTAGTTTTCCATATCCCTTTTCCTGAAGGCCTTTCGTGTTGGTTTCCGTCCCCTACTCCCTCTTCTATCCCATCTTTCCATTCCTTGCCCCATTTGACCCTTCTTATTGCATCATTCCCCTTCCCCCTTTATATCACTGCATTCTATCTCCCCTCCCAGAAGGCACCCTCACCATGGCCCCTTACTAGTTCCCTGACCTGTATGGATTTTCCAATTGAAGCTAAGGATTCAAAGCTAGCATCTATTTATGACAGAGAACATGTGACATTTGTCTTTCTGGGTTTGGGTTACCCACTCAGGATGACTGTTTCCAGTTCCATCCATTTATATGCGAATTTCATAAATTCACTTATTCTTAACAGCTGAATAATATTGCATTGTGTAAATGGGCCATATTTTCATTATCCATTCGCCAGTTGATGGACATGCAGGTTGTTTCCTTTTCCTGGCTATTGTGAACAAAGCAGCAGTTAAAATCGATGAACAGGTATCCCTGTATAAAATATACAGTCCTTTGGGAGTGCCCAAGAGTGGCATGGCTGCATTATTTGGTAGATTTTTAGCTTTTAGAGGAACTACTACACTGAGTTCCATAGTGGTTACACCAGTTTGCACTCCCATCAGCAGTGAATACTATTCATCTTTCTCCACATCCTCACCAGTATTTGCTATTGTGTATTTTCTGGATCTTAGCCATCATGACTGGGGTAAGACGAAATCTCAATTTGCACTTCCCCGATGGCTAAAGATGTTGAGCATCTTTTCAAGTATTTCTTAGCCATTGGTGTTTCTTTTGAGAACTCTGTTTAGTTCCTCGTCTCAGTTTCTACTTGGGTTTTTACTTCTTTGGTGGGAAGGTTTTTGAGGTCTGTATATATTCTAGATAATAACCCTCTATCAGATGTATGACTGTTAAAGATAAGTTTCCCATTTTGTAGGCTGCCTCTTCACTTGAACGATAGTGTTTTTTGTTGTGCAGAAGCTTTTTGGTTTCATGAGGTCACATTTGTCAATTGTTAGTCTTACTGCCTGCCCTATCAGAGTTCTTTTTAGAAAGTTCTTTCTGTGCCTATAATATAAGGTCAATGGTGTTTCCCACTTTCTTCTCTATCTGATTCAGGGTATCAGGTCTTATGTTCAGGTCCTTGATCTATTCTCTGTTTACTTTTGTGCAGAGTGGGAAATAGGGATTTAGCTTCATTTTTCTACATTTAATTATCCTATTTGGTCAACACCATTTGTTGAACCTGATTTTTTTTCTCAAATGTGTACTTTTTGACCCTTTGTCAAAAATCAGGTTACTGTAAGTACATGGACTTAAATATAGGTATTCAGTTGTATTCCATTGATCAATAGTTTTGTTTTTATACCAGTACCAAGCTGTTTTTTTTTTTTTCTTAATATAGCTCTGTATATAATTTGCAATCAGGGATAGCGATACTTACAGCTCTTCTTTTGTTGTTCAGATCTGTTTGGCTAAGATGAGTTTTTTGGGTTTCCACATGAAATTTGAAGTTTTTTGTTTCTGTGAAGAATTGTTTTTGACTTTTGATGGGGACTGCATTGAATTTATAGATTGCTTTTGGTAGGATGGCCATTTTCATATTATTAATTGTTCGAACCCATGAGGATGGAAGGTTTTTACATCTTCTAGTACACTCTCCAAATTCTTTCTTTAATGTCTTAAAGTTTACATTGTACAAATCGATCACTTCCCTGCTGTGCTGAATAGCTTTAGTTGTCAACTTGACATATCTGGGTAGCGGGAGCCTCAATTGGGGAATTGCCTCCATTGGACAGGCCTGTGGCCATGTCTGTGGGGTATTTTCTTGATTATTGAGTGATGGTGGTGCCGCCCCTGGGCAGGTGGTCCTATGTTGCATAAGAAAGTAGACTGAGCAGGGGCCAGGGGAGCAAACCAGTAAGCAGCATTCCTTCATGACCTGTGCTCCAGCTCCTGCCTCCAATTTCCCGCCTTGGGCTGCCTGATGAACTGTGACCCAGGAGATGTAAGCCAAATAAACCCTTTCCTCCCCAAGATGGTATTAGTCAGAGGTTTTTTTTTTTTGTTGTTGTTGTTGTTTTAATCACAGCAATCAAAAGCAAACTAGACCACTTGGTTAGATTTATTTCAAGGTACTTTTTGAGGCTATGATGAATGGAATTGCTTCCCTGATTTTTTTTGCAATATGTTTGATGTTGGTATATAGGAAGGATACTAATTTTTATGTGTTAAGTTTGATTCCTGCTACTTTGCTGAATGTGTTCATCAATTCTGAGAGTGTTCTGGTGGAGTTGTTAGGGTTTTTATGTATAGAATGAGATCATCTGCAAATAAGGAAACTTTGACGTCTTCCTTTGTTATTTGCAACTCCTTTGCCTCTTTCCTTTGACTTATTGCTCTAGTTAAGACTTCTAGCACCATATTGAACAATTGGAGAGCAATGGAGAGAGTGGAAATCCTGGTTTTGTTCCCAACTTTAGTGCAAATGCCCCAAGTTTTTCTCCACTTAGCATGATGCTGGCAGTTGGCTTGTTGTATACTACCTTTATTATGTTGAAATACACCCTCTGTGTTCCTAGCTCCATGACTTTTATCATGAAGGGATGTTGGATTTTGTTGAAGGCTTTTCTGCATCTAGTAAGATAATCATGTTATTTCTGTCCTTGAGTCTATTTATGTGGTGGAGTACATTTATGGATTTATATATGTCGAGCCATCCCTGGAGCTCTAAGATGAAGCAGACTTGATCCTAACAGTTTGCTCTCTATCATGCATAATGTATTTTATTGACCAATTACATGGGTGCAGAATAAGAGAATATGGTTGTTAAGATCATATGGAGCAAATTTAAAATTGAGTCCTGTGTTTACTATACTCAGATTTTCAATCCCTTCTTTGATTAAAAGAAACATTGCTCTTATAGGACTGATGTATTCAACGTTGCCTCAGGTCCATCAAGTTTTGGGAGAAATCAGAAACTTACCACAGAAATGTAACAATATATTTTTGTTAAAGCAATCTCTTCCACAAGCATGAAGTGTTGAAGTCATGGTACAAACTAAAATCTGTCAGGAAACATGCATTTAATATGTGTGTCTTTTACACTGTTCTCCCAGATTCTCAGAGTCTACAAACAACTGAAGAGACATTCCCTCAGAACTACTTAGTTCTGCATCCTCTCCCTGAGCTGCTAGTATACCAAGCCAAACTTTCACCAAGCAAGATAAAGATTTATAATAACATAGCATGCATTTATAAAATAGGTTTATGAAAGTGTTTTACTAATATGAACATCTTATAGACTAGATTGACCTAAATAGTAGAGGAGTGAACAGAAAAAAGAGAAACCATTGTTTCCAGTGACCTATAAAATTTATGATGATTTATAGATAAACTAGCTGTCAGTGTAACCACTGGACTTAATGGACATATGCTTAAATACTGATGAGGAATCCATCAAACACTTCTGGGAGTGAGAGCTGGTATATGAAAGAAAATTGTGATCATTTGAGAACTGAGGGATCTGTGACTTGAGATGACATTGTATATGCTGAGTCTGATGCCAGCCTGAATGGGTCAGATCCCTCACTGCTGAGACTAGGGGCCTGACTTATCTTTTGATGAGAATTCTTTCTTCATCAAATACATAGGGAGAGTAACAGATTTAGGTTACTGTTACTGAAGAGTGGGTGGGGTATAGGCTTCATTTACATCCAAATTCTGCTGTCTTTGTCTTGGTGGCCTTGTGCAAATTATTAAAATTATTAAGAACTTAGTCTTTACAATCTGCAGGGATTGTAAAGACTAAGTTTGTACAGGCAAATCATTTACAACAGCATGGAAAATCAATGTTTACTCTAAGATTTAGTGTTATAGAAAACATATTTTAATGTATGAAGCAGATAAGGGATCCAAATATCTTTCTTCATAGACATGAGCATTGGGGGAAACGTTTGTAAATTCACCCTGATCTCCTTAGAAGAAGCCTTGTCAGTAGATTGATATTATATTGTCAGGAATCCTTTTCCTTTTCTTTCTGAAAAAACTAAGAAATGTATCCCCTATGCTCTGAGATGCTGTGAATGGGTTATTCCTGAATGCTGGTCAACACCTTTTATATAATAGGAATCTGGTAACTTTCAACTAATTCACAAGATTACTTTCTTTCTCCTAATATTATTCACCTTCCTTCCATTGTATAACCTTTTTTTTTTTCCAGTTCTTCACTGTCTCCTGAAATGAGTCCAAATGGATTGATTTCCAAAATACTCTGTTAGCACAAGACCACAGTACAGGTCAGAGCTTTGACTTCCCTGCCTTTTCTATATACAGCCTCAGCTTCAGCAAGCAACACTTCAGTGCTTGGTGTCTGCTTCTTCGGGCACAGAGAAGGCTACCTTGCTCCCATCCAGCTTCCTTTCTCAAAGCTAAACTTTGAGTACCTGCAGGCTTAGAATCATGTCAACATCAGAAAGGCAAATAGTGAGAAATGCTCCTAACTTGAAACTGGCACTTTTATTATTTAAGCTGGGAGAGAAGAAATTTCTTTTTTTGTTTTTTCCTTACAGTTTTGGGAACTTAGTATTTCGCCAAATCAATACAGTTAAAGAAAGTTAACCTCAACATTGATTGGCTCAAACTGACCGGAACACAAGTTTTTTTTCTTTTTCTTTTTTTTTTTTTGTGGTAAATCCTTTATTTTGAATGATAAATGTGAACATATTCACACTCTTAGGTATAGCGGCTTCTATTTTAAATGTGTTGTGTTCACTCATCTCATCTTCACAATGACCCACAGAGTGAACACCATTAGGATTTCCATATCATAGAATGAGGAACAGCAGCATATTTTAATAACTTGCAGAAGGTCACCCAGACAAAGACAGCAGAATTGGGATGTAAATGAAGCCTACACCCCACCTACTCTTCAGGCACCTGCATGCATGCTTTTCCATTCGTGTTTGCATTTCAGAAGAGCTCTAGGGATAGAAGCACACTGTTTCTTTATAACCAAGTCACCTGTGTTAGCAAAGCAGATGTAGAGTACAAAGCAAGATGCTGCCACTGTGTGTGGGGGTGGGCAGGCATGGGAGGGTGGGTGTGTGCATGTGGAGGTCAGAGGTCAACACTGGGTATCCACCAATCTCTCTCTACTCTATTTTTTAATGTTTATTTTTATTTTATGTATAACTGTATTTTGTCTGCATATATACAAGTGCAACATGTGTGTGCAACGTTGGAAACCAGAAGAGGGCATCAGATCCCCTGGAACTGGAATTATGGATTGCTGCTAGATTCCTTATAGGTGCTGAGAATTGAACCAGGGTCTTCAGTGCTCTTAACCGCTGAGTCATCTCTCCAGACCTTAGTTTTTGAGACAGGATCTCTCCTTGAACCTAGAGCTCACTGATTCTGCTAGGCTAGTGGCCAATGAGCTTCAAGGAGCTGCCTGTCTCTGCCCATTTCCAAGTACCTGAGTCACAGATGCAGGATACTGTGCCTGGTTTTATGTGGACAATAGAATACAGAGCTCAGTTCCACATACTTGCGTGACTAGGCCATCTCCCCAGCCCTTCAGATAGTTTTCTTTTTAAACCCCCCAATTTTTAAAATTGAGTTTTTGTGCATTTCATACAATAGATTTTAATCAAATTTAGACCCCCTCTCCCTACTTATCCTTCCCATAGCTCCCCCACACACCAGATTTCAGGTATCCTATATATGTTAAGTACTATTCTGTCCAGCATTTGTACTCAGATGTCTCTCTGTGCAAGTCCATCCACTGGAATCTAGTCAGCCTATCTAGAGTCCTTAAAGAATATTTACTCTCCTCCACTCTACAGTAATCATTGGCCAATAGTTCTTTGGCTAGGGTTGAAGGCTGCTGCCCATTTTCTCAGTTCCATGCTGGGCTTTTGTCTGATTGAGTTGACATGGGTCTTGTGCATGCTGTTACCATTGCTACAAGTTCATATGAGCAAGTTCTCAGAGGCCTGAGAGCCTCTCTTTCCTTATATTTGTGCACCAACCCTGGTTCTTAAAATCTTTCTGCCCCCTTTTCTGCAATGGTCCCTGAGCCATGGGTGGATGAGGGTTAGTATAGGACTCATGTAAAGGGACTCACTCTGTAGTTTCTTGTTTTCTGAAACTTAGCCAATTGTGGCCTTCTGTGTGCCTCACATTTTGTTGTATGAGGAAGCTTCGCTGTTGACAGTTGAAGGATGCGTTAGTATTCTCTCTACCCCCTGTTCCGCTATGTGAAACACAAGTCTTTATACTAGAAATGCTCCAAAAAATTTCTTTATAATTAACAATTCAGTAAATGACAGCACACTAAAAATTACATTTCAAGCCTCCAGCTGCCTTCCTCCTACGGGATTTTGAGTTTTCGTACAATCACTATGCTGAATCTACCCCCTGTTCTATAGATGGAAAAATTCAAACTCAGGGAGATGCAGTTTCTCATATATGTCCTGATAATGAGTTGAGGATGAAGCAGAAAGAGAATACCCAGTTCCGCACTGCTGCCACTCTTGTGGCCTCACTGAGAGACTCTTCTTTTTTTTTTTTTTTTTTGAGACAGGGTCTCCCTGTAGCCCCAGCTGTCCTGGAACTCACTATGTAGACCAAGCTGGCCTTGAACTCACAGAGATCCTCCTGCCTCTACTTCCCAAGTGCTGGGACTAAAGGTGTGCACCACCACGCCTGGCTAGACTCTTCTTTATAACAGGTGGCCAAGATGCAGTGCGCTTGTCAGTAGACAGGAGACCCAGATGAACCCTCTTCAAATTCTAAATTCCATTTGAGCTAACATTCCTTTACATGGCAGAACAGACCAGAATTAAACAGTAGGGTTTTCTTTACAGGTTCTTATATTGTCCCTATGACAGACACATAAATTGACTTTCAAAGAAGCTGTACAGGAGGCCTTAATTATCTGGATTATTGACATCCTTCTTCATTAGGTTCCTGTGTGTGTGTGTGTGTGTGTGTGTGTGTCTGTGTGTGTGTGTTTGATTTGTCTGAAGTGTTCAGATTAATAAATTAACCATTCTGAGAACCTGACATAGAGTAAATGACTTTAACTCCATTCACTTTGTTCATATAGGGATTTGTTCATTCATCCAATCGACACAGTTTATCCTAAATTTTCTCATAGATTATGGTGCTAATATAAGATTTTATATCGAGAATCCCTTATTAAAAGTGCTTGGGGCTGTAGTGTTTTGGACTTTGGAATATTTATTAAATCTTTACATATGTATAATGAGATATTTCCAAGAGGGAAAACATTATGACCAATGCATACATACAGACTGAAGGTAACTTTATATTTTAAAATAATTTTGTGCATGAAACAATGTTTCATGACATGTCCACTGGTGGACAATGTTTAAAAAGTTTCAAATTGCAAGCTAGTCCTGGTGACACAGGTCTGTAATCCCAGCTACTCGGGAGACTGAGGCAGGAGGTTTGCAATTTCAAGGCCTACATGGGCTACAGAGTATAAGTCCAGCCTGCTGTGGAACTCTGTAAGAGTCTCTCTCACTTGCAAAAAGAAACTTCTTTGATGAGTGGTATATGGTATACTTCTCTGTAAATATAAGGATCCATATTTAGCATAGAGTAAGAAATTTCATTTGTCTAGAGATATGATAGAGATAGGGTTTTCTCTAGGATCTGTGACCTCTCCCACCAAGTGTATTTGGCTATATTTACAGTGCCACTCATGAATTCCCTCCCACTGAGAGGGCCTCAAGTCAAATTAGATAGCTGTTGATTATCCCCAATATAAAAGTGTCACTGCTGTACCCATGTAGTTTGTGGTACTGGTCATTGTTATTAGCTATGAAGCTGGGGTTGGATCATCGATTGATTTTCTCCCTTAGCGGCTTGCATAGTATTCTCTAGAACTATGAGAGCTAGTCTTCAGGGAGAAGTCTTCCAGGTCAGTTTTAGCTCCATTGCTCCAAATCCTGTGTCAGAAGTATGTCCTGTTTTCAGTAGTAAGGTCTTACTTTCAAGTTCTGGGAGGTAATCAAGGGCTGTGACTATAGCCTCTTATTTTGGGAGTCTCTTGAACTACCCTGAGCAACAACTCGAAGGGAGGCTTCTCCTGTCTGGCACTGTGTTTCTTGTTATACAGCTTTCAGATATATACTTGTACTCATGTTCAGATATTGTATGTGCATTTTCAGTAGGCTTTTGAACTAAATTTCCCGCTGGCTTTTTATACCACCTAAGCTTTATTTTTCTCTTTTCTCTCTCTGCCTGTCTAACTTCCTTCCTCCCTCCCCAGTAAAAGTACCCCCATTTCCCCTTGATAATACCTGTCTCCTACTATGCCCCATCTCTTGAGTTCCTTCTTCCCTTTTACCCCCATGGTTCCTTGTTCTGCAACTGGTGACATACAGAGAATATGTCTGAGAGATGTGCAGCCCTAAGTGACACATCTACAATGGAACCTCTGCACCCAAGGCTTATGGAACATAGTGGTACAGTGGGTGGAGAGAATACTAATAACATCCCTCAACTCTCAACAGTGACGCTTGCTCATGCTACAGAGTGCAATGCACACAGAAGTCTACAATGGGCCAAGCTGTAGAGAATAGGAGACTGCAGAATGGATATCCCTGAATAGGACTCCTGCATTTAAACCTCATCCACTCATGGCTCAGGGGTCATTGTAGAAGAGGGAGCAGAAAGATAGTAAGAGACAGGGATGGTGCATGAACCTAAGGAAGCAAAGATTTTCTGGCCTCTGAGAACTTGCTCATCTGAACTTGCAGTAATGGTGACAGCATGCACAAAACCAATGCAGATTCAGTCAGACAAAAACCTAGCATAGAATTGGGGAAATGGGCAGCAGGCCCCAACCTTAGCGGAAGAACTACTGGCAACTGATATTGCTGGGTGAAGGAAAGTTGACCTTCTTTAAGGGAGTGAGTATAAATAGGCTGACTAGACTCCAGTGGATGAACTTGCCCCAAGGGATATCTGGATACAAAAGCTTGACCGAATAGACTTTTACAAATATGACAGAATGCATGAAATCCAGTGGCAGGGAGTGGGGGTGATGGAGGGGTATAGACGGGAGAGAGGGTCTAATATTTATTGTATGAAATGCACAAAAACTCAATAAATATATACATAAAAAGGCCAGCCTGGACAATTTAGTAAGAGCTTTTCTCAAAAAAAATTATTAAAAGAAAGGGGGCTACAGAATATAGCTCAAGAGCAGAGCACCTTCTTTAGTATGAGCAAGGCCTTAAATTCAATCCCAAGTAACACACACACACACACACACACACACACACACATAGAAACACACACACATAGAGATACACACACAGACACACATGTAACTCCCACACACGTGCCGACATACAGATGCACACACACACAGTCACAAACAGTAACACAGACACACACATAGGCATGCACGTGCATGCGAGAACACACACACACACACACACATACACACATACCCACATACTTCAGATTTTGAAGCATGTTGGATTTCAGATTTGAGATTAGGATTGTTCAATTTGGATTTCAGCTAATCTATATGGCAGGTTATGTTAATCACATGCTCGAATGTCTCCTATGATTGGTCAAGAAATTCTGCAACTGGTGTCCTTTCTTTTTCAGAAGGCCAGTGACTGAGGCATAACAGTTTTCTCCATCTGAAACCACATATGAATCATTAAAAAATATATGTAGAATGTTCAAACCTGCAAACATTTTTACAGAACAAAATAAAATCCCAGGGAAAGTCTAAACCATGTTTAATTATTGTCTCACATAAGGTTCAGATTTACACCCAATTTATCAACTTATTCTCAACACTTCACACATGGCTTGGGATAAGATAGGAACTTGTAAAAATACACAGTAATGAATAAAATTATTTACCAAAAAATCAAATGAATATACTTTCATTACAAACAGCAAACTGTCAAACTATATATAATTTGCCTACAGGTCAAGTAAAGTAGATGAAAAATACTGACAAGGTGATTGCTGCTGCTTGTGTAAATGCTTAGGTTTACATGGACACTCATGAGCTGTGTGAAGACCAGCTTTCACCATGTAAATGGAAAATGACTTTACAGAGAGAATTTCAAAAGATGATAAAATTATGCTATGTATTTCATTAGATACTGAATTAGTTGTTTTTCCTGTTGCTGTGACAGAATACTTGAAGGAAGGATTATTTTGGCTCGTATTTGAGAGGGTGCAGTCTGCCATGGTGGGAAAGGTACAGTGGTGTTCATGGCAGCTCACAGCGCTGTGGGTGCTGGTTACAGTGCAGTCAGGAAGTGGAGAGGGAACTGGGCCTGAATGGGGTGGGCTATAACTTAGAAGGCCTGCCTCCAGCAGGTGCCACAAACTCTGAACAGCACCACCATCTGGAAACCAAGCACTTAAGTGCATGAACCCATGAGGGCATTTTAGATTCAGACCATAGCACATATTTAGTTTTGATATTAATTTAAAAATTTACTCTAAATTTCATTAAAATTGTGGTGTTAATTCTAATTACTTATTTCTATTTTTAAAAATAGTAGTGCACAAAAAAGGGTCAAAGGAAACAGGCAAGTCAAGTAATTTTTATAGCATGGAAGAACAATATAGGCCTGGGAAAATGGTTGAGTGGGTAATGTGCCTGCTGCATCCCCATGAGGACCCGAGTTTGGATCCCTAGCACCCATGTGAAAGCCAGGTGCTGGGGAGACAGCAGAGACAGGTGGATCTCCAGGGAGCCTTGGCCTCTATTTTCCACATCTACAGACACACATGTCCATGTGCACTCACATGCATACATGCACATACCTACAAGAATATGTAAATATACCACACAGAGAGAGATAAATAAATGCATATGTAAATAAAAGTAAAAGACAAAGAAAACAGTGTTTTGGGGAAGCAAAATGCAAAACCATAAACAAATAAAAGACCCCAACCCAGAGCCTGATGACAATGCTAATGGCCTATTCCATCTACCTTTCTGTTTTGTTTTTTGTCTTTTTTTTCTTGTAGAAAAATCCTGAAGCTGGGGTGTGGCTTGGTGCAGCTGCTCCTGTTGGACTCTGGACTGCTGTGAACTTCACACACACCAGCAGATGGCAGAAGTTCCTTGGGGGTGTATGAGGTCATTCCAGACATGTCAGGATGAAATTCAGATCCAGTTTTCAAAACTCAAGTTAGAAACTGCTAAGGGACAAAAGGCATGAATTTTACCAGGAATAGTTTAAAAACATTTCCCTAAGTTTATAGTCTATATCAAAAAGGAAACTCATATTGTACATCAATATTTCTTATTCTAGGGTGGTTACATACCAGATACTGTCAGGAAAATCTCTAGAAGACAGAATTCTGTCTATGGGATGAACATACATTCTACTGAACTAACAAACCTTCAAGATAATACTGGGAACCCTTACCCCCTTGGATAACAATGCTTCTAAGAGTAATTCACTGGAAGAAAGGGCCACCTAGCTTTATCACAGACAAACATGAGATGGGCACTGAAATGTCTGCCTCCGCCACACGTGTTAATTGAAGACCCACTAACTCCTTCAACATACCATTGACTGATATGGTTCCTATTACAGAAGAGGGGTCCAGGAGTGAGTCAGTACAGACCATCACAGTGTCAAAAAATGGATAATTAAACCCTTTGACAATTCATCTCAACTGAGATTTTTGTATTTTTCACTTTTATTATTACAGTTTTGAGGACTATGTTAGTTTCGACTGAAATTGATCATGTCTGTGCATTATGAAATAGTGAACAATGTTTTTGGATGATAAGAGTTAGCTGAAACAGAATTTGAAGGAAAAAGTAAACTTATAATGAGGCAAGTAAAGAAGTTCTTTTATTACTCAGCACTAGCTGAGAAGTAATTAAACTATTCTTTTTAATAAAATTACACTTTAAATTCTAGCCATTAACAAGAGGGACTGTTGACGACACAGTAACATTTCTGTTTTTAAACTGATACCTGGGGTGAATTAATTGGGAATAAAAACAAGTTTCTCGATCCCCTATTGGCAATTTGGGTAACCTCTTCAGAGGACAGTGTGATAAGAATAGGAGGTAGGAATTGGCTAGGCAGTTAATGTAAAAAGACCCCCTCAAAAGTAACCAAGCTGTTTGGCTAAAAGTCTATATGTCCTTTGGCCTCTTAGCAACATAACTCTGTTCCAAAGGCCAAAAATGTAAGATAAAGATAAGAGATGTAAGATAAAATATACCCTTTCCTCCCCAAGTTGATATTGGTCAGAGTGTTTTGTCACAGAAAAAGCCCCATTAAAAAAAGGAAAGAAAGAGTACATGAAGTTATCAGAAAAAAGAGATGGGGAGATATGGGAGGAGTTAGAGGGGAGGGAGTGGGCATGGATCTGATCAAAACACCTTATATGCATGTATGAAGTTCTCAAGAAATTATTTATTTAAAAAAAAAAACAAGTTTCTCTGATTCTAAGAGTATAAAACCCACAAAGAATTCAGGGCCACTATCTGGTTTTGATCTTTGATCTATTTAATTCATTTAGGTTGTTCTTTGGGATTTTTTTTAACATATATTGTCAATTCGCAAGGATTATGAGAGAAAGTCATCTTGGCAGGTAGTTTAGCTTTTCCATCACCTAGATGCACTGACATAGGGATATGAGAAACAGCAGCGTGTGTAGGTACCAAGGTGGGTGGGAGGCAGCAGGGCACCAGCAACTGCATAATGAAAGACTCTGAATGTCACCGCTGGTGTCAATATGGGAGTCCTGAAGTTGTTCTGCTGCATATTTATATCCCTTGCTAAAGAGCCCGAGATGCTGCTTAGATAACATTATAGTATGTGTCTTCTGAAACAGGCTGTAGACAGCACTTGTCAAAAATTGCTCTATTTTTAATTGGTTGTTTATTTTCGAGGAGTGGGGAAGAATATATTGTCTGGAAAAAATAACTATATGGAGAGTTAGAAGGGAGAAGACATGCAACCCAGGCAACCAAGACACAAGCAGAAATAGTTCTAGATGCATCTGTGAGTCTAGAGGACATGGTCTGAGCCCTTTTCTTTCCTTCCCTATGATTCAGATTTCTTAGCTAGGAAGTGTCCTTATGTTATCCCATGCCTGCAACCTGCACAGACATTATTTTGGACCAATTCTGTAGACATTGCTTGCTTCCTCAACTTTTCCAAACCTCTCCTTCCCCCTGTTCAATAGGGCATTACCATCAGCTCCTTTCACTGAGCAACTGCTGCACCAACAAGCAGGTAATCTAATGACCTAGCATTGCTGTTTTTCTTTCCTGTATTAGTTTTCCCATTGCTGAGACAAAATGTCTGACAAAAACAACTAATGAAGGAATGGTTTATTTTGGCTCACAGTTTTATCATGGTGAAGAAGTCAAGCCAATTTGAGCTTAAGGAAGCACTCACAGCCAGGAAGTAGAGAGTGATGATCACTGGTGTTCAACTAGCTTTCTCCTTTTCATGCATTTTGGGACCACAGCCCATAGAATTGCACTGCTCACATTCAGGGTGGGTCTTTCCACCTCAGTTAACATAATTTAAATAATCCCTCATTAACATACTCAAAGGTTTATTATGTCTTAGGTGATTCTAAATCCCGTCAAGTTGACAATATTAACCATCAGACAACCTCTTCCAAGAGGACAGTTTCTCCTCTGAGAATTTGAACAGTATTTTAGCAAATACAAACCAGTCTTACTTCTGATTCCACAAAGATGTGCATTTAGTGATGTGTGCTTCAGATGGGAGGGGAAGACAGAAAGGGTAACATGTAGAATGCAGTGAAGCAGGGACTGGGGCTCAAATCAGATTGTACCACTGCTTCTTGTGCCCAACCCCAGAGAGACCAGAAGGAGTCTCAATGCTAACAACAGGGTCAGCATCCATGCCCTGATGTTTCCACTTGGTTCCCTCCTGCCCACTGTGATGGAGAAATCAGTGTACTAGGACTAATAAAGTCTAGTGTCATGGAGATGCTAAACTAGACAATGAACCATGGACTCCTCTTCATTAGTGGACATTTTTCTATATACTTACTGAGGTTCTATACCACTGGTTACTTGGAACAGGCCTATATAATTCACACTAAAGCAGAAACCTAGCCAAGGTGTGAAGTTATAGAACTTAAGGAGTGAGAGGAATTCTGGGAGGCATTTATGGTATGTGTTCAAGCTGTGGGATTCCTTTAAGCCCATCTAAACCTCCTTTATGAGAGTTCAGTGACAGGCTAGAGGACAGAATACAGAACCCCGAGGAAACTGCCCATTAGCATCACCTCTCTTTCTATGTGTATCCACCAACCAACCTAAGAACTAGAAAGAATGGTAACTTAGACAGATACACAACCTTGTTGTCACGAATTTCACATCCTTGTGGAAAGTAGACGATAATAATGAACAGAACAAATAGCAAAATTTCAAACAGTGCTACATGTCATGAAAACGAGAGTAGGTGTGGTGCAGTAGGGAGGGCCTTTTATACAAAGAACTGGAAGACATTTAGAACCGAGAGCTGAATTAACAAAAGGCCTGAGAAACAAGAAGTTCACACTGAGACATATGCCAACATGCTTTACTTCCATGGCTACAAAAATTCCAAAAACATTGGAGTGAAAAAAACAAAAAAGATTGTGCACATGACTCTAAACACGATCTTATTAACATGACTTTATTTTGTTACTTTCAATGCTTCACAAACATGACACTTGTACAAAGTCCATGTTGACTTTTTAAATCACAGCTGTATTTACTATGTTGGATCTAATTACAGCTATTGCAAAAGGACAATTCAGTGGACAAGAGATAGGTGTGGGGATAAAGAAAAATTCAAGAGATTTAAAAATATTTTATTTATTATTTTTATTTATGTGTATGAGTATATTGCTGGCATGTAGGTAAGTGTACCCTTGTCATGCAATGCCTGCGGAGGACAGAAGAGGCCATCAAATACCCTGGAATTGGAGTTATGGACAGTTGTTAGCTGCCATGTGGGTGCTGGGATTCGAACCTGGGTCTTCTTCAAGAACAGCCAGTGTTCTTAACTGCTGAGTCATCTCTCCAGCCTGAGATTTTTTTTTTTTAATTAAAAATTTTAGAGTGAAAAAGTATCACAGGAATTCATTAAGAACTGTGAAAGGTCCAAATCTCCACTTTTGTGAAATATCTACAATAGGAAAAGTTCATGAGCATTGGCAGCACAATGGAGAGTGGAGAGTTCTTTCTTAGTGACTGTAAAGTTTCTGACTGGGGGTCTGGAGAGGTGGCTCAGCAGGTAAGACCACTGGCTGCTGTTGCAAAGGACCCAGGTTCTGTTCCCAGCACCCATTTGGCAGGTAACAACTGTCCATAACTCCAGTTCCAGGTGATTCACTGCCCTCTTCTGGCCTCTGAGGGAATTGCATGATATGGGTGCACTTACATGCATACAGGCAAAATCCTCATACACATAAAATAAAAATAAGTAAACAGATTTTCTGACTGGGGTAATGAACAAGTTTTGTAAATAGCAATAATGATTGTAGAACACTGAATGCAATTAAGGCCAAAGAAATGACCACTCAGAAACGGTTAAGCAGCAAATAAAGCTTTGTATTTTACCATAATTAAAATTATTTACATAGTATACCAAAAGCTAATAAATTTTCTGGTATGTGAATTACATCTCAACAAAGGTACTTAAAAAGAATCAATGTCTAAATTGCTTCTGACAACTTATAGAAACTTTTTCCCTTGTGAATATGTAGCTTTGGGTTTTGTGGATTTAGGGTAGTTAATAATCTTCACAGGGCAGTTGACATTTCAAAAGAAATGAATTCTTTCTGTGTAGCTTCAACTTAAGTTGGTTTTTTGTTTACCAATTTTAAAAACTGATTAAAACAAATTATGATTCTTGTAGCTGTGAGCTTACGTATTCCGCTGAGGACAAATCTGCTGATCTGGTTCCCTTCTTTCATTCATTTATTTCAGTCACTTAAAAACTGTGCCTCTTTTTGAGTAAAGAAAAGCCAATTTACAGGTTTTGAGAGTCTTTTTTTTCCATTTTTAAACTTTATTCTGAGCTTTCAAGTTTTTATAGTATAATACGGGTACTAAAATTTACAGCCTACAATATATGCCTTTCCACTTTATTATTTCTCAGTGATTCCCCAAACACACCTATTCCAAGTGCTCTGACCTCTTAGGAGACAGAACGCTATTCTGAATAAGAACCAGCTCTGTATCACAACCTATATGTTTGTTAAAATATAGAGTCCAGGCTCCATCATGGACCAAAGTAACTAGAAACTCTTGCCAGACTTAGTGTTTAAACCAATACTTGAAATGATTCTCACACAATTGAGAATCCAACTTCCAGACCATTAAGGTAACCTTTTGAGCTTCATCCTGAGCCTCCTGCACCTCTCGATGCATGATTCTAATGCTTTCTAAAAGCTTTCATAAAGTATTCCATTCTTATAACCAGCTCTCATGGGAAGCAAAATCAATGAACCTTGTGAGTTCTAACAAAGATAAGAGAGCTAAGATTTTGGGAGTGGGAGGATATGTCTCCTACAAGCAATTAGTGGAAGGCAGATTTGGGTAAGATTTCAGATCCTCTTTCCCAATCCACTGCCAATGTATCATCCAGGTACATCACAGAGAGCTTGTGCCGTGAGAAATGAGGGCTCATTCATGGTGGTCCAGCTCTACTATCTCCCCACTACTTACATGCCCTGTGGTGACACTACTTGGCCCCTGTTTCTTAAATAGTTTTGGTCCTTGGAAAGCATTTCAGCATTTAGTCATTAGGCATATGTACTGTTGTATATGTTGTATATCCTCAGCAAATTACAGTGACTCTGGTCTGTTCTGAACTTTACTGTCAGCACCTGAAGTAGGGACAGGAAATATGTGAAGGAAATGAAAGATGCTTTCAGAAACGAGGGAGTCTACAGGACAGACAAAAATTGAGGATGTGGTCACACTGTGCAGATCTCAAGTCTCCTGGGCCACTGTCATTGGGAAAAACCACAGCAAATCTGAAGTCTCCTGAGCAACTTTCATTGGGAAAACCCACAGCAAAGCAAGCATCTTTACAAATACCCACTGTCCAGTCTCCAGAGCAAGGACAAACTTCTCAACTAATATGACTATCAGAGACTGGCATCTACTCAGCCTGGGCAAGGCTGCATATTTTACTGTGCAATCCCACTATTTTGTTTGGTCTTTTTGAGACAGGGTCTCTCTGTAGCCCCAGCTGTCCTGGAACTCACTATGTAGACCAGGCTGGCCTTGAACTCACAGAGATCCACCTGCCTCTGCCTCCCAAGTGCTGGGATTAAAGGCACATACCACCACACCCAGTGCCCCTGCTCAATCTCACTTTTAATAGCAATCTACAGGTCTGGGGGGGGTATTCATTTCACTACAGCAGAAACCAACTTTTGAAAGTAAAAAAAAAAAACAAACCCTCATTTTCATCCATGTCACTAGTTGAACTTCACATTATGGCTAAGCCGGGACTTAGTCCTTCATGGCCGCTGCCACCTCATATTGACCCTCAGAACAACAAATCCATCAACAAGAGGATCTAACAGAAATTATATTTATTTTCTTATCGTCCACATAGAATTTAAATCTATGTACTTTAGCGTGATATTTCCTTCTTATTTTTCACTTAGTTGATGTCTAATAAAACTATTTTTACCCAGTAAACAGCTCCAGGAGAAGAGGCTGTGATACTATTGAAATGAGAACTGTTTCATACAGATTATACATTATGCATTTTTAGCAAGCGTAAAACTGCTTTGCCTCAGTGTGTGACTAGCTCTGTTTTCCCATCCATCCCAGCAGGAAGACAGGCAACATTTCTACAAGAGAATCCACTGCCGCCTCTCTAAAATTAGATCAGTCCGCATTTATGCTTTGAGTTGGTGTCATCATCTCAGCTGCCGTGTGGGAGTTTGAACTCCTAATCTCTGCATATTGAGAACAGATCCAACCCAATCTTAGTAACTACAAGAGATAAAGAAATTTTCCCTTCCACGTTACTTTCTCCCAGAGATGGATTTTACAGGAGGACCCTTCCAAATCTCCAGCAAAGGAAAGCAATGTCTGCTAACTGAATACTCGGTGTGCTATCTGATGGCAACTAAGGGCCCACTGTTGGATCACCTCAAGCATTTTTAGTACCACACAGGAGAGGTGCAAATAGTGTTTTCAGATGTCCCTGCATGGCCAGGTCAGGCCAAGGTGAGTTGACAGTTTACTTCTAGGGCCACAGTGTAGGCTGGATGATGATTGTTACCAACTGGACACATTCCTTAGATGGTCAGACCTTAAACATAGTAAAACCTGATTCAGTGTAAGAGGAGTTTCATTTTTATATATTTTTTCTTAAGTTAAATATTAGAGAAACATGGAACTAATAAGATAAGAAACATTTTTAGTTACATAAGACAGATTTTCATAGTTTGTCAGCGCCTCAATATATCTGGATAATAGTATGAAAAACACTTAAGATGTCATCTTTTTGAGGACTATAAGTTTACAGTTATCCTGGCATAGTAACACATTACCCTAAGGGCTTATAGACACCCAGTGTGATAATCCTCCCCCCTCTCTTTTGCTTGGTATGATCAAATTTATCTGGAAGAGATTGTGCAGCCACAGTGTGGAAAACACAGTAATGACACCATAAAAGGGGATATAATCTAGCACATATGTAACTATAGAGCCTTCTTTACCTACTGTTTGTTTTTTCTACCTCATTTATTTGTGAATTCATATGCACTAGTATATAAATACAATAATGCTACCTATATAGAGAGGCTATTTCAACAAAATATATCTTTTAATAATATATCATATTTAATTTTCTCCAAGAATTGTTAAAACAGAGAATCTGACTGAAGTCTATCAAAAAGAGAATTCTAGCATTATTTTCTCACACTGTACTTCATATACTTTATTAAAAATTATTGCTAGCAAGTTAAATTTCGAACACCCTTAGGAAATGCAAAGACTAAAATCACTCTTTGCCTCAGGAAAAATCAATTATTTCATTCATTCGCATACAGACACCCATTCTGCCTCCATAAGCCGAAGGCAACAGTTTCTGTTTCTCTTGTTCTAGTCTTTGACCTTGAAGTCTGGGATCCTGACACTGCTTTAGTGTGTGGAAAGGTACCACAAAGACCTGAATCAGAACAGGATTTTTGCAGCAGGTGTTTCTAACTCCCACAACAGCTTCCAAGTATTTTTCTAAAGAGATGGAAAACTTAGAAGAAAGGAGAGTAGAAATGTTATCAGTTTGAATCACATAGAACTGAATAATCGGATTAACTAGGTTCTTTTTGCATGGGTATGTGTGTGTAGTATATGTGTACATGTATTTGCATGTGTGTGGCTACACATCTGTGCCTGTGTACTGTGCATGTGTACATGTGTGCACATGCATGTGAAAGCGAGAAGTGGATGTCAGGTGGTGTCTTTCTTGATTGTTCTCTACTTTGCTTATTGAGGCAGGGTGGTAGCTAGCCTTCCATGGAGAATCACCTGTTTCAGCTTCCTAGTGCTGGAATTACAGGCAGGCTGCCGTGACCACTGGCACTTACATGGGTGTTAGGGATCTGAATGCCAGTTCCTATGCTTGCAGAGCAAGTGCTTTATCCACCAAACCATCTCCTAACCCTGTGTTTGCAATGATCTTTTTAATGTTAATGTTTAAAAATCTTGGGTATAAATGGATATTTTAACATTTATTATTATTATTATTATTATTATTATTATTATTATTATTTGGTCTTTTTGAGACAGGGTCTCCCTGTAGCCCCAGCTGTCCTGGAATTCACTATGTAGACCAGGCTGGCCTTGAACTCACAGAGATCCACCTGCCTCTGCCTCTGCCTCTGGAGTGCTGGGATTAAAGGCGTGCGCCACCATGCCCAGCTATCATTTATTATTTTTAACTGTGTGTTTGTGTGTCTGTCTGTCTCTCCTCTCTCTCTGTCTTTCTCTCTCTCTGTCTCTCTGTCTGTCTCTCTCTCTGTCTGTCTCTCCCTCTCTCTGTGTCCATCTGTCTCTCTTCTCTCTCTCTCTGTCTCTCCTCTGTCTCTCTGTGTCTGTCTCCCCCCCCATGTGTGTGTGCATGTTTGCATGTAAGTAATATGCCCTCAAAGGTCAGAGGCCTCAGATCCCCTGGAGTTGGTGTTATACGTGGTTGTGAGCCACCTGAGAGGGCACCAGGAACTGAGCTAGGGTCCTCTGCAAAATCAGTACATACTCTTAGCCAGGCACTCTTATCCTGATTTATCTCTTCAGACCCAAAGGTATAATGATCTTTAAGCCACCAGGTTAAATGTCACACTCTCCACCAGCAACTCAGTGTTACAATAACAAATTTAGATTTATTAGTGAATTTGTCAGTCTGCCTCATTCTCACATATTTCTATTATTTCTATATATTTCTTCATATTCCCCAAATCCTGTATGTCGTGTTGTAAACTACTTGTCTTCTGATTTTACTCAAAGGTTGATTTGCCTTAATTTCCTTCAAAGAGAATTACTCCATTTTTAATTTAATTATATATTATTACCTTATCTACATTTTCAAATGAGGCTAATAACAGACCCTTCATTGTAGGATTGCTTGTAATGACTGAGTTAACACATCTTTAAATGACTTAGAATTAGAATAGGAAGTAGTAATCACTGGTTGATAGTATTATTAATATTAGTTTTACTACATATGTAGTAAGAGGTCATATCAGATCCCATTCTTTTGTTAGGCATACTTTGTCTTGGAAATCCGAGGAAGATGAAAATTGTATATTCACGCTTTACACAATAGTGCTTTGTGACCACAAGTAAGAAAAGCTGTGAAACAAATTGTCATAAATTAAATTACATAAAACCTAGATTCTATATTAAATATTTTTCTCAACTTAGCTTTGACTTCAGTTTGTAAGCACATCAGCTGAAGGAAGAAATCCCACTGGGTGAAGTAGGAGGACTAAGCACTAAACCCTGAATGCTGAGGGGATTATAATTCAGAACAGCTTCTACTTTTTAAGAGATATGATTTGAAGAGCTTTAAGAGTCACTATCTTTTCTCTTAACTCGCTGCTCTAATCCTTTTCTAGTCACTGATGTGTAGATTTTCCCCTGTTGTCTTATCCTAACACTGTAGTCAGAAAGTCTCCAAACGTTTTCAAGTATTATTTGTTTGTGATACTTCACTACAGGTGAGAAAAAGAATTTTAGATTTCCAGGATCTTTTGTATAAGAAAGAAGAAGATACCCTGGACCATACCTTGCACAAGTCCAAGGAGAGCCAGGACGATATCTCATGTGAACAATAGTCCCTGGATCCCAGAGCTCTTTGGGAATGTTGGTGGAGCTGCATGATGGGGCAGCATCGAAGATTCCTAGATCAAGATGCTTTATTCAATTAGGGGCCAGAATGATCTGGATAAACGCATACTTCAACATAATGCTCAATGGTCCAAACTACTTTTGCAGATATTCCAAGACTGCAAATAAAGTTATACTCCATTGATCTTTATTGATATTATACCTAAAAGATTAGATATTTATTTCTTAGCCTTTTTGCCTGCCATTTTTACAGTACATTATAAATCATATTTTATCTGGGTCTCTCTAGTTTATGTTCAAGTACAAATAAAATTGCAGTAGAAAAAATACTAATATTTGTTTTGGAATAATATCTTGTTCCTCATGAAAGAAATAAATGAAATGATAAATTGTAATGCAGAGATCTATCATTCTAGTTTTTGTTGTTGGTGCTGTTTTGAGACAGGGTCTCCCTGTAGCCCCAGATGGCCTGGAATCTCTGTGTAGACCAGACTAGCCTCAATCTCACAGAGATCCACCTCCTTCTGCCTCCCTAGTGCTGGGATTAAGAGCCACCACACCTGATTTTAACTTCTTTTTTAAATGAGAAAGAAAAAAATGCTTTCCTTCTTAGAGTATAAGTGCAACTCCCTTCATAAGGAAATGTTTTGAGCTGAGTGTGGTGACGCATACCTTTAATCCCAGGATTTGGGAAGCAGAGGAAGAAGGATCTCTGTGAGTTCAAGGCCAGCCTGATCTACATAGCACGTTCAAGGCCAGCCAGGGTTATATAGTAAGACTGTCTCAAACAAACAAGCAAGCAAACACACACACACAGACACACACACACACACGTACACATGCACGCACACACGCGTGCGCATACACACACAAAATCAAACAAGAAAAGCAGAATAAATATATTTAAAAAATAAACTTCTTTGACAAGGACTATTAACTGCAATTTTACACATCAAATGGGCCTTTTAAAGTACTGCAGAAAAGTATTCTCAGTATTACTCCTTTAAGTCACTTAAATGTAAATTTATTTACTAATTTATTTTTTTATTTAAAAATTTTTTTTTACAATTAAAGTTACAGTTTATATCTCATAATAGCGATGAAGATTATACAAAAACTATTAAAACAATTATAAGAATAAATTCAATTGTCACTTAAGTATCTAAAGCTATTTTCCTTTGCGTTCTTCCAGAATGATTTACTCTTATTCTTTACCTTAATTTG
>NW_008351958.1:2823404-2849332 GCF_000622305.1 Nannospalax galili | reverse complement strand
CTAATGGGTTTTCCTTTATATGTGACTTCTTGTTTCTCTTTTGCAGCTTTCAGATTTTTCTCTTTGTTTTGTGTATGTACTGTTTTTACTACGATGTGCCGTGGAGAGTTCCTGTTCTGGTCCTGTCTGTTTGGTGTTCTGTATGCTTCTTGTGTTTGTATGGGCATGTCTTTCTTTAAGTTTGGGAAATTTTCTTCCACAATTCTGTTGAAGATCTGGTCCATGCCTTTGTCTTGGGATTCTTCTCCTTCCTGTATGCCTGTGATTCGCAAGTTTGGTCTTTTTATGGTATCACTCAATTCCTGCATATTCCATTCTTGTGATTTCTTAAATTTTTCATAATCTTTGCTTGAGTGGTCCAGTTCGTCCACTTTATCTTCCAATTTATTTTTATTGTATGTGTATGAGTGTTTTACCTGCATGCATGCAGGTGCACCCATGCATGCAATGCTCACAGAGCTCTGAAGAGTGTGCCAGATCCCCTGGAACTGGAGTTTTAGAATGTTATTAGCTGCTACATAGGTGTTTGGAATGGAACCCAGGTCCTCTACAAGAATAACTGGTACTCTTAACTGCTAAGCCATCTCTCCAGTCCCTTTAAATCACAACTGAAAGCAAATAATTATCACCTAATGCTGTGTGATCATGTGAACTTGCATTTGTGAGTGTATATATGTGTGTGTTTGCATGTTTAAAACATACTTGGTCTAAGAAATAAGGGCCAGCACTCTATCTAGGTCTAGTTTACTCATAAACTACTGTATGGCACTAAACAAATCCTAAAATTAAAGAGGCTTTAAACCACAACTTTTCCAGTTCCTTTTAATTCTAATAGTCCAAGAATCAATTTTCGTGATTCCCCAACTGACCACTGTTGCATAAAGTAAAAGGTCTATGACAGAAAATTACCTGCTCCACAGAACTGAATTAGTGAGTTGTTGAGTAATATCACTGGTTTGCACATCTTGTTCTTTCTCATCTTTTGACAGTCATTAGATGGTTGGCATCTATGTAACTGGATCTATGACATCTACATAAGTTGGACCACACTTAAAGATAGGAGTAGGCATCTGGTTTTGAGCTAATCTACATGATTGTGGCCCAGAAACACTTTCCTTTCTCATCTTCCAAAGCAGTCTGATCTGCACTCTTTCTCAGTCTCCATTGCTGGCTCTTCTCCCTATGAAGTCCCTCAATGTTGGCAGAACCCCCAGGCAACCTCCCTTCCATTCTGTTCAAACATTAAAGTTATCAGGTTGAGACCAACACTCCAGCCACCTTTCCCTGACCAACACTTTCCTAGCCTCTTCCTTCCTTTTTCATAACTCTTAGCTTCCTGCACCAGCCCAGAAGTCCCTCTACTGGGAATGCCCACCAAATTCTACTCTACCACAGATGTGCACTTTAGGCTTCCTCTACAAGGGGCATTCTTCAACCCCATAATCTAGAATATCTACCCAAAACTCTTTATTACCTCACCTCATTCTATTCCAAAATCACTGGCTCCACACTATCTGAAAAATTTTCGGATCACTATCTCTTGCCCCTGAGAACATAGCTCCATTAGGCAAGATCTCATCTGGCTGGTTCTTTGACCAGTACCTGAAGCATAGCTGATGCTAAACAAATGTTGGTTAATAGTGGAGAGTGAAAAAATAAATTGATGAATGAATTCCTGCGTTTTCATTCAGTGACCTGATCTCAATTGTTCACTTTTAAAATTTCATACATATGTGTTATTCAAAATGCATTAGACAAATCAAAAGTTATTTATAGCAGTTCACATTTTTATTCATTTTTTTCCATTGCTAAGTGAAGCAAATATGTGGATCTCCCATATTTTATAAAACACGGACTTCCCCCAGACCAATTTTCTATAGCTGTAGCTGAAAAGTTAAAAAAATGTTGACAATTTTCTAATTTGTTTGTAAAATATAAAACACAAAATCATATTTTCTTGCTCATTGTATTATTGTTAGAGACACATGTTTCATCCTTATTATTCTTCATACATTTCAATATTTTTGCATTTTCCAGGACATGCCAGCCTGGGAACACAGCAGTAAGGAATGAGTCACTGTAACAGTAACACAATTAAATTCTCTCCCTCAGTCTCTCATAAGTAAATTGCTAAAATTCCAAACCTCCATCTCTTTCCTACAAAGCACTGAATTTTGAAACAAGGTGTCTTGAAGCACTGTTTGAGAAAGATGGTCCTTCCTAACTTAGGAAGCTCCCTTTCTTCCCTTTACTCTTCACATGCTTTGCCTTGGATGCACCCCCACCACCCACCCTACCCTTATTATTCAGCTCCATCCCTTTTCTGATTCCAGTGGTCGCTAGGCCTCTGGTTGGCATCACCATTGCCCATGACGATCTCTACACTGCACTGGACTCAATGCATTAAGGTCCTACCACATGCCAATCTGAATTGAGTTCTTTAGCTTCCATCCTACACAGGCACATGGCATATCCCAGGTTCCATAAACAATTTTGCTCAGACCTCTCCTCTAGTCAAATCTGGCCATGTGATTCCGATGGTCCCCAACAATGGTCCCTCAGATGCTCTTCCTAGAATCTCAGCATTCATTTCCTCTGTAACATACAGGTAGTTGGCTCATTCATTCTCCTGCAGTAAAGTGGCAGCACTGAGAACCTGGTCTCATCTCAGACACACTGTTTCAGTTACTTTTCTCATCTATGACCAAATACCTGACAAGAGCAACTTAACAGAGGAGGAGTTTATTTTGACTCATGGATGGGGATGGTATAGTCTATCATGACAACGAAGACACGGTAAAGTTCACAGCAACAGGAGCATGTGGCTGGGATTCCTCATGTCCTAACATACTAGGAAGCAGAAACTGTAGAAGAAGCAGGTTTAGGCTAGGAAAACTTAAGACCAGTCCCCAACCCACTTCCTGTAGAAGGCTCCCCCCACTGCTCCCAAATGGTACCACCACCATCTAGGGACTAAATGTTCAAAAGACTATGGGGACCATTTCACATTCAAACTAGAGCGTTTTCCTCCAGACTCCACATGCCCAATGTCATGTCATAATGCAAACTGTGGATCCAGCTTTACAACTCCCCATAGTCTTCTGGTCCTAACACTGATGAAAAGTCTAAAGTTTAAAGTTGCTTCTAAGATTCGGGCAATCACTTAACCATGAGCTCTCACAAATTTTGTTTTTAAAAGCCTCATACTTTTAATATACAATGACACAGAGTAAACATTTCAATTCTTAAAAGGAGGAACAGGAGAAAACAGCAAGGAAACACTAGACAAAATCTATACCAAAACCCAACAGGGCAAAGACAAAATCCTTTAGCTCTATTCCTGGCATCAGGGGCTCATGATGACATCATCTCTGTTTCAATGGGCTTGGGCAACGCCCCACCCTCCACCATATCTGTTGTCTGTTGTATTTGTGACCTCTCTTTTGGGGTGGCTCCAATTGGTAAGCGCAGCATTCCACCACACTAGAAGTACCACATTTCTGGTATCTCCAATACACCTGGCTCTTCTATGCAACTTAGGCTTCACCTTCACAGCTTCACACACAGGCTGCTCAAGGGCTCCATGCAAGGAATCTGATTCTGCTTCATGTTGCTTGACCTCAATAGCTTTCTGGAACCTTGGTGTTAATCTCCATGACCTCCTTCCATAGACAATGCCAAGTTCTGCTGCCAGGTTCATATGTAACCTGGCCACCTCGCACCCTTGAGCCACAATTGTCCAGTCTCTGTGTGCTTGCATGGCTAAACTGGGAGAACACTTCCCTAGAGAGCTATTCTGCAGTGTGGTATCCTGACGGCTCTATCTTTTCAGATACAGTCCTTTTAGATGAATTTTAATTGTTATACCAAGATCTCAACTTGGCGAGATCTTGCTTTTCAGGCAGCTTTCCTACGGTCCTTTGCCCACAATTTGTCTTCAATAGTGCTAATCTCTTTAACAATTGCAACCATTTTATTCAAACAGCCCTGTTGTTAACTTTCCAGGAATTCAACATCCCTTCCCCACCAAACTGCCCATATCCGGCCACATCTTTAACCAAGTTCACGCTTCTCTCTTAACAAACTGCACGTTTCCCATGTATCTTTGTTCACTTTCTGTTCTCTCTCTCTGTTAACGTGGCAATCCAGAACCATGCCACGGCCTGCATGTTATCTTGAATTTTCTCCATCATAAAATGCAGTTCATTACTTTTGAATTCAACCATACTCAGACTTTTAGGACATGGGCAAAACACAGCCAGATTCCATGCCAGAATACAGTGTGACCTATAATCCAGCTCCCAGTGGAGTCCTTGTTCCCCTTTGAAGCCTCATGAGCACAGTATTTACTGGGATCATTTCCATTAGCATTTAATCTTCTGAGCTCCCACCAGAATGACCCGTTAAACTCTCCTTACAACACTGCTTTCTCGAGAACATGTCCAAACTCTTCTACATTTCTCCAGAAAACTTGTTTTGAATGCCTACAAGCCACATGATCAGCTTTACCATAGCAATGATGTCAATTCTCAATCTATCATTTTCTTTATTAGTGACATTCTTGTTGTGATCAAATACCTGTGATTTTATCTCAGGGTTTGAGAGTACTGTTCATCATGACAGTGAAGGTGTGGTGTTCAAGACAGTGGGAACATGTGGCTGGGGCTTTTCACATTAAAAAAAAATATTTCATTTATTACTTTTTAAAATTTTATGTGTATGAGTATATTGCCTGAGTGTATGTAAGTGCACCTGTGTCGTGCAATGCCCACAGAGGTCAGAATAGGGTGTCAGATCCCTCTGGAACTGGAGTTATGGATGGTTGTTATCCACCATATGGGTACTGGGAATCGAACCCAGGTCCTCTGCAAGAGCTATCTCTCCAGTCTAAGACTCTTCACATCTTAAAAAAAACCAGGAAACAGAGACTGGACAGGAAACAAGGTTAAGCTGCAACATGGCAACACCCACTCCCAGTGACTCAGTCTCCCACAAGGCTCTACCTCCTGATGGCTCCGCAACTTCCCATAATAGCACTATCAACTGGAGACCAAGTATTCAAACACGAACCCACGGGAGACACTTCACATGCAGACCATAGTATATGTATTTCAACTCCACTACCCTCCTGAAGGGAATCACCAAAAAAGGAAAAAGATGCCTGCCCTCTGTGTACCCCAAAACTTTGAGATGATGTTTTTTAATCTTTGTAACTACGATCTGAGAAGCAGGCAGTTATTTCCCTCTCCACGTCTTTCGTATAATTTGGTTAATTTGTAAGTTTTCTTCTTCTTTCCCCTTTTTCTCAGTTATTGAGGTAGTAATACTCTTGCTCAGAAAGCCTTAAGGATAGATACAGCATGACATTTTTGTAGTCTATATTGAAAAGTTAGTCTAATGATATGATTTTTATAATCCCATAAAAAGAAATTCTACTTAATTATCGTCTTGTCTATAATTTTATGCTCCCCTGCCATTATTAGCATCTTTATTGAATCATGTTATCTTCACAAAATCAAAACTGGAAAAAAAGTGGTTCTTGTGCAACATTTTCTTTCCTATGAAATTGGTCTGAAGGTTTTGTAGCAGTAAAAAGTACTCAGATACATTCCTCTTTTTGTATATACACATCTAACTGTCGACTTTTCCATCTTTTACTTAGTAATGTCTCAGGAAGCTGTATTAATAAGCTTTCCTGAAATCTTGTTCTCCCTTATTTTAAAGAAAATCTTTGAAGGCCATACAATGGTTTCTTCCACAATTTAAAGTCCTTATGTCTCAGACTGATAGCAATGATACGAATGGGCCCAAAGAACAAAATCGAAAGCTTCCAACACCACAAAACCCCTCACGGTGTCTTCTGCGGAGCCCCAAGTGTAGCCTAGACACCAACTGCTGCTGAATAGTGAAGGCCTTGTTGGCATCATTGTTAACCCTGAGTCCCAGCTGTGCTGTGTCAGGCTTAGTAACAAGCACAGGAGCAGTGCAATGGGGCATTGCATGTCTGCCTGATAATTCTCCCAAGTGACATTTTACAGTCTATTTCTATTAATTAACTCTGTCCCCTAGCTCTGTGCTAGAAATTCTTTCTTACTGCATATCTGAGTGGCACACACCATGCTGAACCCTGCTTAGGCTGATTGGCTGTCTTAAAAGTGACAGCTCAGCAGGAACAGAATAAAATATTCTAAGCAAGACTGCTGATAAAGTTGTGAGAACCAGGGAACCAACTTGGCATCAAGATGCAATCATGGAAAGCTTGTCAAGAATCTTAAAACCATTTTCTCCTCCTTTACAAAACACAAGCAAAGGTATGATTGATGGGCAGGTCATAAAATAATAAAAGATACATTTTGAAAAGATCATGTGCTCTACTCAGCATTCTAATCCAAGATGAGGATGACCTTTTGAGTCTCAGTGAAAGGACACAAAATTCATAACCAGAAAAATACTTTTGAAAAGGTAAGGAATTGCCAAAATCATGTTAATTTAAACAAGGGATGAAGGATTGATTTATACATCCAATTACAAAGGACATTTTGAGCAATTAGTATGTTTGTGACCTTTATAATTTTGATACAGGGTCTCATTATGATGTTGAGGCTGGCCTTGACTTCACTAGGTAGCCCATGCTAGCCTTGAACTCTCAACCTCCAGCCTTACCCTTCCAAGTACTGGGGTTCGATGTGGGTGCCACCATGACCAAGACTATTCCCATCTCTTAGTGATTTTGTGGAAAGAAGACAGTTCTAATTATCTGAGTCCACTACATGTCATGCTATATATTAGTCAATTTTCAACAGTGCCCTTGCAAAGTATGCATTATTTGATTATTTTACACATGAGTAGATTGAGGCTCAAGGTATATAATTTGCTCAAAATTACTCTTAAATAGCAGCACTCAGATTATTTTTTTTTAAAACTACGTCACGCTGCATTTCTAAAGAGGCGTACCAAATGGGTGCCATCCCTCCTCTAGTGGAGTATTTACATAAATGGAACTAATAACTAAGAGGGTGGATCAGGGACTGAATGAGGATGGTGTTCTAGGTAGTTACTGCATCTTAACTCATTAATGTCACACAAAATTCTGAAGTGAGACTGATCACTGAGACCATTTTACAGGGGAAATAAATGAGATATAGAGAGGATGAATAACGGGCTTAAGGTCATCCAATTAGTATATTCATTTCCTAGGGCTACCATAACAAAATTCCACAAAATTAGTGACTAAATATAACAATGTTAATTCTTTCACATTTATAGAGGCTCGAAATCCAAAATCAAAGCAGGAGCAGCTTTCTATGAAGTCTGCAGAAGAGAATTTCTTCCATATATCTCTGCTGGATTCTGCTATTGCCACGGTCCTCGATGTTTCTTGTCCTAGAGACACACTGGTCCCATCTTTATCTCCACTATCACATGGTGTTCTCCACATGTCTCTTTACATCCTCTTCTCTTGTGCATGTCTGTCTCTAGATCTAATTTTCTGAGAAGGGCGTCAATCAGAGCAGGGCCTGCTGGCTCACACTTACGGTCCTAGCTCATATCACAGTGCTCAGTGCTTCTCTGATACTTGGTAAGTGAAAATCTGAGTAAAAGTGATGCACAGCTGCATTGACAGTTCAAATACAGTGTCACAGGAGTGAAGGGCAGGTGCCATTTGAATGGAACCCTGACAGACACATGGGAAATTCATTTTTAGTAAGCTAACATGGGTTGAAGGGATGTGACTCGTGGAGAAGAGAGCATGCTAAGTATAAAGCCATGTGAAGGCATGCTGCATTTGGGAAATAGTATTGTCAGCATGCCATGGAACCCAGAAGGTGGCACAGACACAGGGGAACACTTGAAAAAGGAATGGTGGATGTAAGTTTTCAAAAGAAAATTGAGGGCTGGTGAGATGAGATGACTCAGTAGAGAAAGGCTCTTGTTGCTAAGCCTGACAACCTGAGCTCAATCCCCAGAACCCACATAGCAGAAAGAAAGAACTGGCTGCCACAAGCTATCCTCTGACAGCCACACATACAGATACACACACACACACACACACACACACACACACACACACACTGCATACATAAGCATAAAATTGCTTTAAAAAGAAAATTGAGATCAAATAATGGGGGTCTTTGAGCACTGAGTTGAGGCATTTTTACAGACCCCTTAGCAGTGTTAATGTGTAATCATATATATGCTCTGGTGTAAGGATTTTGGACATAAGTAGAGAAGATGCAGGAAAGAGAAGGGGATCATTGACAAGACTATGTAAGAGATATTCAGAGGTTGTGACATTTCTAAGACACATTACAGTTATACCTGAATAAATAATCAGCCTGATTTTTAGTGTTAAGGCCAAGAGTGAACCTGAGCTCCAAGAACTACCGTTCTTTTTGTTCTCTCACAGAACTGTGCTCCTCAGTCAGGCCTCACTCATACATTTATTCAAACTGTTTCTCGAGTATGAATTGTAGAACCACAAGCTGGGATCCACCCTTATCAGAAAATCTTGCCTTTTAATCCCTAGGCCTAAATTATCTCATACACACAGTGTCAAGCATACGTCTCAATTCTTACTGCTTTCAATGAGTTTTGATATGCTACATTTATTCATGATCTTGAGTAGAGGGCAAAGTGGGGTCTGAATGGATCAAGCTCAGGTGCCCAAGTAACAAGAGGGCATGGCAAAGTGAACTTGTTAACATTATAAACAGTAGCTTTTTGGTGCAACATTAAGTAAAAGTCACTCGTCCAGATTCTGTCCATGCTGTAAATCATTTCTACAGAGGGTAAATGTGAAACGTTAAATGCAATAGGACAATTTAAGGAAACCATAGAGTATACACTAAATTTGTAGCAGATATGGCTTCATGTTCAGAGACTATCAGATTGGCATTTTTTAAAATAATACTTATTCATATCCATAGATAAATGTAGATCTTACTTCTCATCAAAGAAACTTCATTTTGCAGCAGGTGGAGGCTACTCCAGAGACCCACAACTGGTCAAAATACAGAGAATAAGTGTCTGTGGTGCTCCAACTCCAACTGGTGCATTTACAATGCAACCCCTCAAAGACCATCATGGAAGAGGTGGGAAAAGATTGCAAGAGCCAGAGAGAACCGGGATGCCTGCTGCTGGTGTCTTCTAGACATGATGGACATGCTGTAATCATGAAATATCAGCAATAAGACTGCTTAACGAGACCTATAAAATGACATTACTAATTGCCATGCCAATACAGACGGGACATTTCACAAGGCTCGACTTCTAGATAAAGAGCTATAGGCAATCAATGGCTGCTGAGAGAGGGAGAATCAGTCTTCTTCAGGGAAGAGGTCCCTGATAGTTTTCCAATCCCAAGTGGTCAGTTCTAAACACATGTACATAAGAACAACATTAAGTGGACTCAGTAGGTTATGTATCTATCCATCCATCCATCCATCCACCCATCCATCCATCTGTCTGTCTGTGTAATAACAATTATAGAAAAGGTCATGGACTTGAGAAGCAGTGAGGAAAGACATGGGGGGAGCAGAGGGAGGGAAATGATGTAAATACAATAGTCACGTGTGAAATTATTTAAAATATTTAAAAATTTTATTTATTTTTATTTTATATGTATAAGTGTTTTGTGTACATCTATGTAAGTACACCAGTGCATGCAATGTCAGCAGAGGCCAGAATAAGACATTGGATCCCCTGGAACTTGAATTGAGGACAGTTGTTAATCTCCATGAGGGTGCTGGGAATCAAATCTGGGTCCTCTGCAAGAGCTGCAAGTGCATTTTTATGTATGCAGGCAAAGGCAATTTTTCCTTTCTTGGTTTCTGGTGGGATACACGGTGTGCTGGGACTGTGGAGCTTGGTCACTAGATGTTTTGCAGCTCCCACCTGAGCCTCTTTGAAAGCTTGCTCTGGGATTCTTGAGCTGCCATATTAGAAGTCTAACTGTTCTACTTGACAGATCATGTGGAAAGGCCTAAAGACTTCATGGAAAAAGAAAGAAGCCCATGGAGAGTTAGCCCTCCAGCTATTCCCAAGAAGATGCTTCACTTGTGAGTGAAGATCAGCCAGCTACTAAATAAAATCCAGTAGTTGACCTACTTTGAAGGTCAAATGAAGAACTGCCAAGCTATGGTCTGCCTGAACTCCCAGTCCACAAAACTGTGAGCCATAGTAAAATGGTTGCTGCTGAGGCCACTAGATTTTGAAGGAAGCTTGCAAAACATAATGGAACCCAACCATCGAATGGGGTATTGTGATTCATTTAATCTCCCATACGGAAATTTTTTAAAGGTTAGAAAACAAATACTGATAAGAGTTATAGAAATTAAAAAATTGAAATGCACAGTCTTCCTGGGATTAAAATCCAGTATGCTAGTAAGCATTTAAGTCACAATTCAGAAAAATTCTACAGAAAAATTCTAATGATTATATTTTTGAAGCTATAAGGAAAAGCTAAGGGGTTCAAAATTGAGACCACATACTCAAATCATGACAGACCACTCGGTGACTGATTCTGATGTTCAGAGAATCAAATGCTCAAGCTCAATCTCTCTAAATAGTTTTTTAAATGACTGGAGTTGCATAATATCAGTAATTAGCACCAAGAACAGAACTTCTGGGATAAACAGAGCACTTTATTTTTCAGGAAAGATAAACCTTTCCCAGGGTTGCAGCCTTCCTCCTCACTGCCTTCCTCCCTACCACAGTAAGCAGAAAAAGAGCAGGTTTAAAGTATTGGGAAAGTCTTCAACGACTTGATTGTTGACCAAACTTGATCTGCATACTGAGGAGTGAAACAAGTTCAAATAGATCCATAAATTTGTGCTTATCTGTGGAACTTCAGAGTATGATTTCTTGTCCTCACTCTCTGGCTGGTGACATCATCACTTGGGCTGGGAAGGTCCTGCTCTGCTGGTATTCTCAATGGGTTGTTCTTGTGTTGTGGTCCACCACTCAACTCCACTTTAAGCCATCTAGAAAAGAACTTATACCAGCTTCTGTTTCAAGAGTTAAGAGTTACCTGTTAGGGAAATAGATGCATTTCCAACTTATCTCACCTGAACATGTGCTTCTAAAACAATTAACAGAAGAAGTAAAGTCATTAATCAGGTTATAAGGAGTTAAACCACAGTCCATCAGTCAGTACAAGCTGCTACTCTTCAATTCCACACAAAAGGGTTAGACTTTCAACCTATGGCGGTCCAGTTGGCCATGTATACATCACCACTAAAAAGAAGTCAACAATGATTATAATTAGGAGGCAGAGAAATTTCTTTGCTTCTAATTTTATCTCTTTATATATACTCAGAAGAATCATCATTTTCTTCTCTCTATGTGACAAGAAACTGAATACTAAAAGAAGTCTAATAGCAGTGTTTCCCAAATTCTCCACTAGAATACATATTAACAGCTTCATGTTTGGAATCATTTTGTGGAAAAATGCTGTTTAAGGATAATTCCTTGCTAGAAAATATAAGGCCAATATAAGTGACAAAAATGGTGAAACTCAAGTTATACGAACTCTTAATGAGAGCTAAAAGTATGATAAATTAAGAGACTATTAATTGAAATGCTCTTTGCTTACCAACTAGAATGTATAAAGAATAATTAATGAGCACCCTTTCCTTATGTAGTAAAAGAATTTTAAGAGCAAAATACAAGATTCATGATAATTCATAAATATATAGTGATCTTTTTTTCTCTTTTCTTCTCCTCTTTTCTTTATTTCTCCTTCCTCCCTTTCTTCCTTTTTTTCTTTCTCCCTTTCTGTTATTTTTTTTTCTTTAGAGCTTTTTGGCTGATACCTCCTAGTGGACAAAGTTAGGGATGAATTCTGGAACTGTGGATCCATGACAACTTAATATTCTCAAAAGAGTCCAGAACAAATGATCTTAACTGCATCATTAGGTCTGAACTCTACTCATCTTTTCAATAAATTTAATTCTTTTTCTGATGATTAGACAGAAGTTCAAAGAAATCAAAACATGACTACAAAGCTAGTTTCTATACTGCATGAACAATGACATTCCAATTAGTAGCCATATTTTCATTTTAAAAGAACGTTAATAAAACCTTCTAATGGTATCCTAATGACATGTTGATATTCTAACTAAAAACAACTAATACTCAAAACACAAAGAACTATAATTAAAGTACAGACTTTTGCATTTCTTTATTAGGAGATTGATACTGTTATTTGTAAAGATGAAAGAACACCAGTTGGGGGCCAAGAGAAATTTTAAAAAAAGTTGTCCATTCTGTGTTCTTGCCATTGGGAGACAACAGGAGAGGCAGTATCCTAAAAACACCTTGATGGTAAACCAAGGGCTGATTCAGGAGCTGCATTTTGATATCATATACACGACACTTGGAAAATTCCAAAAATCATGTCAAGTCAAGAGCAACATTTAGCTCAGCACATAAAATATAATACCTGAGTGGCCATGAATACAGCTGAATCTAGAACCACTTCCTAACATGTATGTGAAGAACACAGGCAAAACACCACTGAAAGTCTTCTTTGAAATTATGTGAAATATGTTACAAATAGAATGATGTCTTGAAATTTAGAAGTGACTACCAAGGATGAAAAAATATTTTAATTTCTTACTGAAGCACAACATGTGTACATTTTATGGATAAACTATGATAATTTGATGCATATATAATGTGTAATGATCATATCAGTGAATTAAATAAGCACTTTTAAACCTCAAGTATAAATCGTTTTTGTGCAATGGGAATTTTCACATTTTTCTTTCCTAGTTACTTTGAAATAAAACATAGATTGTTGAACCAACAAAACCCAAACTAATTCCTCTACTCTTGAGTTTAATGCCCTTGTGTAACCACAGAGGAGTAAGAACATGTGGTATTTGTCTTTGTGCATCTATCTTCTTTTACCTAATTATCACCACTGCCATCTAGGCTGCTTTAGAGCAAGCCTTTTTGAGGAAGACACTTAACACTGAAAATCATACTTTTTTTTTTTTTTTTGTCTTTTTGAGACAGGGTCTCCCTGTAGCACCAGCTGTCCTGGAACTCACTATGTAGGCTGACCTTGAACTCATAGATCCACCTGCCTCTGCCTCCCAAGTGCTAGGATTAAAGGCATGTACCACCATGCCCAGCTGAAAATCATACTTTTTAAGGCTTCTTCTGTGCTGACCACTTCAAAGCCTTTTATGCAATGTATCTCACTTCAACTTCACAGCATCCCAATGAAACTCTAAAATCTACCCATTTATCATGTGTGGAGACAAACACCAGAGAGATCATATAAATTCTTATAAATGTGGGAAATCAACAGAGAAGTGTAATGAGTTCTTGTACAAGACGATGGAAGTACCCAACGTCACAGCTAAGGTTTCAGTCCTGCATTCTAATGCCAGATGCTGCTCTTGTCCTGGCATGATATACTTTCTTAACTTCTAACTATAAGGGACAACTGAGTTCAAGTTCCAGCTAAGCCAATGTTACCTGCTTTTCATTGTTTACAAAATTCATTGACTCACCTTTCCTTCCAATGTGCCAATTGAAAATTGCATGTAATACCTTTACAGGGTAGCCTTGAAAATTTCACAAGTAGCACCCAGAATATTGCTTAGGACATTATAGAGCCTAAATAATTCTTTTAATTTTTGCTTGACCAGTTTCTTATTTATATACTGTTTTTTTTTTTGAGACAGCCTCTCCCTGTAGCCACAGCTGGCCTGGAACTTGCTATGAGACCAGACTAGCCTTGATCTCAGAGATCCCCCTGCCTCTGCCTTCTGAGTACTGAGATTAAAGGTGTGCACCACCATGCCTGACCTATTTTAATTAATTTCTTCTTCAAAGATATATGGAGGGGCTGCAGGGATGGTTCAGCAGTTAAGAGTGCTTACTGCTCTTGCAGAGGATCCAGGTTTGGTTCCCAGAACTCACATCAGGCAGCTCACAACTTCATGTAACTCCAGTTCCAGAGACTCTGACTTCATCTGGCCTCCATGGGCACCTGGATGCATGGGTGCACATAAACTCACAAAGGCACACATGCACACACACACAAATTATATACATACATGTATATGTATGGAATAGTTACTTTTATAAATATTGTCCTAAATACTAGATATTTGTGGTGGATAAGGCAGAGATATATTGCTTGTTCTTAAATCCAGAAATCAGCAACTTTTTTTTTTCTGGAAAAGCTTGGACAGCAAATAGTTGTGGTTTTGTGGAATATTCAATTCTTACCTCAACTGTGCAGACCTGTCAATATGCTGTGGAAGGAGCTATGGAAATATGCATAGCTCTATTCTACTAAAACATTCTTTCAAAAATAGTTGGGAGTCAGATTGGTCCACAGGTCATTGTTCACCAAGTTCTGCTCAAGACCATTCAGTAAGCAATTATATCATGTGGAATGGGCTATGAACAGATTATTACAGGAACACACGGCAGGTCTACTTTCCTTACTCAAGGAGGACCAGAGAAGGCTCTAAGAGCTAATGACATGTGAAATGAAGATCTAAACTTGACTAAAAGTTACCCAGAGTAACTTCAAAAAGAAACCAAAAGGCCCCAAATTAAGAGACATAATAACCTTCTCCAGGTACACTAATAAAGGATTCAATGGCCAGGTGATCGGCAGGAAGACATAGCAGGGAAAGTGGTGATTAGGACAGGAAGGGAGCTGATGCTTGCTATAATTTGGATCTGATATGTCCCTAAAGGCTCGGGTGTTAAAGGCTTGGTCCCCAGCTTGTGGCTCCACAGTGAAGTGGTAAAACCCTTGAGAGGTGAGGCCTCCTCCACCACACTCCTACCATGAGGGATAATCTTGTTTGTCAACTCAACTGGATCTGGAATCAACACAAGCGGCTCCTGGGCATGCCTGTGAGGGACTTTTTTGATGAGCTTATTTGAAGTGGGAAGACCAACCTTAATTGTGGGCAGCACCTTCTTGTGGCATCCCAGATAAAAGGACATGGAAGAAGGAAATTTTGCTTTTTGTCTTCCTGCCTTCACTCTCTCTGGACAGTTTATGCAACCTGTTGCTGAGACATCTCTTCACTGATATTAGAACCTAGATTCTCTGGGCTTCCAATGTAGACTGAAGATCAAGCATTCATCAGATTGGGACTATTCAGACATCCAGCCTAGAGGACTGAGAAAATATTGGATTCTCAGCCTTTTCAGTGTGAGCTGGCCATTGGGGACGTTATTAGATTGTGCAAAACAATCTAATAAATCCCTATATATATGAATTTATTAGATTATGTGTGTACATAATATTCATATATTCATTCCCTGGTCCATCTGATACCAGATTTTTGTAGTTTTAGTGTCAATCATCACTTCTGATGCCTGTGCATACAGAGGAAACTTTTCCTAATCTTCTCTAACATATTGCTTACAATCTTCTATAATATTAAACACTATTCACACATTTTTAAATTATCTTGGGGCTGGGGAGATAACTCAGTGATTAAGAGCACTGGTTGCTCTTGCAGCAGACCTGGGTTCGATTCCCAACACCCACATGGTGGCTAATGACCATCTGTAACTCCAGTTCCATTGGATCCAATGCCCTCTTCTGACATCTGTAGGCATTGCATGACATGGGTGCACTTATGTGCATTCAGGTAATACACTCATACACATAAAATAAAAATAAATAAATAATAAATAATTTAAAATTGTTTATCTTTTTAAAGACTAAAAAAGGAAGTTCTTTTATCAGTAATAAGCAGGGCAGGGTAAGAGGGCATCTGGAATCTGTCACTAGCCATTTATATCATCAGAGTCAATGGGTCTTAGGTAAAGAAATGTACTGCTGGGCTAAGCCCCCACATCATGCTGAAATTCATGTGGTGTGCCTGCTGATATGTTTGACTAGAAAATTTTGGTCATTGCTGAAAGAAAAGTCTGGGTTACAACAACCAAAACAAACACTCCCTTATTCCAACTTCCAGCATCAAAATATAACCAAACTGTTCCATCCCATCCCATCCCATCTCATCCCATCCCATCCCATCCCATCCCAACCCACCCCATTACTAGCCATACCTCAAAGACTAATTCATAACAAGCCAAACCACCACAAAAATTCTTCTGCTTGATGGTATTTGCTTTTTCTAAATATTATTTTTATTGATTCTTTGAGAATTATTTGAGAGTCATACAATTTATTTTGATCATATTCAGATCCCCCTCCTCCATCTCCTCTCACATCTACCCCCATCTTCCTCACAACTTACCCTCCCTCACTTCATCATATACTATATTTTTTATAGCCTATCAAGTCTAACATGTTCCCCAAATGTTCTTGGATGTTGGCTCATCCCCTGGAGCCTGATCAACCTACTTGACATCACATTCTTGACTCTTGAAAACTTATTCTTCCTCTCCCTGCACCTATCAATTGCCAATAGTTCCTCAGCTAGGCATGGTCTTTGTGTCTACCTCCCAACTCAATGTTGGCATTTTTGTCTGGCTTGGGCTTCCACAGGTCTTGTGTATACTGTCACAACCACCATGAGTTCATATATTTGGTTATGAAGTTATATTCCTAAATAATCTGGATGGCATGGTCCCACATTTGAAGGATGATAGGCAGCAGGCACAGGGATGGGATGTTACTCAAACTGCTTTATTTTTTGCAGTATAGTTATCATGTTAATTTTTTAAAAATTATAAATATTTTAATAAGAAACTGCTTTTTCCTCTATCCACTTTCAAATCCTGTAAAGGTCATCATAAATACCAGCAGAGCTGAGTTATATGCAATATTCAGATGAGGTACATATCCAAGTTATAATTTCCTGGGTTAGACTCTTAAGTTCCTTAAACTTGAAGCTACTTTTACTTATTTTTGTATCTCTTACAATCTTTTGATCAATAAATTACTATTAGGATAAGGAAGTGAAACAAGCCCTCATGGAGAACTCTGGAAAGTTTGCAGTAACTGACATTCTCCACAGAAGCTCTCGTTCCTTCCAATCTTAAAACAAAAAGAACTCATTCCTACTTGCTTCCTATGAGCCCAATAAACACATCAAAGCCATTCGGCAGACTCTGGCTCATTCAATATTTATGAAATTAACCATAACCCAGCAGATTCAACAATTTCAGATGCCATAACAATGGTCTTAGCCATTGATCACCACAAAATCAATTCAACCACGGCATCAGGCTATGGCTCCAGATCAGGGCAAATGTTTTTGGAAATTCACCCAAATCCTGAAGTGGTCATTGGTGCTGTTGCCCCACATCTGCTGCAGTGTCCTCAAAGGTCACAAGATGAGAAGGTCATATGAGCCCCACTAATGTCTCACCTGAGTTCTAAACTGTTTCCCTGGAGTTATCCAGAAATTAAGACAGAAAATAGAGAGTCAAGTTATAGTAGGTTCTCCAATAGCCACCACAGTAGTGACAGACTCTTTAAAAGGCTGGTTTCTCCCAATGAGCTGAATTTTTAGAAAACACCTTTCCCTTTGGTCTCTACAGAACCCATAGCCAATTTCTTTTGCCTTTTTCATAGCCAAAGAGAAGATAGAACAATCTTAAAGTAATATGTCTATAGCTCCCCAATCCAAAACCAGTGTACTTGGAGAATACAAATAAAGAATTTAATGAAACTCTTTATATAATTCATATTTCTCTTATAGTTTTGTGCATATCAAGGCACTTCTCTCCACACAGATATTTAGGGCTCAGTACATGATTCAAAATGTAAATACTACATAAATTTTATATTTACAAATAAACCATGATTGCTAAATATAGTGATTGCAATTTTCTAATTTAAATTACAACCACCAACTATCAAGGATGCCAAATACTTCACATAATCAAAGCAGACTTCCTTTTACCAAATGTTATCTTTGCTTCTGACAGTCTTACAAAAGAAAGTCAAAGTAAAAATCTATGTATTTCAAAGTATCTCAAATTCCAAAAGCATTTGATTTATTTTATTTCCCCAGATTCTGTTACAAGTACTTACATGAAGTAAGTTTGTGTTTTCTCTCAGGGAGGCAGGACAGGAATGAGCTGCATGAATAGGTTCGGTTTTGCTGAGGTAAGTTAGTTTGGATTATACTGTTATAACAAACGATCTCCAAATACAAATGCACAAAAGTCTCTTTCTTGGCTTGATGAGATGGCTTAGCAGGTAAAGGTGCTTGCCACCAAGCCTGATGACCTGAGCTTAGTCCCTTGGACTCACATGGAGGAAGGTGAGAACCAACTTCCACAAGTGTCCACATGCACACTGTGACATACACACCCTCCCCATCACTAAACGGATGAAGAAGCACAATAAAACTTTCAAGTCTCTTTCTCATTAACACATTGCTAACCTAGACCATCAGGGTATCCTGCTCAAAGGAGCCATGAGACACTGGCTGGAAGACCCATCTCAACAAGCATCTCCATATTCACAAAGATGAGGAAAAGGAAATATACACATCATACTATGCATCTTAAAATATCTGCCAAGAAGTGTCACCAGCTACACTGTTTACATTTCATCAACCAATACAAGTCACATGATTGTGCCTCAAGCCTGGTACAAATACCTGTGAACAGCCTCAAGGACTACTATAGTTTAAGGTAGACTTTCTATCCAGAAATGAATCACTTATACACACTCACATTTAAGTTGATATATACTTTATAAATCATTTTTCTGTGTTTTTAAGACCAAGCCTTAAGTATTTTCAGCCTCCTCCACAACCTATAGATACCTAGAGATACGTTATTTCAGATATTGGGTTAAGAAAAGGAAAAGCCCTTAAATTGGTTCTAGTGCAAACACTTGGTCTGCTATATTTAACTGCATTTTCCTTCTTTCAGGCTGAATAGGAGGATGACAAAGACAATCTTGACCCAAGTACAGGTGTTATAATTTCCTTAGCGTGAACAAGAGACTTTGGGATAAAATTTACAAATCAGAAGATTTCTGTGTATCAGAGCGTGAGGCAGATGAATAATCCATTGAATTTTCCTTCTTGGCTCCCTGGAGCCAGAATCTATGCTGTGCTGGAACAGATGGACACAGCATAATTCAACAATAACTAGAGCCTCCTAAGCCAAAATGTAAATTTCTTATGTTTTAAGTTTTGGATGTACAGTTTATGCAGCTGAATATTCATTTCAAAAGATTATCTAGCTCGTAGTTATATAAACTTATGTAAGTTTATTCCCTGTGATTCTATTCTTATAATCCAAAAGGCTAACATTATAATATGAAGGGTTTTACATATAATAATCACCAAAGTAATATTGATTCTCCTATCTTCTAGGAAGTGTCCAGTAAGACCTATGCTACCTACAAGCCAAAGTTGAATGAGACAACTATAGTCTCTGACCACTGAGAGCCTGGTTTGACACTCTTCAATGGATTTCTTGTATTATATACAAGAATCTCATCTTTCATTGCTTCTTCTCTTAAAACCCTGAGAATCTGAGTCGGTATTAGTGAAATGTTTGGGGAAAGACAGGACTGGGATTGAGTCAGGAATGTATCTCCTGAATTTTTACTGATAGCTGATTGTGTAATGGAGTTCCATCATTGTTAGAATAAACAGTTTCTACTCCTGCAGACTATAACTTATTTTTCTATTACTTCTGGAAGAATTCTACCTTGTCCTAAGCACCCATAAACTTTATATATGTAATTTATTTGATTTGTATATATGAATATAAATTCATAGGGATATGTATATAAAGAGCTGAACATATTTGTAAAGAAAACTTTTTAGTTCCTTTGCTATTAATATTCTCTTGGATTCCCTGAAAGGAGCAGACCAATGTTTGGCTGTAGAAATCTGTGGTGATCTGAGTCACTGAATCTCGATCTACATGAAGCTTAAGAAACTCCTCAACCTCTGAATGCTAAGAAACTACAGCAACTGAATATAAGGTGCCCTAGCAATAAGAAAATACAATTAGAAACTGGGCGTGGTGGTACATGCCTTTAATCCCAGCACTCAGGAGGCCAGCTTGATCTATAGAGTGAGTACCAGGCCAGTTGTGGCTACATAGTGAGACTCCGTCTCAAAAGACCCCAAAAAGAAAAATAAAAAACAAGCAAAAAAAAAAGAAAGAAAGTACAGTTAGAGGCTGGAGAGGTGGCTCAGTGGTTAAGAGCACTGGCTGCTCTTGAAGAGGACCCATTTTCCAGCACCCACATGGCAGCTAACAATTGTCCCTAACTCCAGTTTCAGGGGATCCAATGCCCTCTTTTGACCTTTGCAGGCATTGTATGAACATGGTGCACTTACATACATGTAGGCAAAACAGTCATACACATAAAATAAAAGGAAATAAATAAGTAAATAAGAAAGAAAAGAAGACATACTTAGGAAGTATGAAATAAGTTCGCTATAAAGAGATGACTGAACCAAAGGTCTTTCTGAGCAAAATGGGAAAATGGTATTTCAAAACTAAGTGAAATGACTTTTCCAACTCCCACTTTTACTGGTGTAGAGTTCTTACAGAAGCCTTTCCTCTTACTTTCCTTTATTAGTCCTTGACAAGTAAGCTTAATTCAAAACCAAACTTTTTACTAAAGCTAAATTCTGGGCTGCAATGACTAGCCTTTCTGGTTTGAGTATGTAAGCAACAACAAATACAAAACCTGAGAAACAACAAAGATTGAATGAATCCCAGAGTGATTTTTTTCCCTCAGTTTTGATACTCATGGGAAATTAGGGCTTGTCATTTCTGGGAGTCAGTAGAATTCATTTATCAGTAGTCAGAGCACATGGTTCATTCTCATTACACGTTTTCTAAAAAATGAAACGCTAGTGTTCCAATGCAAACTGCAATGGAATGTACAAATTATTAGAGGAGCGGTCTGACCCTAATCAACCTAGGATGTCACCTTACTAATGATCTCCTAAGCAAAATTCATGTCTGAAGGAGTCATACTCCATAAGCCATGCTGGTTACTATAGGGAAAGATGAGCCTTTTCTTTCAAAAAAAGAGACTTTGCCCTTTTGCTCAGTGGTATTAGCTTCTTTCTGGCTCTAACGTTCTTTCAGAAAAGAGTTAAAAAATTATAAATGAATCAAAGTGGCAGGGAGAAAAGGGTATGCCACCCCAGGAAGACGTTTCCATTCTTGTACTGCTTCTGGGTTTAGTAAATTTAAACAGATTACAAGTCAGGACGATGGTATACATGCATATCTTAATTGAACCACATGGTACCTGACAACGAAGTAATTCTGAGGTGATTAAATTACCTGTGGTTAAAATTGCTACAAAATTTTGCAGAGTAAAATTAATGACTGGGGGTGTTTATGGCTCCAAATGGAATGCAACACAGAGAGTCTGAATTCTATCAGTAGTGATACCTTCTTTGAAAAGTGCCATTTTGTGTGGCCTCATTTACTATAAGAGGGAACCAACTCCTAAGAGTTGTCCTCTGACCTCTGTATGTGACATTAATAGATAATATGGCTTATGTACACTTATACTTTTTTAAAAAAATCTTAGGAAATGCTATGGTTTGAATATGAGATATCCCATATCACCTCATGTATTGGGGGGTGGTTAGTTGATAGACTTTGGGGGAAGTGATGGAGTTCCATGGGCTCTGACCTAATCAATTAATTTCTTTTTTTAAAAAAGATTTATTTTTATTTTTAATTATGTGTACATGTGTGTGTCTATGTGTGATATGTGTACACGTGAGTACAGGTTCCCACAGAGCTCAGAGAGGATATCAGTTCTCCTGAAGCTGAATTTACAGGTGGTTGTAAACTACCTAATTTGAGTGCTGGGAATTGCATCCAGATCCTTGGGAAGAGTAGCAAGTGCTCTTAACCACTGGGCCATCTCTCTAGCCCCTGGATTATTAACTTGATGTAGTCATGAAATGCTGGCACTGTGTATGTGCACACGCACACATGTGTGTGATGTATGTGTACACATGTGTATTTGTGTATGAATGCGTGTACACATGCTGACATATATGTGAAGGTCAGAGAACAACTCTTGGGACTTGGTGCACTCCTTATGCTGGGACTATTGGAGGTATGAAAAGTAGAACTTCGTTGGGGAAGTAGATTATCAGGCATGTGACCTTGCCTCTTCTTAAGGGTTAGACCTTGCCTCCCATACTTCCTTTCTCAGCTTCTTGTCCACCATGATATACACAGCCTCCTCCCTCAAGAGCTCCCAATTCCACAACGATCTGCCTCGTCACACAAAGTCAAGTGACCATACACTGAATGCTCTCAAACCATAGCCAAAATAAATCTGTCGTCCTTTAATTTGATCTCAGGTTAATTTTTTCACAGTGATGATAAAAGTAACTAATAAAAGAAGCTAACTGAAAAAGAGATAAAAGCAGAGTGTGGTGGTGCATGTCTTTAATTCCAGCACCTGGGAGATAGAGATAGGTGGATCTTTGTGAGTTCGAGATCAGCCTCGTCTACATAGCAAGTTCCAGGCCAGCTTGGGCTACAGGGAGACCCTGTCTCAAAAAGAAAAAAAGAGATAAAAGGAAAACACTTTATAATGAAGTAATCTAGGTTTCTAATATGCAAATGTTCAGACTAGACCAGAATACAGTAATATGTCTGCCCTTAGCTGTGTAATCACCAGGCAATCTGCAAGTATGTGTGTTAGTGACTCCAATCCCATGAGCCATGCTGCAAACCCTGTTTGATTTTTCAGAAATGTTCAACAGCCTTGTGAACATTTCTAAAAAATGAAGAGATGCAGAGCAAAGTAAAGTACAATCATTATCAGACTTATACCTCAGTTACATTCCTGGAAAATTCAGATGTTATGAAAATTGGATTTAAAAACATGTCTACAGAATTTGATTCTAGGTTTAAATAATTCAATAGGCTTTTCAGCTCTCTCTGTTTCTTTCTCCTGTGGGATGGCTGCATGGAAGATGGAAGGCAGGAGATTTCAGTTCACCTACTGCATGTCAGTGGCATTGTAATCACTAAGATAACCTCCCCTTCATGCACACTGCATCATCAAAAAGGTACTGCCCCACTGGAGGACCACTGTTTTCACTACACTGAGCTAAAGGAAAGTGCGTTGGAAAACGACAGAAGCACATACTTAGATTCCCATACTCACAAATTTTGATTCAATGTATAAAACAGAAGCACACTTCAAAATTTCAAATAAACCTTCTAATCGAGTCATAGAATTTACTCCTTCACTATTGTCATTCTATAGGCTTTGAGGAAATAGCCTACACTCACGTGGCATGGGGCATCAAGGATTGTTGTGTTCTGTAAGAAATACACTCCTGGTGCTGGCCCTGAGGGAGTGATCGGTTTAGCTGCTCTTTTGTAGTGTTGAGTATTCTCTTCTTTTCCACATTTATGAACTGTTCCCTCTAAACAGAACAGTATGTGTACAGTGTTGAAACCCACAGAGTCTGCAAATCAGGCTACTAGTATCAACCTGAGCTCAGCCATTTACCAGATAGTGAATTGCTGCATGTTCATCCATTTTCTGTGCTTCTGGTCCCACCTGTCAAACGGCTGACTGTGAAGACTGAGATACTCCTTTAAGGTGTTTTGAACAGAGCTTGGTGTAGAGTTCATACTCACTACCTGTGGGTTGTGATTATTGTCCCAGGACCAAACGAATATTTGAAGGATGTTCAAGAATCTCTAATACAGAAACTCAGAGAATTTCAAAACCCTAGAGGTTTAAAATCACAGTGACCACTATGAACATTTATGGGGAAGACAGCACTTTCAAACCTCAAAGATATGACCTTGTTTCCAGAGCATGTTCTTTTCTTTCACAAAAAAACAAGGAAAACAAGCATTTAAGGGTTCCTTAAAAGCACTACACGTGTCTCTCCAGGGTAAGTCGATTGGGCCCTCCATGCCTTGACTCCCCCAGCCTCACTCACCCTCTCATTTCCCCTGCTGGTCTCTCCTCCTAGCCTTGGCCCCGACCCATTCCTTGTCTTGGCTCACCAGACACCTGGGGAACCACCACTGGTTCTTCCTGATCCTGTGCATCCAGACCAACTAAGTTCCTTCTCGGGTCCCCAGGGGCACTCTGGGCTTGGACCCACCCTCACCTCCCTCTGCTTCCCTGGGCCTGCCTGACCCACAGGCCTCTCTCTCCAGGGTAAGTCAATCTTACCCTCTGTGCCTTGATTCCTCAACCCTCACTTACCCTCCCATCTCTCCCGGTGGTCTTTCCTCCTAGCCTGGGCCCTGTCCCATTCCTTGTCTTGGTGCCCCAGACACCTGGGGAACCACCACTGCTTCTTCCAGATCATGTGCATCCAGATCAACTCAGTTCCTTCTCAGGTCTCCAGGGGTGCTCTGGGCCTGGCCCCACCCTCACCTCCCTCTGCCTCCCTGGGTTTGCACAACCCACCAGCTTCTTTCATGGATGCCAGGGCTGACCTTTCCTCTTCTTGGTCCTTTGCAACCCAGATCCTTAGTGCAGTCCCCAGGAGCCTTTGGAGGCACCTCCTGCCCCCATCTTCCTTTGCATCTCTGGGTGGCATGGCCACCAGCTGCCCTAGACCAGCATCTTTCCTGGGCCTGGCTCCCAGGCCAGTCCAACCCCTAAATTCCTGAGGCCAAAGTCTATCCTGGAGGGATCCAGACCTTAGGAGAAAGCCTGAGAGCATCTGATCCTCATCTGAATTGGGCCTCTGTAGGAACTCCTGAAAACAAAAGCAATCTGGCCACTCCAATATAAAATCAAAAGAGAAAACTGAAACATTAGAGGAACCAGCCTTTCATGCCCCAAAATTGTAAACTAAAAAGGCACATAAAGTTTACAAAAAGAAGCAGACCTAAACTGAAGGCTTGAGTCTCACACAAGAATCAGAAACTACAAAAAAAAATTCACACATTAAAATCACACAGAAAAAACAACCAAAAAACAGTACATATCTCTCAGCATGGTAAAATAAAACTTGGCATTTTAAGCTGCCCGCTCTTGTGAATTCAACCTTGATGGTCTCCCACTCTAATGTTTTGGCAGTTTAACTGCTATTGTCATGACTCCTTCAGGTGTCTACCTTTATTCCTGAATTATTTATAAATCTTCATGGATAAACTTCTGAATGAATTCAGAAAAGAGTTAGAAATATTGAAGAATACTCAGGCTGAAATGAAGAAGGAAGTGAAACACTCAGTAAGCCAATTAGAAGCAACAGAAGAAAGCCTCAACAACAGGATGAATGAAATGGAAAACAGAGTATCAAGACTGGAAGATAAAATGGATGAACTAGACCACTCAAACAAAGATTACGAAAAATTTAAGAAATCATAAGAATGGAATATGCAGGAATTGTGTGATATCATAAAAAGGCCAAACTTATAAGTCATAGGCATACAGGAAGGAGAAGAATCCCAGGATAATGGCATGGACCAGATCCTCAACAGAATCATAGAAGAAAATTTCCCCAAATTAAAGAAAAATATGACCATACAAATGCAAGAAGCATATAGAACACCAAACAGACAGGACCAGAAAAGAAAATCACCAAGGCACATCACAGTAAAAACACTAAATATGCAGAACAAAGAGACAATTTTGAAAGTTGGAAAAGAAAAACAACAAGTCACATATAAAGGGAAACCCATTAGGATTACAGCTGACTTTTCAGTGCAAACTATGAAAGGAAGAAGAGCCTGGACCAAAGTATTCCCAGTTTTAAATGACCGCAGATGCCAACCCAGATTACTATACCCAGCCAAAATGTCTATTATCATTATAGTTGAAGAGGAAAGAAAACTCTTCCATGACATATATATGCTGAAAGAATTCATGTCCACAAAATCAGCCCTTCAGAGAGTTCTGGAAGCAATACAAAGAGCTGAAGAAAGGAATAATTATAGCCAAGTAGTTGTGAAAGAAATTCAATGAAGGTATAACTCCGTAAATGCACAGTTATATCAATAATGTGAACAGAATA
>NW_008351958.1:2820285-2823183 GCF_000622305.1 Nannospalax galili | reverse complement strand
CAAAGAGGGCTATTTCATTTTGATCAAAGGAACAATCAATCAAGAAGATATTACAATCATGAACATATATTTACCAAACTCTGGTGCACCCAAATTCATGAAAACAATAATACAGGATGCTAAGATCCAGATTAATCCCAACTCATTAATAGTAGGGGACTTCAATACCCTAATGTCTCCATTAGATAGGTCAACAGGGCAGAGGGTTAACAGAGAGACATCTGAATTAAAAAATACCATTTATCAAGTGGACTTAACTGAAATCTACTGAGTACTCCACCCAAACACCAAAGGACATACTTTCTACTCAGCACCCCATGGAACCTTCTCCAAAATTGACCGTATACTGGGGCACAAAACAAACCTCAACAAATATGAAAAAGATTGAAATAATTCCATGCATTCTATCAGACCACAGTGCAATAAAGCTTACAATCAACACTGGAAGAAGCCCTAATCACCTCATGAACACGTGGAGATTAAACAACACACTCCTGAATGATGAATGGGTCAAAAGAGAAATTAGGAAAGAAATAAAAGTATTCCTGGAACTAAATGAAAAGGAAAATACAACACGACAAAACCTCTGGGATATGCTGAAAGCGATCCTTAAAGGGAAGTTTATAGCTCTAAGTGCCTATATCAAAAAACTCAGAAAGAACACAAATAAATGACTTAACATTGCAACTCAACACACTTGAGAAGAAACAGCAAACGAAATCCAAGCCCAGCAGACAAGAAGAAATAACAAAAATCATGGCAGAAATTAATGAAATTGAAACAAAGAAAAAAACACAAAGAATCACCAATTCCAAGAGCTGGTTCTTTGAAAAGATAAACAAGATTGACAGACCTCTAGCCAGTTAACCAAAAGAAAGAAAGAGCACCTCCAAATCAACAAAATCAGAGATGAAAGGGGAATCATCAAAACAGACACCAGAAAGACACAGAACATTGTGAGGGAATACTTTAAAAACTATATGCTACTAAATTTGAAAACCTGAAAAAAATGGATGGATATCTAAAGGCATGGGAACCACCAAAACTAAACCAAGAAGAGATTAACAGCATAAACAGACCCATAACACAAAAAGAAATTGAAACAGTAATACAAAACCTCCCAACTAAAAGAAGCACAGGACCAGATGGATTTACAGCAGAATTCTATCAGACATTTAAAGAATATGTTCATCCAATACTACTTAATTTATTCAAAAAGGCAGAAATGGAGGGAAAACTGCCAACTTCCTTCTATGAAGCCAGCATCACTCTAATACCAAAGCCAGATAAAGATACAACCAAAAAAGAAAACTATAAACCCATATCCTTAATGACATAGATGCAAAAGTTCTCAACCACATACAGACGCAAACCACATACAGACACACATCAAAAAAAATCATCCACCATGATCAAGTCAGCTTTACCCCAGAGATGCAGGGATGGTTCAATACACATAAGTCAACAAATGTCATAAATCATATAAATGGGCTCAAAGACAAGAACCACATGGTCATCTCAATAGATGCAGAGAAGGCCTTTGACAAAATTCAACATGCATTTATGTTCAAAGTCCTAGAGGGAACCGGACTGGAGGGAACATACCTCAACATAATTAAAGCCATATATAACAAACCCACAGCCAACATCATTGTAAATGGAGAAAACCGGGAAGCATTCCCATCGAAATCAGGAACCAGACAAGACTGTCCACTATCCCCACTTCTCTTTAACATAGTGCTTGAAATTCTTGCAAGAGCAATAAGAGCAGGAAATTAAAGGAGTAATAATTGGAAAGGATGAGATAAAATTATCCCTTTTTGCAGATGATATGATATTATATCTGAGACACCAAAAATTCCACCAGAAAACGTTAGAGTTAGGGATAGGTTTAAGGTTACTTTTAGGATTAGGGTTAGGGTTAGGTTCTGGATTAGGGTTAGGTTTAGGGTTTGGATTAGGCGAGGGTGAGAGTTAGGGGTAGGGTTACGGTGAGGGTGTAGGTAGAGTTAGGGTGAGGGTTAGTGTAGGGTTAGGGATTGGAGAGTTAGGGTTAGCTTTAGTGTGAGGGTTAGGGTTAGTTTTAGTGTTAGTGTTAGAGTGAGGGATATGGTTAGGGTTAGGGTTAGGGTTAGGGTTTGCATTTGCGTTAGGGTTAGGGTTAGGGTTAGTGTTAGGGTCCTACCAAAAGTCATTTATAGATTCAATGCAATGCCAATCAAAATCCCCAATGACATTTTTTCACAGAATTGGACCTGGAAGCACAAAAGACCTCGGATAGCCAAAGCAACCCTGAGCACTAAGAGCAATGCTGGGGGGATTACTGTACCAGACTTAAAACTGTATTACAGAGCTATAGTCATAAAAACAATATGGTATTGGCACAAAAATAGACCCATAGATCAATGGAACACAATTAAAGACCCAAATATAAGTAATATGATTTTAACCACCTGATATTTGGCAAAGGGGCCAAGAATATTCACTGGAGGAAAGACATCATGTTCAGCAAATGGTGCTGGCAAAACTGGATCTCCATCTGTAGAAGAATGAAACTAAACCCCTATCTTTCACCCTGCACAAAATTCAATCCTAAATGGATCAAAGACCTCAATGTGAAGCCTGAAACTCTGAAATTATTAGAAGAAAACGTTGGGAAAATCTACAAGATAGAGGTGTAGGAAAGGATTTTCTAAACCGGACATCAATTGCTCAGGAAACAAGTGCAAGAATTAACAAATGGGACCACATTAAACTAAAAAGCTTTTGTACATTAAAGGAGGCAACCAGGGAAGCGATCAGAAAACCCACAGAATGGGAGAAAACCTTTACCAGTGAAACATCTGACCGAGGTTTAATATCCAGAATATATAACGAACTGAAAAAACTGAGAATCAG